>NW_025999853.1:33180404-33248066 GCF_001458135.2 Marmota marmota marmota | reverse complement strand
ATAGTAGAGGATAGGAAAGGCAGCAGAACACAACAGACACTAGTATGGCAATATGTAAATCAATGGATGTGTAACTGATGTGATTCTGCAATCTGTATATGGGGTAAAAATGGGAGCTCATAACCCACTTGAATCAAAGTGTGAAATATGATATATCAAGAACTATGTAATGTTTTGAACAGCCAACAATAAAAAATAAAAAATAAAAAAAGAGAGAGAATAAAGGAAAAAAAAAATAAAGTCAATGAGATAATTTTATATTTGAAAATTAACATTATTGGGAAAATTTTAGAGAGTTAGTGAAAATTCGTACTATTGAATTTCCATTTTCATAATTCCAATGAGGTTCATCTATTTTTAGTTTGTATTCTAAGGACATTATACATTTTCCAGATTGGAATGCCTCACTCCTATTATGCTCATGAAATTTTTCTTCCACTGTGTATGTGTGTGTGTGTGTGTGTGTGTTCCTAGGAAAGAAACCCAGGGCCTTGCACATGCCAGACAAGTGCTCTTCCATTGAGCTATACCCTCTAACCCCAGCTTTTCTTTCTTAAATAATGAAATAGAGAGATGAGAAGAAAATCAAGGCTTTCCAATACTAAAGTATGTGAAGCTAATGCAGCTCCATGATCCAAAATTTCCACTTCTAGAAATTTACTATGATAAAATATTTATGTAAAAATACAAGGATAGATATAGAAGAACACACAAGGAAGCATTGCTTGTATTTCAGAAAATATAAATGTCCATGAATTGATGGTCTGTAAATAATGTAGCATTAGAAATTAGAGGTAGCTCAACATGTATGGATATGGGATGATCTCCAAGGAATCACGTTAAAGACAAATGGCTGTGATACAGCAATAAGCAAGATCTAATCCCACATCTATCTTTATGCACAACTGAGGGAACAAATGGACAGAAACACTATATTCTTAGCAGTGCTTATTACTGGGTGCCAGAATGGCACTGGATGGATGTTCTTAATGGGGAATCCTATCTGCAAAGTTCAAATTTTCTACAAAAATTTTAATGTATTTATAAGTTAAATTTTCAAATAAAATTCAAGAAACAAATAATGGTCAAGTGTTGACTTAAACTTGGATCATTCTGAAAGATTATTAGGCTGCTTTTATTAGTCCATAGAAATTATACATCAGAAATTTTTCATTTTTCTTATTTCCTACAGTATCTTTAATTTAGCAGATGCTCTTAATTGTGTACATATTTCAGTCTCAGACACTAGCTTTGCCATAATTAACAGGAGTGTGGTTTTGTTAACAGAATTGTGGTCTCTAGAGAAACAAAGAAGCAAACAGAAAATCTCTTTTATCAGGAAGTGTACCCTCAAGGGTCCCCTAAGCAGGGACAACTAGAGACCAGTGTCTACTGCCAGAGTTGACAGTTATTCAAGCTTCCTCTGAGGCTGGAAAAAAACAAGTTTTCTTCATCCAAGGCTTATTATTTAAAAGTAGATCCACAGATTTCATGGCATTTGTGACATTGAATTAGATCAAAGGAAACTGACCATTCTTCGGTGGAATCAGCACATATAATTACCAAATTAAATCAATACAGAAGATAAGCATTCACATATCTACACATGAACATGTGTGTGGCTATAACACGTGCAATTTTATCCATATTTATTAAGTCTTTACATGTATGGATATATTTATTATATGCACACATAGGTTATATGCAGACATTCATATATAATAGAGATAATGTAGAAATTGAAATGAAATGATGTAACATTCACTTCTCACATGAAGAAAATGCACCCAAATGTTGCTTTTGACCACTGACATTTATGTGACCCCTGAAAAATATCCTTCACTCTATGTTTTAAAAATATTCTTATTCAACATAAGTATATCACAATCCTCCTATATTTTTATTTATAGTCCACAGACTGACTTGATTTACATTGTCATTATTTAAAGGTAAGATCTATCTACTCCCACCCAAGTGCAATTTTCTGTAATACAAGCAGGAGAGATTTGCATATATTATTTGTCTTATTACAATGAATTATGGCATACAAAATTAGGTAACTTGAATTAAATGTTATAAATTATGAATACACAGAACCATTTTACCTCCCTAAGTTTCATGGTAAAATTTAAAGTGTTTTTTTGTAACTAACATATCTCATATGAAAATCTTCTGATGAAGTGATTTTTATAAAATTATCCCACTGAGAAGGGTGGGATGTTAAACTGAGAAAAAATCGCCACCCTTCTCAGTCATAAGAACAATAGAAAACTATAGTAATTTCATAACATGAGATAGAATTGTAATTGCTACATTATAATTATTGAAAACTCACCCCCCCCCAATTTCTCTTTTTTAAAAATCTAATGTAAACTTATTTTTAAACAATTTGTCTTGGGATGCTATGACCTACTCCGCCACTATCTTGGGTTAGAAAGTCACATTACTACGCCCTTCCTGCCATGAGTCCCAGTGTGTCTTTCTAGAGACTACAAATCACTTACCAAAATGAATTATTCAAGAACACCACTTTTACTTAAAGGAAGGTCAGGGAAGCAAAGGGTAAAGTTGAAGGTAAAGTTGGGTGACTTCTTTACAAGCCCCTGCCACAGAGATGCTGTAATTCTAATAAATTGTTTCTTTCAGCACTCTGGCACTGTGGCCCAAGCACATCCTACACAGGGCCATGGACACACATTTTCCCTACAGGACCACCTTTGCTAATCCATGTACAACAAAGTATCCAAAGTTTCAGTTTCAAACACTATTGTTCTCTTTTTCCCTGTCTCCTTGTCCAGTAATCTTTTCTACGAATAGGATATTTCATCCAGGTAACTGAGTCCTACTCAGCCAGACCCAGTCATAGCTTTCACAGAGCTCCACAATTGCATATTTAAGTTAGTACTTTGGACATCCTCAAGAACAATAGGATCCTAAAGATTGTGGGTTTGTTTTGTTTTGTTTTGTTTTGTTTTTTGTTTTTGTTTTTTTTTTGTAGTGGGCATTTGCTCCTTGTTGCCAGTCAGCCTAGGTCAGGACCCCTCTTGGCGCCACTCCAGTAGGTATCCTCTTCTTATAAAAGGGTGAAAGACACTAGAGTCTTAGCTCCTCCTCTGCCTGAAGGTCTTGAGCATATTTACAAATAGTTGTAAATTCTTCCTAGAGGATAGAGGCAAATTTGTTGTGCATCACAAAAAATAAACAAACAAATAAATAATAAAGATTCTGCTTGCTATAATTTGGTTGCAAGAAACAGAAAACCCTTATGTAATAATTGGAGAGGATTGCTTGATTATGTGATTAGAAATCAAAAGGACGGGGCTTCTGGTGTTGCTTGTATTGGCAATTTAAATTTATCAACAGATATCACATTGCAGTCTGGGGACGCATAGACCTGAGATCTTTATTGGGGTCCATAAGGTCAAAGCTAGCTTTGTAGTAATACTAAAATATTTTTGCCTTTTCTCTCCCATTGCCTTACAAGATTACAATGGAGTTTTTTCAAGTCTGCACAACATATGGTGTTTCAACAGATTAAATATGAAGGCAGGTAAGAGAGCCCATTCTTCCTCTATTAAGCCAGGCATGGAAAATATTTGCAAAAATTTAGAACAATGCCACTTTGTTCATTTTATTTTTTTCTCTTTTTGAGTTACTTTTCTTTTTATAAACTTTGTTGTTTTTCACTGAAAACATTGATCATATCACTGGATAAGCTCCCAGTGGCAGAAAATAAATGTCTCTTAATCCTTTTGTGTATAACTACTAGGACCAACTAATGACTCTATTATAATCTTCTTAATGTCTCCAAGTGATCTTAAACACTACTATAAAATAAACCATGCATTTACTTTGTTAATAATTTTTTAAAATACCATGAATGAAGTAAGCTCTAACCTAAGGAATGTTAGAAATATGGAATAAGCAGAAATGTCTAACTCACTGCTTCAATTTGTTGACATGTTTGAACTCATCTACATCCTTGAATCCAATTGCCATCAAAGCATCCACAAAAATACAAACACCAATCTCCAGTTTATACCTACTTTTTGTGGTTTATAATCATAATTTCATACATAGGCTCTTCAGGCTCAACTAAGTGATAAGTGATATACAGAAAATCAAAACCGGAACTTTCACATTTTATGATTAAAATTCTCAGAACTTCAAGTCACACTTGCCTAATATATTGTTCAAATGAGCCCTTCTTTTTCCATTGTATATTTCTATTCTTTTGAACTTTTTGGTAACAATTTTTCTTCCTCAACACTTCTGTATGTTCAGACAATGAATTCTATAGATTAACAGACTCCAAATATTTCTAGCACTTTTCTCCCTTCTTTCTAGTCCCAGTGTCCATAGCTTATACATCTTTATGTGGACCTTACCTACCTTTCCTACCATTAATACCACTGTCCACATGGTGTACCAGACTTTCTAAATTATGTGCCTTTGTACATGCAGTTCCTTTTTGCCATACACCTCTTTCCCTCGTATGACTGGCAAAAAAACTATATAGTACTCAAGATGCAATTCAGAAATCTCTTGGTCTTTGGAAAACAATCTCTGAAACTGAGGCAAAATTAAGCACTTTCATGTTCCTTATTCATATATTTACTATAGCACTTTCTTCACTTATATAATATTTTATTTCCTGCTTGTTTCAGTGGCAGTTTCTAATTTATGTTTTATGTTATTAATGGTATTGAGGTAGTCCTTAGTAAATATTAAGAAACAATGGCAAAAACTCTGACCACATCAAACACACAATTTAACTCATTTTTGGTTCATTGATTCACAACCGTCCAATCTTCCAAATGAAGTGTTAAGAAGGCTCCTAGAAACAGACACAATAGAATGAGAACAAAGTATAGACTACACAGAAAAACATAATGTCCTGCTAGTTAGGAATAGATTATTCTGTATGTGAAAGGAGCAGGGCATTATAAAAGTAGAGCCCTTCAAGGAGGAGGGATAGACAGTCAAAATACACCAAGACCAAGTAGATGAACATGTCCATTGGTAGATATGTAGGCCCTACCTTGGTTTTCTTTATTAAAAAATTTTTTGTAAAGAAATAGCAGGAATACAAACAGAGATACAAAAAATTGTGGTATATATGTGTATTAAGAATTGTAATGCAAAAAAACAAAAAAAGAATATCGTTACCTTAGATTAGGTAGAGGAAAGTGAAAGGAGGGGAAGGCAGGGGATATGGGGATAAGAAAAATAGTAGAATGAAACAGACATTATTATTTATGTATGTATGTGACTGTATGACCAATGTGATTCTACAATATGTATACTCAGAAAAATGAGAAATTAGATCCCATCTATGTATGATATATCAAAGTATATAAGTGCCTTCTACTATCATGTATAACTAATTAAAACAAAAAATTTAAAAAAAAGAGAAAGAAATAGAAAATACAGATCTGAAAAGATTAACCAACTAGTTGGTTCTGAAAAGTCTCTCTCTCTCTCTCTCTCTCTCTCTCTCTCTCTCTCTCCCTCTCTCTCTCTCTCTCACACACACACACACACACACACACACACAAAAACTAGATTCACAGGGATTAAATTGGCTTTCTTTGGGTCTGGGGATATAGTTCAGTTGGTATAGTGCTTGCCTTAAATGCACAAGGCCCTGGGTTGAATTCCCAGCACCACAAGAAAAATAAATAAATAAATAAATAGGCTTTATTTATAGAGGTTAACACAAATTATTACAAAATTTTAGTTTTTGTTCTGCTGTAAAAACTTTTTTAAAAATGGTTTGATTCTAGCAAACCTAAACAGCTACTCAGGTAATAACAGCACCAGATCATATTTTTGAAACTGTAAAGTAAGAGCTTAGTGTGAATGCTAACACCAAATGTTCCCAGATGTTCTTACTAAAATTCTCTAAATCACAGAACTTTTCTTTCCAAACCAATCAGCAGGCCACAGTAGCTTTATGATTGGTTATTATTGTTTTTAACCAATCTACCCCCAAAATCTAACTGGGTATATTTTCTCCCAGGAGGCTTCAGTACAGTAAGAAATTCAGGGATATGTCATTGAGAGCTGCTCTGCGGGATAAGAAAGTGAAAATAAACTGGTAATTGTTTCCAGATGTTAGTAGCGATACTATCTTGAAATGAGAAAGGTGGCAAGCTTAAAAAATAAGGTGCATTTTTCTTGTAAAAATAACAGCTAAAATTCAGTGAAGGCTTCTGTCCTAAAGATTTATTTTCATCTTGTTAAATCCTACCAACATATTGCATAGCACATTCTAGTATCCCAAGTATCCCATTTTGCAAGGAAACAAACTGAACTTTACAGACAAGGATCAAACCCCTCTGTTTTATAACATCGTGTTTATTCTCTGGATGTGCATTTTGTTGTTGTTGCTGCTTTTTTGAGACAGTATCTTACCAAGTTGTTGAGGCTAGCCTAAACTCAAGATCCTCCTGCCTTAGCCTCCCATGTCATTGGCATTACAAACATGCACCATTGTACCAGGGTTTGAATGTACTTTTTATTTTTCTTGTTATTATTTATGTATTTATTAGTAAGGATTGAACCCAGGGGAACTCTACCACTGAGCTATACCCCCACCCTTTTTTAATTTTTTATTTTGAAATACGGTCTTGCTAAATTTCTGAGACTGGTCTTACACTTGCAAGCCTCTTGCCTCAGCCCCCTGAGCAGTTGGAATTACAGCCATGTGACACCATGCCTGGTTGTACCTTTTTTTCTTTTTTCTTTCTTTCTTTAGAATTTCCAGCTCTATTGATCACAAAGACTTAGAATAGAAATACTAGAATGTTCCTACAAATGGTATTTTATTCACATACACATATGCTATCATGTTTGCATACATGCACAACTTTGATAATCAATAACTCAAGAGCAATAAAGCCAGAAGAATGAAATTCCTAAGCCTTTAGTCATCACTTGGCTTATGGATTTTTTAAATGTACTGCTTTTCAAATGGCATAATAACCAAATGCTGATTCTACATAAGCAAAGAAAATGCAACAGATGGAGATCAGGCTCAACAAGTGGGGTGTTCGTTATTTGGACAAAACTATACATTTTGAAACTAAAGCATCTAGAAAATTGTGTAACTTGCATGAATGGACAAGTATGAGTTTGGTGCCTCTTTTCCTTTTATATATTTCTTTTTTAAGCTCTATTTTCTAGCTAGAGAAAGAAGGGGATGTTTTCATAGATTATTTAGCTCATTTCAGAGCTTTCAGAGCAAGGTTTATAGGACTTGCCCTTGATATAGAGACAACAGAAGGAAAACTGTTGAATATTTAATAAAGCTAGAAAATACTACATTTAATATTCTCTTGAGCTTACACAGTGCTGACTGAGAAGGAAACCCAAAGTGTCTCTTTCACCTGTAGTATTATGACAATGCAGTCAGTAAATCATTCTCTAAGATGACATCCACAACTAGAAAGGCTACATTCTAAAATCAAAATTTTTTTTAAAAAATGGATACTGACAGCTCTTGATTATTTTGGGAAAAGATGACTGTGAATTATGTTTTAGTGTTTCATTTATGTTCTTTTATGAACGCTTTATTTCTTCATTTTAAAATTTCAACAGTTTTGGCGACATCCAGAATCTTATCTAAGCTTTGTTTTATTTCATTCCACTTTGTCATTTTTGTTTTACTTTGTTTGGATAAAAGACAAAATTCGGAAATACTAAGAAGATGAGTCATCTAAGAATCTTTAATAGTTGTTGTACATACAATGTGCTTTGTTAATTTTGGTTTTACAAATATAAAAACTCCTTTAAATAAAGTAAACTTTTAAAAAAGATTAGGACTGGAAAAAGGACCCTCCTATCTAAAATGTCCTTTTCTAAGATTACAGTCATTCACTGGATTTTTAAAATATCCTCCACATTTTTTTAGTTTCTATTTTATACATTTCTTTATAGGCTATGGAAGCATATGCAATCCAATTCAATAAGTATTTTTGTTCAATTATTAAATTAAAGATTCTCTGTTTTGAGATTCTGGAGAAACCAAGATGAATTCCTATATATAATAAATATGTAATCTATTGGGGGGAACAAAATAGAGAAATGCCTCAAATAAAGGTAGAACACAGTCCATGCAATAAGAGAAAAATGCTGGAAAGTTCACCACAAATTCACCTCAGCCTGTTCCATCCACAGTTCTCCATTTAAGGCACCTTACTCTTGAGGTCATCAATTGCAATTCCATCATCAAATCCAGGTTACAGATGCCATCTTTATGCTCATGCAATCAAAATTAGCAAGTGCTGAGGTTCCTTCCTGTTAAGAGACCGATCAACTTCCAGGATACCCTGTTCTGATTTTTTTCTCCAATTTCTCTGAGCAATGTTTCTCAATTTCCTTTCCTGGATCCCCTCCCTCACCTGATCTCCAAATTCTAAAATAGCACAGAACTTGTGTTCAACCCTCTCTCTGTCTAGGGAACTGTTACAGTCCGAATGTTAGAACCTACATCTACTTGTTAGTGATTCTAAGTTTGGTTCTCCAGCCTGACCTCTCTGAGCTCTAGACGCTTTCTTTGCTCAATTGCTTTATTGTCATTGTCACAAGGACAAGATGTCAAATAGGTTTACCAAACATTTAATCATTATTTCCTCACAAATTTGTCCTTCCCTTCAACCTTCCTATGTCAGTAAATAAAACCTGTTACTAAAGTCAAAACAGATAGGTCATCTAAATGCTACCCTTTTCCTCCCTACATTAGTGTCGAATTCATTAATTCACCTGAGTATATATAACAATCATTTCTTTAGGCAATTGCTATAGTCTCCTAATTAGTCTCTTCACTCCCATGCTTTTGGCAATTGTGGTAGTTATATATGTAAATATTCTCACAAAATGAATTTAAAACAATGAACAATTATTATCCCAATTTTCATATCAGTCAGGATGGGTGGGTCTGGTTTGGGGCCTCTTCTGAAATTACAATAAAGATTTTAGCCATTTAGTCATCTGAAGGCTGAACTGAGACCATAGGGTCTAGTACTGTTGTAGCTCACTCATACTGTTAGCAGGAAAACTCAATTCCTCACTGGCTATTGGGAGAAAACCTCAGTTTCCTATCATGTACACCTTTCCTTTGGGCTCTGTATTAGAGAAATAGAATAGATAGATAGATAGTTGGCTCATTCAATTAAGAAAGTTGAGAAGGCCCATTATTTGCCTTCTGTAAGCTGAAGGTATAGGAAAACCATTGGTATAATATTCCAGTTCAAGTCTGAAGGACTAAGGACCAGGAGAACAAAGAGCTAGAGATAAATGTCTCCATTCAACAGTAAGTCAGAGAGCAAATTCAGTTTTCACTATCTTCTTTTCTCTATTAAAGCCCTCAAAGGATTGAATGATACCCACTAAAATTCCAGACGGCCTTCCTTTGTACACAATGCCCCAATTCAATTGCTAATCTCTTCCAGAAAGACACACCCCAAAATAATGTTTGACCAAATAGCTGGGCATCCAGTGGCCTAGTCAAGTTGCACCTGAAAATAACCATTAAGTGTCTTTATCACATTACCACATGACAGCTGCTATCCTCAGAGCAAGGGATTCAAGAAAGAGAATAAGGGAGAAAATAATGCTTTTTGTGGCCTAGCTTCAGAAGTTATGAAGCTCCATCATTTCATCATTTTCTACTTGTATGCAATAAATCTAAGTCCAGTCCACATGAAAAGAAAGGGTAAATAAATTCTACTTCTTAAAGGAATAAATGCCAACAATTTAAAGAAATATATTTTGCATGTCTTCATTTTTTTAATTGACAGATAAAATTGCATATACTTTTCATGTACCAAGTGATGTTTTGAAGCATGTATACATTATTAAATGTCTAAGTCTAGCTAGAGAACCTGCTTTACATGACAGTTATCATTTCTTAGGAAAAGGAATGAACTAAGCAACAGAAATAAATGCTCCTGATCTCATCATATACAATCTAAAAATGTTGATCCCATGGAAGTATAGATGGTGGTTACCAGGAACTAGTGCAGTTGACCATGGTTGGGGAAGTAGGTGTTGACAAAAGAACTAATTTCAGTTAAACAGAGGAATAAACTCAAGAACTCTATTGTACAACATGACTACTGTAGTTAATAATAATACATTTGACCCTTGAGCAACATAGAAGTTAGATGCACTGACCCTTACACCATTGAAATTCCACATATAACTTCAATAAAAATCATTTAAGGCATTTATTAACAAATGCATGAAATTTTTAGACTTTGCTTGAAAAAGCCAAGTTGTAAACTTTTATTACAAATGACAAAATAAAGTTCCTAGCAATGTCAACCTGACCAGATATGGAACAACTTTAAGCCATTTAAAGGTATATTGAGAAAAAGAAGGTGTTTTTATTTTTTAAAGAACAAATTTGTTGCTACCAGAAAGAGATATCTTTAAATGAAAATAACTTAAAAACCACATGCTGCAAAGAAAATGCTGATATTTTAAAAAGCAAAAAGTAAACACATAGGGTCTTCAGCTCTAATCATTAATCAATGATTAATAAATTAATAAATGGTGCTGGAATTTCACATTTATTTCTTGTGGTTATATGACCATATGATGGTGGATATGCTGTGCCTATGTCCATTCAGCACCTCTGTCCCTATTCAGTCTAAGATGGGTGCATTCTTAGCTGGTGGACTGGCTTTTTTTTTTTTTTTTTTTTTTTTGTCTCTTTGCCATTTGTGATCAGGGATTTGTGCATGTCTGTGTTGGTAACTGAAGTTGCCAAGAGTAAAGATGTTGCAGTAGTGGCTGACCCTGAGTCTCATTTCCTTTGTTTCCCTTCTCCTCCTCATTGCCATCCTCTTTATAGTAAAGGGCCTCTGTGGAATTGTGGTCCATGAACCACGCTACATGCTCTGTGTCACTAGTCACCTAGGTTTTCTGCACCCTGGTTGTTAGCAACCTTCATCATTTCTCCCTGCACAGATGGGTTGGAATCAAGGACCACAGGGTTTCTGGAGACAGTAAGGTGGGAACTCTTGCCTGAGGCAGGACTAGTGTTGTTAGGCCAGGCCTTTGGGATATTCTCTGATCCCTTGTCCTTTTCCACACTCTCCCTGGTAATTATCTCACTGGTAAC
Source organism: Marmota marmota marmota (assembly GCF_001458135.2). Taxonomy (NCBI): domain Eukaryota; kingdom Metazoa; phylum Chordata; class Mammalia; order Rodentia; family Sciuridae; genus Marmota; species Marmota marmota. The sequence goes on along the minus strand of NW_025999853.1, from coordinate 33,236,935 downwards.
TTTCTACAACATGGAAAATGTCCATTATGGTTACAGTCTATTGCTTATTTACTGCTTTGAACTGGAACCCCTAAAGGGCCTATAACATTTGCTGAATTCATACCCTTTTCTCTTTAGCAACAATAAATGCCACCATCTTTCCATCTTTGATTGTGAAGGTACATTCCAGAGTTGTTCTTTATGGCAATCAGATGTACAAATACATCATCCTTGGGTCATTCTGTTAATGAAAAGGCATCTGCTTCTTACACTGAACCATTTGGCAGTTCTAAAAACTTTGTTGTGCCTGAGGGAAGGTGCAGCCTCCCAAGTCACTCATTCCTGGACCACTGTCCATGGTGCTAGGCTTAACACGGGCACCATTAAAGGCAGCTCACTGTCTCCACATCGATGTCCATGGTCACCTTGATGGTGAGGAAGAACCCTGCAGGAGTTGTGGCTCCTCCACAATGTGGTGGAAATAAGACCTGTGGCAGTACTGGGGCTACTCAGGGGTCTCTAGGGCCTACTTTCCATTTGCTCTACTAATCAAATTTTGTTTGTAACTTTTGAATACCCAAAAACCTACCTGCTAATAGCCTACTATTAACTGGAAATCTTACCAATAACATAAACAGCTGATTAACATATTTTGTGTCCTATGCCTCATATGAGGTGAAAATTATATGAGAACCAGGAGAGATCACTGGAATATAATCTACAGTTTACTGGAGAGCTGAATAGCTCACAGGGAGTGTCATCACTTGGCATTTTAAGTGAATACTCAACAACACCTGAGCTCACTGCAAAAGCAACAGAAGGTGACTATGAAAGTATTAGTACAGGATATACTACAGTTAATTTTATGCAGTTATGATTTAATACTGCATGTTTATATTTGTTTACATTCCTCTTGACTGAAAATGGTGCCGAGTATGGTTTGTGTTCATGTGCATGAGTTTTGATAAATTTTATCATTTAATAATATATTTGTGCATATTTTATGAAAGTAAATGATATTTTTGCATCATGACATAATTAACTATTTCATATTTTTACAATGTTTCCAGGAAGCATTATGAGTTTTTTTTCACAATTTTGTAAACATCAAAAAATATTTGCATGAAAGCGGATCGGCATAGTTTAAGCCCATGATGTCTGAACATCAATTGTTTATTATATTCTTGAAAAATGCTGAGAAAATGGATGGTAGTGAAATATTTAAAAATAAGTCTTTGGGGCCTAAAAAAGTGCAGGAACTTTGCCCAAAATAACTCCAAATCCACAGCGGCAGGTGGTAAAGTACAATGATAGGGTCAAGCAAGTGGATACATTCACTCCAGGAATTATGAATTTATAAGGATATTAATGAGGAGAACAACATATGAAAGAAATCTAGGCGAAAAAGATTCACTTTCCCAGCAAGAATGAAGGAGATTCAGAAATTCTTGGGTAATTTACAATGAGAAGAAGCCTAAATGGACAGACTGTGGGAACAAACTTTGCTTCAAATGAGGAAAGTTTCAGAACAGGGCCATGAAGTTAGCAGCAGCCAATAAAGTAAATAATCAGCCTTTTTCAACGAATGCTAAGAGGAGGTGCCTCTAAGTAAAAGCAATCTCAGGAAATATTATGTCTCACTTAGGCAAGGAAGGGGAAAGTGGGAGGAAAATTAACTCTAATATGGATGTGTTAGTCTGTTCAGAATGCCATCACAGAATATCACGATTTAAACAAAAACAAACAAACAAACAAAAAACAATAACAAAGGAAATCTGTGTTTTTACACTTATGGAAGGTGAAAGTCCAAGATCCATGTGCTGATAGTGTTGGTATCTGGCAAGGTCCCTCTTCCTGGTATGAAGATAGCTACTTTCTCCCTGTGTCTTCCCACTTCCCCTTTTCTCTTCTTCTTTTTATTCAACAGCAGTCCTATTGGATCAGCATGCTACCCTTGTGGACTCATTTAATCTTATCTCCATATACAATCACATTGGAGTTAGGGTTTTAACATTTAAATTTTATAATGTGACACGATTTAGTCTGTAACACTGGATTATTTAAGTTTTAGTATAACACAGTTTGAGGGTTCCATGGGATCACGAAACAGAAGAGAAGAACAGTATCCTACACTGTTGTAATCATGATAAATAGCTACAAGAGACTATTAAGAGGGTGGGGACTTTGAGTGCAGGAAGTGGACCTGAAAGGGAAGGCAGAGTCAGAATCAGAAGTGGAGTAGTTGAGGAACAGTGGGGTGTTGAACATTGGAGGCGATGCAATTTAATGGAGAAAACTCCAGGTTGATTATTATTATGAGAAATTGAACATTTGAAGTCATTAAATTTTCAACTTGTATTTTGTGACTTGGAATGAATTAGTGCCAAATAATTGAGACTTCCCAGGGTAACTCCCTGCCTTATCTGTCCCTGGAAGGTCAATCACTCCACATATTAAAAAAAAACGATTTCCAACACCAGAAATGAGAAGCTGGACTGCCAGGTATGTGTTCTCAATGGGCAGAGGATAATGGTGAAGCAGAGTTGAATAGGCAAAGCTTAGTAGAAAAGACAGGTGGTAGACTGTAATTTTGTGGAGTAGAATACCTCAAACACTGCATTAAATAAATAATCATTGTCAAGTTGGTAGTAAATAAAATGTTTACAATCTTGATTTTCTTATTATACATTTCATCAGCAGAGCATGCACATGGACCAGAGACAGGATAAATTTTTCCATAATTTATGAAGAACATGTTTAGGCAGGTGAGAAGCAGATGAAAAAACATGAGATTCAAAGGCAGGACTGGTCATGTATGTTTACACATTCTTAGCTTGCCAACGTGTTAAATTTCAGAATCAATATTATCTTTTCTCAACAAATTATTCACCTCAATTTAGATGGATGTTAAACTTTACAACAAAAAATTAAATAATTTTCACTTTCTTGGTGTTACAAACTGATTAATTAACCATAGGTGACTAAAATTGGGATACAAAGAAAATATCTCATTTGGTTTGAAATTTGATTTTGTTTCTAAAACCATACCAAACTCAGATATCTGAATACTGAGAAACTGGAGTTGATAAAAGATTTGAATAATCTTTGTTAAATTCTGTTTTGAAACACCTTTCCTTGGCCCTTTTTCTTCCTTTGTTTCTTACTATACTACTCTTAAGCTACTATAATATGAAGTCCATTAGACTCTAGAAGATTTTAGTGCAAAATGAGTCACATTTTAGCTAAATATTATCATCTCCCTAAAACATCTGTTTTTTCATACAGATCTATTTCACCAATGTGCCTGGTTTAATAAGGCATTCCAATATTTTTTGAAATAATTTTAACTTTGCACTTCCTGGGAAAAAAGCCTAAGTTTAGGGAATCCTCTTTATCAGAAAATGTAAGTATCTAATAATTGCAGTGGGAAGACTGGAAAAATATCTCTCTAAATCATAAGGATTTTACAGAGGATACGAAGATAACATTTCTGATTTTTTTTGTCATTTTTATTAGAAAATAAATTTAAGTGTCTTCCCATTCAGAAGCTTTGTTCTGCTACTGTCAACAGTGGCAATGATTTTGAATAAATATGTATGCTTTCAAAAGCAGACTTTGATGCCATTCCATGGTGAGTGGTTGTACTCAAAGTTGAACTTGCCTGAGGAGCAATATCTCAGGTTTAGCACTATGTGTATATGTGGGGTGCATATGTGTATGTGGTGTGTGCATAGGACTATGTATAATATGGGGTGCATATGTGTATGTGGTGTGTGCATAGGAGACCACAGATTTCACTAAAGTGATCAGCAAACAAATAAACAAGCTCCCTCAGAGATGGTGAGATAATACCTTGGTTTGAATTGGCTCATTCCATCTACAAAGACAGAGAGAGAGAGAGAGAGAGAGAGATTTTTTACTCCATCTCTTGCCATGTGATGATGCTCTTTGCCACCATAGGACTCTGCCAGCAAGGCACCATCATCAGATGTGATTCTTCAACCTTGGAACAGAACCATGAACCAAAATAAACTTCTTTACTTAAAAAAGGACTTTGAAATGGCAATAGACTTTGAAATGGCAATAGAAACTGTGTACAGAAATGTCATTTCCTAGTTTATTTCTTGTGACAGGTTATGTTGCTTTTAACTTTTAATTCAACCGATCAAATTTTTTATTTTAAAGTTTCATGTTGGATTTTGTGAAGTTAGCTCCATTAAAACATATAATTTCACTTTTAACCTAGGAAACATTTTCTAATATACATTATGTAAAACATTAAATTGTTAATATATATTCTACTACATATATTTGAAGCATAGCACCAACTCACATCAAGATTGATAAAGCTTTTATAAAACTTATGTGCCTGTGAGTATATGTCCCTAAAATAATGTAGGCAATTAGATAGGTGAATTTCTTTGTTATTTCATCATTTATCAATTTTTATTTACTAACTTGATTTTCTTATGAGGTAGAATTAACATTCCAAAATCAGAAACTAAAAATTTACATGTGATTATCGGTCTTTGAAAAACTGGAGTTCAAAGATAAAACAAGACTAAACCACAGGAACTTAATGGATGCCTGGTGAAAACTGAAATAACTCAAAGGTCAATAATTATTGGTTCAGTTCTTTTCAAGAAACAGCTAAGACTAGTAAGCGTGTAGTAATTCAGTATATTGGTGTGTAAAGTCCCAATTTTATCTCATTTTAACATCATTTTTGACATTCATGAATGTTACTTTTTAATTTAAGTTAAATTTTATCATTTTTATAAACAGTATAGTATTATAAGTATTATAGCTTTTATTAGTTTTTCTCTAAAATTTTAATTTTGAATTTTCCAAAGATAATTAATATACAATATAATCAGATTTTCCTTGACTTTTTTAAGAAAAATTATATTCATGATTTCAGTTTGCTACATATTACCAATTTTAAAAAGTAAAATATGCTATTAAATCCTTATCTTGAAAGACATTTAAAATATCAAATATATGTCTATCAAAAGCATAATATTGTTTTTCCTTTATAGAAATAGAATAATTCAAGGACCATAAAATTTATGATAGCAATATTCTCTTTACAGTCTCATTTATCATTTTCTGATTTCCTCAACGTTCACTCCATACAATTTTTACAGTTAACTAATGCTTATAGTGTCATAATAAAATTTCTGTGCTTTCTTAAATTCTACAATTTTATTATATTATTACAAATATATTCAAAATTCATATATTTCTACAAGAACTGAGCTATATAATGTTCTCCTCACACTACTGGAAATAATATTAAGCTTTTTGCTCAACAGAGCAGATCGCTTATAAATTTGTATTATATGGATGTTGCAAACTATGACAAATTAAACCGTTTCCTAGGTAATTTAAACCTTTGGTTATAATTGTGTCCTGGTTGAAATAATTTATTTGCATATTAAAATGAAAGATTTAGATAGTAACAAAATAAAATAACTAAATTTCAATTAATTTTACTGAGATGAATAGGAATTTGACTGCCAGAATGACATAGTTGTATTACATGGATGCTCCTTAAGCCATATGTAATGTCTCTTGAAGTAATCAGCCACCATATAATGAATAACATTTAGATATTAATTTCAGGAAACCCCTGCAGCAAGTTCAGAGGTGGGGCTTTGGGGAAGTGATGATCTCTTGAGTGTGTTGATTAACTGACAGTGAAAGGACTACTGGGAGGTGGGTTCTATTTTGGGGAAGTAGGTCATTTTGGGTGTGAACTGGAAGGGTTTATCTTCTCCCCAGTCTCTTCCTCTTTCTCCCTCTGCCTCCTGGCTGCCATGAACCTTTTATAGCGATGCCCTTCCATCATAATATTTGTGCCTGGAAGCCAGCCAACTTTGGATAACATCGTCTAAAATCAGGGTCCAGAATAAAACTTTCCTCTTTTAAGTGTTTTTGTCAGACATTTTGGTCACCACAACTAAAACTGTCTAATGCAAGAACTAAAATGTCAAATGCTAGGGAATGCCTGATGGTACAGAACAGAAGGGCTAACTATTCTTCACAAAGTCATTATAACATTAAGATAAAATTAAAGGCGAAGTCTTGAAGGATTGGTACAATTGAAGGATAGCCTATTTATCTTAGTTTTGATTTTGATCTTCTTTCAGCAGAAGATATTTTGAGTATAAGTTCATAGACAGGAAGAAAGAAATCAGCAAAAAGGAAGAGTTTGAGTATATAGGATAAACACACATCTGTGAAAACATCTTAAGTGAAGTTAAAATTAAAAGACCATTGAAGCATGTCAAAGAACTAAAACACAGCTTCAATTATATATAATCTAAAAGTCAAAACAATTTTCATCTCAGGTTTCATATATTGTTTGCACTGAATGACTTCAATAGGCTGAGATTTCACTACCCAATATAGCTGTTGCAGAATAATTTCTATGGACAAACTTTATAAGTTTACAGAGATCTTAACTGAAGTTCTTCCTATCTCAGCATAACTGGGCTCCATTAAACAAACTTTATTACCGAATACTTACAAAGAGAAAAGGAAACCCTTTATTGAACATTATCCAGAAAAAAAAAAAGAGCACACCCTTCCATACTTTCAACCTCTATGTAGAAGCCCCATGATGATCTTAGTTTACAAACCTTTGAAATAAATGAAGTCTCTAGTCCATAGGAGTTAATATCTCCTCCATGATGTGGCTAAACTGTTCACACCATTCCTATTCCAGGAAGACCAAATAGAATATGTTTGGGTCAAAGAGTTGATAAGCCTATAAAGTCAAATTCAGCAACCCCACCTGTACACAATAACAATAACAACAATAATAATGATGATGATAAACAATAAAATTGACTCCTCTGCAACAAACTTCACAAGAATTGGGAGATTTTTCCCTCTAGTTTCTTTACTTTTGCATAAAACGAATCATTACCATATGAGTTAAATTAATAAAATATACTTAATGAATAAAAAATATTGATAAGTGAAAATATTCTGGCTAGTTTTTTGATCAGTGCAAGACATGTTTTGATGATATATTTTACGCACTCTTTAAACTCAGAGTAAAATATTAAAAATTGAAAAGGCAGAGTCTTTCAAGAGGATGAAATACGTTGAGAGGAAAATTCCCACATATTCTAACACGTGCATTGCCATTTCATTTTGATTCTTGAGATAGTCACAAACAGAAATTTAAAAAATTATATACATAATCTCAAAAACAAACACTATAAAATGATATTCATATGTTAATGCATAATAGATTCAATTTATATGCACCCTTTATAAGACATATGGGTCTTAATTTATTTTAAAGAAAACAACTTTATAAATTATAAACATATTAAAATGACATTTGTGGGAAATAATTGACGAGTATCAAATTTTGAAAAACTATTTTTCAGACTAAGATGCTAAAATAGAAATACCTACACAGAGACAAAAATTTATATATGCATACATGCTTTAAAATTAATAGTCTATTTTCTTTGCTACAGATGTACTTTTCACATTAAAGTTTATTTTTCTGAGTTCTTTATTTTCAACTTTTTTGTGGTTTTCTTGTACCTAATTATGTCTTCATGGTATAGTACAAAGTAAATTTTACTGTAATGGGGTTGAATTATATTTTTGCCATTTGCCATTTGTGTAACTCTGAGCAATTTACTTAGGCTATTTGTGTCCCACTTTAAGTGCAGAGATAATGGAACTCTTTATATAGTTGCTATTTGATCCTGAGCATGACCTGATGTATGTAAAGGCATTGCATAATGCCAGGCAGGGTCTCTTCTAGCATAAAAGACACCTTGGTAGCACTTAAAAAAAAAAAACCTACATCACAGCCCTGTAAACTTTGAAAATGTGTTCAATAAATATTATGTTTCATCTCTTCTTTTTAGGTATACCAGATTTATGAATAAAAGGATATCCTAAAAATATTGGGATGCTTTTGTCCTATACCTTTTTATGTAAATGATTCAAAAGGAAACAACACATTTTTTAAAATCTCATATGGTTTGGTATAGAACTCATACTTATTGAAAATTATGCTCTATCCCCCATCTATAATATGTAATTTCAAAAAATTAGAAAACAATGAGCTATGTTTCCTATGAAAATTGTACCCCAAGGAATCATACTGAGGAATAATGTCATTCTTCAAGTCCATCATCAAGTGAAACAAACAATGAACCCTCCACAAAAATGAGTTGGATAATAGAATGGAAGATACAGGGAGTTTATTTATATAAATCTATTGGTATAAAATCTCAAATACAGTTTTTTTTTAATACAGAGTCAATTTGATAACGTGTAAGTCTATTGATATAGAATTTATATTCATTGGAGCTAATGTGGTATTACATATAGCTTTTCATGTTTCTGCTGCTGCCTTTGTTGCTTTGCATTGTAGCTATTCATAGCTGATAAACATCATCTAATCAAAAGGAAGAACCATGGATCTTGGCACTGTGAGCACTATGGTCAGACAATTGTGGTATGGCCTTTGATCTAAGTAAGCAGACTTTAAAAGATGGTAAACACTGGTAAGTTATCCAACATAGGTGATTAAAATTGATATTTAAAGAAATAAAGATATATAATGATGAAAGGAGAGGAATATTTTCCTCTAATTATCAGAAAAATGGCACTTCAGAGATACATCTGCAATCCTTCCAGGAGACCTGTTATTTAAGTATGTGTTACAGATCCTTAATCTCTCTATATTGCTGAAGTCTTAAAGAGAACAGTTGGGAAACCAAAAGATCAGAAAATGTTAAAATATTCAAAAGTCAAAAACCAATAGAAAGCCTCAAGTAAGTCCTATATAGAAAAGGTTATTTATGATTAGCTTTTCAGGAACTTTTCTATAAAACTCAAAAATTTCTCTGTATCTTGCTGAGTGCCAGCGAATGACAACCTTTACTTGCAATTTTCTTTCTCTGTCAGTCAGTTTAAATCAGAACTTTAACACTATTTCAGTAAAGGTTTTTGAAGTAGAGATCTTGAAAGGGCTTTGATCTGACATGATTTTAAGACACAAATCTGTCAGAATTGCCAAATAAATATAACTTGCCGGCTATTGTGGGATTTCGGATCTTTTGATAAGACAGTTTCCATTGAAGTGGGCAGAAGGGTGCCCATTCAAAAGAATAGAAATGCATCCCTTGTTACACAGATGTCTGTTTATGTCAAAGAAAAACAAGTATGATCTAAATTGCAGCAAACTGAATTGATAGACATAGCTCTCATTCTCTGACTTCATAACTCTACACAAGTTGTTTATCTGCTGTGACCCAATAGTCTATCATCATAAAAGAGCTACTGCCATTTCTTGGATTATTTTGTCTATGTTCATATGACTCTAAGCTCCTATGAAACAAATGCTACCATACAGTAGTATAAATAATGCTGATAATGACTTATAACATTCAGCTATTTTAAAAATAAACTCAATACTAACACAAGTTATTCATTGGCTAAATTCTGCTGAGATAACTTGAAATTGTGAAAACTACATGAAAAATGCTTTCATAATAAAAGAAAATTTCCATACCAACTTATTATATTTTTGTAAGTTTGTGAATAATCTTGTTTCTTTAGATAAATAAGGTTTTCTCTAAATTAAATATAAGATAGAACTCAATGGAGGGGTATCAAAGTAGTTAATAAAAATTTTCTCTCTATAGTTGCAACATTACATTTGTTTCAGATAGATATAGATTATCTTATTTTGGGAGTTTTGTTTATTTCCTTACTTAAAATATTCTGCACATTTAGAAAGACTGCACCTAAATTTAGGAGGCTGTGAATTATTCATATAAACTGTGCAATTAGGATATCTGTTTAGAGAGGAAAGACTATAAAATTCCAGAAGTACAGATAGATGATTTTTGAATACTTTTATTGAATAAGCCATAGAAAAGATTTAAAATTCCACAGAGCATATAAATTTATGGTCTATTTGCAGTCCAGATAATAATTGGGTTTAAAATATTGCCATGTCTCAGTTTATAATCTTAACTTGATGCATCTAAATAAGGCTAGATATCTGTAAGCCTAATTAAAGTTGTTGTTTATATTGAAGTTATCTCTAAATATTCTGAACTAGTGAGAGTTTTCCCTATGTCAATTTCATATACAACAGCTCTTGATCATCAATTAATCATTCTTTTTATGGCTCTGCATATTGCCTGCCTATTGAAATTATACACATTTTGAGATGAAAAATTGTCAAAAAGGAGACGTTAAAGAAAAATGGACTTATAGTTTACAATGGTGGTTTGGCTTGAGCATTGTTTTAGGAACTTGTTATGTACACACACACACACACACACACACACACACACACATTCTGTTATAAAACAAGTCATAAGAAAAATAAATAGGAAATCAGCAAGCTGAGAAAGAAAGTCTAACCAAAGCCTCTTACAGACATCTTTTTGGTCATTTGGATAAAGTTCCTATTGAAATTCTGCAAAACTCATCAACTCCTGTTTCGAGGATAGAATCCATAGAGGAATGCCATAATCAGATTTGAGACCAGGGCAGGGAAGAAGATAGGAAGAGGAGGTTCAGATTCTGTGTTCTTTTCCTGGAATGCTCATTCTAATACCCTAATCATTATGAATTTCCTACTATTTAATAAATTCTGCTTTCCTTGACCTTCTGGATATTTAGTATTATGTCAAGTTGCCTCAAGGCAAAAATTGAACTAACTCATATTTTTAGCCTTACTTAGAATTTGTTTTTGGTCTGTCACTGAAGTCCTGATCTCTTGGGCATTGTGTATAATTCAGAATTTGAACCTGATCTTGGTGACCATTTCCAAATTTAAAAATTTAAGCCTGGCCTAAGAACTGAGCTTTGCTCAACTCTTAATCATTTCATAAATATTAAATATCCACCATGTTCCAAACGCTATCTAAGCCAGTGAAACTACAAAGATGTACATAACATATTTCCTATCCTGAAAGAGACTAAAGTGCTAGATCAAGAAGGCCGCTAAGTCTAGAGTGCAGTGGTGTAATAAATGTTATGCTGGAGAAACACATTGTGCCTGTGGAAGTACAGAAAGAGGCAGATCCACCCCAGCAGAGGACACAGGGTGGCCGACTAGAATTAAAGTTCAGATTAGGGAGGGAGAAAAGCATCTCCTGAATCAAGTAATTGCAAATAGATGGATGTGTGAAACAGCATTGTTGGATGAAAGTTCTCTTGGAGGGTAGAGAACTGTGAGTCTAGAACAATCTGACAAAGAGAAAATTGTTTAAGAATCTTAGTGTTAGTCAATGGATTCTGAATTTTATCCTTAAAACAACATTGGAGATCTGTGCAAGAGAGGGATAGGATAGGATCTATACTTTAGAACTGTTAACATATGAAACAGCTGTATGTCATCAGTTAACATTTTTTAACCTTGTTTTATCCATGTTTCCCAACTCACACCCCAGTAGGCCAATGTTTCTGAATAGATTTTGCTCCATAAAGAGATGCCATGATTCTTCTCCTTGTCATTGTTTTAGAAGAAAACACCATTTCAGGATCTAAATAATCTACTTAAACTGCTTGAAGAAAAGTTGAATGTCTCCAAATATTAAACCCAAGACAACAGCATGAAAATCTTCTAATCTGATGGCTAAAAAGTAATTAGTAGACTATTCATTAGAAAAAAATTGCAGAGCCAATCTTGACTCTGTTGGGGATGGTTGGATGCAGGTGACAGTTATGGCTATATTATCTATATCTAAAATGTTAGAGTTCTAAATGTTGAGCCTTCAGACTTAGTAGTCTATGAAATAAATGAAACCTTTGTTGTATTCATACTCCAGGTAAAAAGAATGATATGGCCATGCGCAAGTTAACTCCTCAACAAGTTTATCTAGGAAGAACCAAAGTGTTGGATCTTTTTTTCAGTATCCTTTTACAATGTCTCCTTTAGGACAGAGACATAATAAATTGATTAATTCCTATGTCAACCGGCCTTAGCAGAGATAATGTTTCTATTTAACCTTAACAAATGACCTACTCTAACTGTAAAAGCAGTGGTAAAATCTCCAAGTGATAAAACTGCTAGTCCAAAGAGCTTTCAGACCAAAATGAAACAAATGCATGTTGGTTTAACAAACACCTTCTTAGTTCTAGGATATATAATCTTAATGTTTACACAAAGACACACATCAGAGAGAACGCCAGAGTAATCTTAGGAAAGCTACATAAATACGCCTAATATATACTTAAATACTGAGACTCTCTACTGAAAATAGACTTAGGAATTCTGAAATGTATAATCAATGCCTTAATTTTTTCTTGAACAGTATTATAGACTCTATATAGCCATCTGTACAAATATATTACAAGTATTATTAATTGCATCTTAATAAAATTTGGGAGTTTTTTATTTCCAGTGGAAAAAAAATTTTAAATATAATCTAGTCAATGATAAACTGAGTTAATGTATAAGAAATTTAGTGACACTAACTTGTAGTAATAAGTTTTTAGCATAAGTAAGTATGTTTTGTTTTCACAGGTGCTAGTTTCATTATTATTTTCTGGGGAAAAATCAATTTCGGCATCATTATACTTAAGTAAGAATGCAATCATTTCTGTTTCTATGTAGTAAACCACATGAAAATCAGTTTCCTAAAACTTAACAAACTCCTATGTTATGGGTCTGAATGACTCACACAATAATCACTTTCTACACATGATCATTTCAGTCATATCTTATCTAGTGCTGTCTGAGAAAATTTAGGTTTGATTCCTAATGGGATATTCCACAGTTCCTAGGAACAAATAATTGAGAAAGCAAGGTAGGATTTCTGATGCAAATAACTCCTTGGCACTACTCATTTGTTCTTTTATTATCTGGTGCACAACAACTTTGAAGGACAAAAATTTCCTCTCTTCAAAAGGATTCCAAGCATACATCTTAATTTTTAAGTATGAATGTGTCAACTATCTTAAAATAAACATGCTAATCATGAGAATCTTAGAAGGTAGGCCTAGGCAATTTAGGACCTATTTGATGGGTAACATTCTTTATTAGAATATATAAGTTATGAAAGGATGAGATCTCCAAAACATATTATAGGAAAGAAAGATACAGGTTAAGGGACAAATTCATTGACCCTCACTTCCTCTAATATTTCTGACAGGAAAGGAAAAGGGAGAATATAATATTTAGGAGTAGCAACACATAATATTCCAGCATCCTGAAAGGTGACTGGTGTTGGTAAAAGTCTAAATATCACATAATTGGTCACTCTTTGAGTTATGCAAGTAGATCCCTAGTTAGAATTATTTTCACATTCCCCTTTCTACTGTGTGACTCACATTCTCTGGCTGTACTTTTTTGTCACTTATTTCTGTGTTCTGTGCTGTTACTCTTATACTTTCACTATTATATGAGCATCTTTAACAAAATATAATATATTCAGTCCTTCCTAGGCACCTTGCTTATTATATTCACTAGAGAGACTGATAAGGACAAGATGCCATAAACTGTGAATAAGTGTAGTGAGAGAGAAAGCAGCCTGAATGAAGACTGGAGAATGCTGAGTGTGTTCCTTCCATGTATCACAAGACCAGAGTGGTCCTGGGGGACTAACCACCATAGGAGACACCATATTATAACTCAGGTTCTCAGGATACAACCATCTAAGGGAGTTCAACTCACAACCTCACTCCAACATATCGATTTGAATGTTCAGTTCAATATTTTCACATAAATCTGTCTTCTATAATTGTAATGACTTTTAAGAATATGTGGTACTGGGATAGAGAAAGCAGGAGTTGTTGAATCAGAACAGCTGTTGCCTTCAGTATGATTTCTCTTTCAGGTCATAACACTCAATACCTATAGAGAGGCTTTGGTATGGAAAACAGCTCTGTTCTAAGCACTGCACATTTTTCATCCTAGGGCAACCCTAGCAGCACATTCTTCTATATTTTTCATTTTGTAAATGAATAAAATGAGGCACAGAGAGAGTGTAACTACGCATAAACAGAAGACACATACACTAGAGGTGGTGGAGCTGGGATTCTAATTCTAATTGAGTCCGCTTCTCAATTAAACAGAAAAGTGAATCAGGAAAGCAAAAGAAATTAATTAATGGTATTGTGTGGATGATTTAAAAATATTTTATATTCCTGCTCTATTACAGTTTCAATGTTTTTCACTTGAGATCATCTTTGAAGACCACCAACAAACTGATTTGGGTGTAGCTAGAGAATACTTTAGTAAAAGTAGGATACATTTCCCTAAGTTCTGTATATACTTGATTTTAAGGTAAGGGCATAGTGGATTTTTGAAAGAATATTTCTTTATATTAGTCATATAAGTAAGTGTTTAAACACAAAAGATTCCTATTTTACCTTGGGAAGTCAAAGTTAGACTAGGAGCTCAAAGAAAGTAAAATGCAGAATTGCTTCTTTGAACATAGGTACTACTAGACACTGCCAAACGGTGTATGCAATGTGGAGAAAATTTTCTGGTGTAAATATAAGAATTTGGGAATATGCTAAGCCATATTTATGGTCTATGCATCCTCCATTAAGAAAAATTGTTAAGCCTGAACCAAGAGGAACCTTTAATCTTTTATGAGAACATATCTGCAAATGTCCTAGATTTCCCCAGAGAGTTTCCATGCCCATCCAAGCCTCCATTGCTGAACAGAAAATGTATGCACTTAGGTTTTGTGGGACTGGGGAGTTAGAAATCAAATGCAGGGCCTCAAACATCCTAGCCAAGTACTCTACCACTGACCTAGGCCCCCAGCAATTGAAAACCATTTAATATTTTAATTTCAAAAGAAAATAATCTATTCAAAAATCTAAAATTTAAAAATTTTAAAAACATACTTTTATTGTAATTTGGCACATTTATTCTAAGTGAACAAGTGAATGAATAAATCCAGAATGAAACATTTTGATTTATTTGTTTTTAAATCATACAGGTTTGTATGTGTATATGCTTTTGAACTGTTGGATTGTCATCACTACCTTCAAGTTAAATTTATCACACAGTATAAATATAATAGTCTCTATACAAGGCTGCGATTCTAAGTAGAAATAAAATGAAAACTCAGTCACAGGATACCAAAACCTTGGTTGTTGGTAAGTCTCTGAATGGGGAATAGGCATTTGCCACTTTTTGAATCAGTTTCTCAACAAAAAATAACAAAATAATCAAAAGATAATTCTCTGAGCATATTTTTTGGCATTTCGAGCTACAGAAAGAAAAATGAGCATCTAACTTTGATAAATATTTGAAAACATTTCCTTCCTAAGTGCAGTTTTCTAGGGAAACAATGTGTTCCCCCACTCCTGTTTCCAGGGCTTCCCGCAATGCATCCGCAGTAAGAATAAAAAGGAATGAATGAGATTCTGGGTCTGACAGTGACTGAGGAAGAAGGGGCTGAGGTCTGGGGCTGCACTGGTCCTTCAGTGAATACTTTCTCCTAGCAAAGGAGAGTTTTGTTTTTTTTTCCTTTTTTAAAATTTCGAAATGTCTTTGTTTTTCTACAGCCTTGCTTAATCTCCTGTTCAGTTCTGTTGGCAATGAATTATTCTTCCAAAATAACAAGAATTTTATTGAATATATTTTTAATCACAAATGTACAAAAAGTAATCAAATTACTTTCTAAGAAAAAGCAGATGCACTGCTCAAATGTTCCTTTCTTGGGGGCATTTTACACTAAGAGTAAGGATTGATTTGTCTTGAATACATGAGAAAATGTGTGCATTCACAATCATGCATGCATAAGCCACACCTATAGTATTAATGTAAAAGAAATAAAGTCTCTAGAAAACTGTGTAAGTCCTCTCTCAATATAAACCAAATAGCCAGACATAAAGGGAACAGAAAATTCAATCTAACACCAGAGGTTTTAATGTTTACAACAAAAACAACAAAGCTTTATTGAATGTGCATAATATCTCCATAATGGAAAGGTTATACTGGGATAGAATTATATCAAATGACACATAACAGACCCGTTTTCAAGATCTAATTATCCTACCAGGATTAACTCAAATGCAAATTCTATACTGAAGCCTTCCCTGGTCCCTTTAGCACATAGAGTCTTTCTCTATATTCCCCTCTAGCACTGTGCCAGTTATTTAGCATGCTCTCTCTCCCCCACCTCCACCCTCACATACACAAACATGCATACATGTGTACACAGCACTTTGATGGTCCTAGACTAAAATTTAATTCTTGGATAGCTGTTTGAGTTTGTAAATGACTACCCTTTGACAGCATAACCCTTAGCACATAGTGCAGAACTAAGCACATGTCAGAAGTCACGCTGATTGACTGATGGATTTAATTATTATTTCTTTATTTTAACATGGCAAATTCCCCCTGGAAAAATGAATATGTGCTAGAACAGAACAAAATGTGTGATTTCCAGGGTTTTTCTTATTTTCTGTATTTATATTCTATCGTCCCCCTATAACTCTACATAATGATTATATATACTTAGCATCCATCCTTCTAAAAGTTTGTTTGTTGTTTGTTTGTTTTTAAATCAAGTTTGGCCCAATAACCTCTCAAATCCATGGAATAGTATTAAAAAATAAAACCTTCCTACAAAAAATATGTACATATCAACTTGTTTTAATAATTGATGTAATTGGTCCTATTCAAATTCTGGGAAATTTAGATTTTGTTTGCATCAGTATGTTCCTATTAAAGTAGATGCACAATAGAACACTCTTATTCTTTATCCTTTTTTCTTTCTTTCTTTCTTTCTTTCTTTCTTTCTTTCTTTCTTTCTTTCTTTCTTTCTTTCAACTGATACTTTTTAATCATTCACATTGACTTCAGAAGACTCCTTGGCCAAAGTCTAGTTTTGTAGACACAATAAAGTATATTAACAAGACCTAAGGCTGATTTGACCAACCTAAAAAAGAAAAACAAAAAAAAAAAAAAAAAACATTTTTTCTACTGATCTACAGTTCTTCCTCAATGTAATAATTTAGTTGATGGGGGATAGTTCATAAATATTTTATCTACAAACAGCCTGATTCACATCTAATCATAAATTTTATGACCTCTCCTAGAAAACATTAGCAATAAAAATCTCCATTTCAGTTAACAGAGTTATGCCTATATAATACTTTGAAAATATAAGAACAAAAAATAAGAACTTCTGTACCTCAGAAAGGAGAAGCACAAGTGCTTCAGTGGACAGACAAACTAATTGAAAATCACGATGTGTATCTGAGAAGCTTAGAAAGTAAATAAAACCTTTGTTAGTACATGTCTTCTGGTATAACTGGTACCTGGAAGTCTGTGCTAAACTCAAAGCCAGTCTTATATGGGCCTTTCTGCTGGTTTCCTCTCATACATGTGTCTTCCAAATGATTATTTATATAATTATGTATACAAGATGATCACAATTTCCTAGCTGAATGCATTTTCATACACTCTCCTGAGAACCACTGATTTTTTTTTAAGCTTGAATGAGTTGCCTTTCTGATAACTTTTTTCAAAACATGCAAGAGTCACAATAATACTTGTTTCTTTCTATTCGCACACAGGAAGAGTGTGAAGATCAATTAAAGCACTGTTTGTGGACAACTTTGAAAAGTGCTATATAAACACAAGGTACTATAATTTTGAGGAATAATAAGTTATTTCAAGAATGTTTTAAATCTAGGAAATTCAAGATACTTTAGAAGGTATAGGAGTTATCTATTTTTAAAAATCCAATAATTTTATTTAAAATTACAATTTTTTCTGGTTTTGTTGTTTTTTTTGTTGTTGTTGTTGTTGTTGTTCTTGTTCTTGTTCTTGATTTGCAGTGATTGGGATCAAACTCAGGGCCTCAGGCTGCTAGGGAAGCATTCTATCACTGAGCCACATCCCCAACCCTACTTAAAATTGTAGAATGACAATGGAAGTGAGATTTCTATACTCACTCCTATAGCCACCACCAACACCAACATTTTATAGTAAAAGGAAAGTTTTCCTTACAGAACAACCACTAAAAAATACAACTAAAATTACAACAATTAATATCACTCTCAACAAGCATGGAGCAAGGTTGGACTATATTCCTTTTTTTTTTTTTTTGGTACCATGGATTGAACCCAAGGGTGCTTTACTACTGAGCCACATCCCCAGCCCCTTTTATATTTTATCTTGAGACAAGGTCTCACTACATTCTTTAGTGCCTTGCTAAATTGCTAAGAGACTGGCTTTGAACTTGCCATTCTGCTTCAGCCATTCGAGTTTCTGGGATTACAGGCCAGCTAGACTGCATTATTTCTTAAGCACTACATTATATGCCAGATTTTTTTTCCTTTTTTGGTATTTGGGATTCAACCTAGGGATGCTCTACCACTAAGCTACCTCCCAAACTCCCTTATAATAATTTATTTTACTTTGAGACAGGGTCTCTCTAAATTACCAAGGCTGGCCTTGAACTTGCAATCCTCCTGTCTCAACTTCCAGAGTTCCATGGTTACAGACATGAGTCACCTTCCCTGGCAAGCCTGATCTTTTGAAAATTTGTTTTATACAGTGATCTCATTTGAGTTTTACAATAAACCTTAAGGTGAAAATAATTTTAATTATTTCAAAAGTAGGTTACAGTCTGTCTCAGGTGTGTGCAATAATGTGCTCAAATTGAACAGCATTTAACTACTAGAATTTCCATACTTGTCTTCTACATTTTACACTTCACCATATCATGAACATTTATTTTTGTCAATGGTCAAAATTTTATTAGTATTTCTTTCATTTCACCTCCTAAAATGAGAGAGACATACATATGTAAGGATAATACTAACCTATGTGGATGTGGATAGGAGATGTCACTCTATATGTACGTAGATAATTAAAGTTTATTGTGACAGCCACTGTGCAATAGGACAAGTAAAATTGCTAACATCAAAAAAAATATATGTATATACATATAATATGTATATACTTATATATACACATATACATATTATATACATATATTATATATATAATATATATATAAAATAAACAACCTTAGGAGAAAATAATATTTGCAACATTTACTATCAGGATTAGTATCCTTAATACATAAAGAACCCTGCTTAATAGAAAACTATGCAATTTGTTAAAAACAATATAAGTAGCAAATTTATAAGAGAATAAACACAAAAGTCTATTATATATAATTTAGTGTTTACTTCATTAGCAATAAAAATTTGCAATTTTTAAAACAATATTTGCCATCAATCAAACATATGTATGAACCATCTATGGGTGATAAAATGTAGAGATGTTTGGTCTTCTGGTAGGAGTGTAAATTGGCCATTTATTTCAGATTAATTTAACGATATGAACCCAAAATCTTGAAAAGCTAAATTCTATTTGATCCAGGAATTCTCTTTTTTTTTTTTTTTTGGCAGTTTCTTAAAGATATTATTTATACATAATACATGAGAACTTATTCATACAAAACTTGTGCACAGATGTTTATAGAACCTCTATTTATCATGTCCCAAAATTTAAAACAACCCATGTATGCATCAACAGATGAATGAATAAACAAAACATGGTATATTCATGCAAAAGAATACTACTCAGGAATAAGAAAGATGATCTATTACTACACTGAACAAAATGAGTAAATCTCAAAATATTATACTGAAAGAAGCTAAATAAAAAATAATACATACTTAATGCTTTCATTTATATAATTTCAGAAAATGCAAATTAACCCATAGTGAAACAAAAGAGATTAATAGTTGCCTAGGAACAAGGCAGAAACATAAATAGAATAAAAGAGGGAGTTCATAAAAGGGCATAAGGAAACTTTTAGGGGTACTGGGTATATTCATATCCCAATTGTTTTCATGATATACACATCAAACTGTATAAGTTAGTTCAATTCATGTAGTTATACAGTACAAACTGCAGAGAAGAAACAGCTTTGGTGATAAATACAATAATAACAGATAATCGATGTTTGGTATCTTTCTTCCCAAATATTTGCTTTTATTTTTAGCAACAATTTCAATACCTTCATTTAAAGGAGTAACTAAAATTCAGGTTGTGATGAATTGTAAAAAGATGCTTAAATTTGTGCTAGAACCGGACTGCTTGGGTTCAAATTCTAACTCTCTCAATTACATGATACTTAAATTTTTTATGTTTTAGTTTCCTCATCTGAAAAGACACATAGTAAATAGCGATATAAATAAGCTACTATTATTCAATATATATTCCTTGAACATGTACTATGTGCCTAATTCTGTGGCAGAAAACTAAAATTCTTCTCAAAAAGCCACCTACAGGGACTGATCATGGATATGTTAAAAAAAAAAAAAAAAACAATTAAGCTATAAGAACATTCACTGGGCTGGGGTTGTGGCTCAGAGGTAGAGCACTTGCCTAGCATGCGTGAGGTGCTGGGTTTGATCCTGAGCACCACATAAAGTAAAATAAAGATATTGTGTTCACCTATAACTAAAAAATAAATATAAAAAAGGAATGTTCACTGCAAAAATATCAAAATAGCATGAATACCCATGCAATAAAGAACATTTTAGGTAAATTCTGGTGCATTCATATGTTGAACTACTTTGTTATCAATTAAAATGATATTCTGAAAAAATATTTAATGATATGGAAACATGTTCATACATTAAATGAAATCTCAGGTCACAAAAGAGTATTGAAGATAATTCTATTGTAATTTATATAAAAAGTATATGTGTTTCATTTCTGCATCTAAAGATAAAGATATCTATAAGGAGAGATACAAATAGGTATATACAGATAGAAAGAGAACTAGAAGCCCAGAGCTGTGGCTCATGCCTATAATCGCAGTAGCTCTGGAGGCTGAGGCAGGAAGATTGCAAGTTCAAAGATAGCCTCAACAAATTAGTGATGCCCTAAGCAACTCAGTGAGACCCTGTCTCAAAATAAATTATAAAAAGGGCTGGGGATGTGGCTCAGTGGTTGCATGCCCCTGGGGTTGAACCCCTGGTATTAAAAAAAAAAAAAAAAAGGAAGAACGAGAACTAGCCATAGAATAAAACAGACATATGTATTACAAAAGTGGATGTAGAGATTAAAAATAAAGATAACTACATAGAGTAATAGAAGTATATCAATAGCAATAGACCATATATTCATATACATATGGATTTATTTTTGTCATCATATATATTATATAGACCATATATTCATATACATATGGATTTATTTTTGTCATCATATATATTATATATACATATAACTTTTGAAAATGCTTATCTATGGGAAGTGAGGATTAACATTTTTTTATGTGTTATTTTTAAATTTTATAGAATAAATATGAAATACTTGGTAAAACAAAGTTATTTTATACACACACTCACATGCACACACACACAAAGGTCATCATAATTTTAACAAAAACAGTTCCACTCCTATTTTCTTTTAACTATTTTAATTCATAGCAGGAAAAAGAAATTAAGATTCTTTTAATCATCTCCAACTACACTTTAATTTGTTTATTAGTTGTATTCGATTTATTGATAACATACTTGAAATTTTCCAGATTTATAGATAATCACTTTGGGTGCATTAACTGGTCAATGTGTCAAGAATGTAGGGATTTAGTAGTTAATTTGATCTGATCAGTAAGGGTTCAAATTAAAGCTAAAAGAAAATAATAAATTAAGAGTCATTAAGATAAAATTTCTAATTCTATTTATGCTATTTAGTAAGCATAAAGACTTTAATGTTTTCTAAAAATCTCCAAGTCTAAATTTCAAGAGGAATGTGGAGCTCTCAAATCAAAAATCAAGTCTAAATTTTAAAGCTGAAATCAACTGTTCTTCTACCTTAACAGAGACATTTGAATAGTGATTCTAATAATATGCATAAAATCTATGGCTTATGTAAGCATTACGGTGTGGTTATTATTATTATATTATTATTTAAACATAAACCCGAAAATTATCAACTCAAGTTCATTATATTTGTAAATCAGAATAAAAGAATTAAAACCAACATTTTTAAGCCTTTAGGCTTAATTATCTTTAAGAAGATTATTTTACTATAGTAAGTACATAAATTTTGTACTTTTTCAGGCTCTTCCTTTTTTATTTATTTCTAATTTGTCCTAATTAGTTATGATGACCATAGAATGCATTTTGACACATTGTACACAAATAGAGCACAACTTCTCATTTCTCTGGCTGTACATGGTTCAGTCACACAGGTAGTGTTGCTCTTCTTTTTTATAAACTAGAAATGCACTGTACTGTAAATAGGGGAAAAAATCAGAAATAGCAAGATAAATAAAATAAAATTACATTCACTAAAACTCAAAGAATAAATATATTCATTTTTGTTCTCTTCATTCTCTCTTCTTGAACAAAACAAGAGTATGTGTAAGCACTGATGTTCCTAAATTGGGTGCATCCTTTTGATTAGACTCTTCTGCTTAATTTCTGATTTGAGAGCTCCACACTTCTCTTTAAGTATCCTAGAATTAAACCACTTCACATATTCACAACGACAGAAAATGTAGAGGTCAAAGAAATTAATTTATCCCAAAAGTATCCTAGGGGCATCTCTTCTACCAAGTACAATATAAAACTGAAACCCTACTTTATGGGAGGGCTCATAATCTACTTGATTTTACACATAACCACACACATAGATACACAAAGATAGAAGAATATATTTTAATATGCAGTATTTCAACATATATATTCATTTACATATATGTTTACATATGTAAGTTAAAAATAAAGGATTAAAATCCTACACGTTGTCATAGGAAATTACAAAAACAGGACATCAGCTGATTTCTAGCATGTTTTAATTGATTAGTATCACCCTGGTATGTATGTCAATTCTGATATCAGGGAAATTGTTGAGTTTTATGCAGTAGCTCTTGGTCTTCTTGGCTAACTTTCACCAAGAGTATGTTTAGCTGCCAGGTTCTTACAAGTGTGACTCATGTCTACATAAGTGAATCTCAAATTATTCGCTGTATGCTCCTGATTAGGTAAAAGTCTGTTATGATTTGAATATGAGGTGTCCCCCAAAAGCTCCTGTCTTAATGTAAGAATAATAAGAGGTGAAATTATTGGATTGAAAGAGCTGTAATATAATCAATCCATCCGAGTTTGAATGGACTGATTAGGTGGTAACTATAGGTAGTTCCAACATGGCTGGAAGAGGTGGGTCCTTAGGGGTGTGCCCTGAAAGGGTTCATCTTCCCTTCTGTGCCTTTCACTGCTCTTTGCTTCCTGGCCACCTTGAGTATATGAGCACTCCTCTACCATGCCCTTCCACCATGATGCTTATCTTGGGCCAGGAGCAATGGAGTAGACCAACCATAAACTGAAACTGTGAGCTAAAATAAACTTTTCCTTTTCTAAGTTGTTCTTGTCAGGTATTTTGGTCACAGTGATGAAAAGCTGACTAAAACAACCTCTCAAATCTGAGAATCTTTTCTAAGCGTTCACATTCTAGTGATACCAACAACATGATCACTGCCACTACTACCATTCAAAAAAGAGGAATAAGAAGAGACAGGAGGAGGACTGGGAGAAGGAAAACTGTAACAATGAAAAAAACTTCTAGCATTTATTGAGCATATACTGTGTGTCAGGTCTGATGTATTTTATCTCAATCATTTTACTCAATATTTACAAAACTATTTGTAGGTACTCTTACTCCATTTTACAGATAAAGATATGACTTAAGGCTCCTATAATTTAGGAAGTGGCAGAGCCAGAATTTGAAATCAACACTTAGATGATATATATATATATATATAAATATATATATATAGATATCTAGATATAGATATAGATATAGATATATCGGGGTGTTTGTTGACCTGTATCAAAAGATGTTTACTCCCAGCCTCTCATAATAAGTCTCCCAGAGACAGATTCCTTTAAGATGGTTATGCTCTTTTATCTACATATTTCCTTGTTCTTTGAAAATATAAAGAACTAGGGAATTAGAAAATTAAAAAATGACTTTAGAGTTGTGGCTTCATGGTAGTGATGGTAAAATATTACATTGAGATTCAAAAAACCCACTGGGTGCTGTAACACATGCCTATAATTCTAGCAGTTCAGGAGGCTAAGGCAGAAGAATCACAAATTTAAAGCCAGCCTCAACAACTTAGGGAGACCCTGTCTCAAAATAAAAAATAAAATGGGCCAAGGATGTGGCTCAGTGGGTTAAGTAACTCTGGGTTCAATCCCTGGTACAAAAAAAAAACAGATTAAAATAAACCAATTTCCTGCCCCCTCGACATTTCTCAGTTAAATTTATTTTCTACCAATGAGTAGGCACCTCACTCATTGTCCTGCCAAGTTTTAAAATTTATAATTTTAATATAATTCAGCTTCCTAGATAAATATATATATTTTTTACTTCTTAGCATGCTCCATTCATGTTTTAGTAAAGATGTGGCTGTAAGAAACAGCAAAGTTGACTTGAAAATGTCTCTAATCCCAAATTCAAAAAATTAGTACTTTCCTTCAAAACCACCTGGACAAGCTTTCTTTGGCATGTGTAGGAAAAATGGGGGAAGAGGAGTCAATAGGTCAGAAATCTGATCATTAAAGGACAAAGCCATGTGCCAAATTAGTTCAGTTGCAAATGGCTCAGGGCTATTGAGCCATCTGCAGTCCCTGTCACCTATCACTTGTGCAATTTAGGCCAAGGTACCAGGACATGCATAAGGAAAGAACAATGAAAATAATTTAGTTGACACAAGAAATAAGACGCATTTTTTTGTACTTTAATTTGCTTGCTATATTTTACTTCCTTGGTGTTTCTTCTCTTGGAATACTAAAATACATATGAATAAGACAGATCTTTCTAATTTATTCTCAACCTACATTTGGTCATGTAGTAGACAAGCTCCGTGAGTCAGCACCAGGCTTCAGAGTTAAGAGGTATTTTTAGTTCACCTTCAAATAAGTCTCTTAAAAGCTAAATTCACTAAGGAAAAAGAAGAAAAAAAATTTTATTTTAAGATAAATGACAAATTTTAAAATATGAGCAGTTTATATTCCACATATTAAATAAGATATTAATATGTAAATCATTTATATTCTTAGTAAAGTGGGATTTCTTAGTAACTAGATCAGAAGTAAATTGGAATCAAATTACTATAATACATATTTTTAAATGTTTGCAATGTTCCAAATCACTTTTGATTCATTTCAGGTCATTCATGTAGTTATTCAAAATATTTATTATGTAACCAGCAGGAACCAACATTCATACAGTCATTCATATAGTCATTCAAAATAATTATTAGAGTTCACTGCTAGGTACAGAGGATGTCAAGATTAATGACACTTTGTTAACCCTGCCCTTATGGAATTTGGAGCTTGAGAAGTAAAATATATAAACAATACTTACAACTCCATCTGAGAAATGTCATAATGAAAGAATGTTCATTACGTTGAATGACTCTGTTGTCACAAAGACCTGTGAGCTAATGAGGGATATTATCTATTTTTCTGTATTAAAGATAACGTTGGCATCTAGGCCATAGAAGGACTTCTCTAAGGCCTCTGAGCTAATTAAAAGCAGAGTGATGATGAGAATCTCTTTTCTAATCACTCACCTTAGCAATAGTACTTGGCACCTCTTCCAATTAGTCAAGATCATATTCTAGAGGTTTCAATTTATAAACACTCTGCTACTATTTTAGGTGAGCAGAGTAATATATGTTCGTGTTCATAACATCCTCTACTGAGAAATTGTTCCCAAGGTTGATTATTTCAGTAATATTTAAATCTCTAATGATCTTGTAGACGTTGTACATTTTCTGATTAATTACTTTCTACGATGTTTTTATATTCTGAGATTCAGGATCTGTATTCAGGATCTCCTTTAGAAAGGAGGCTGTCTGTATGACAGACTCATGTCCTTTGGATGAAACCATGGTCCCCAATCCCACTCTCTCCTTCCTCCATCAACTCAAGATTGCCACAAGTGACAGAATCATAAATTTCATAACAGACATTGGTTCTGGAAAGAAATATACCTAACAATTAATCTAACATTTCTTATAGATCTGAATTTGTATCTAGTCATGATCTACTCATAATACTCATGACAATCATCAGGTATATAACAGGGCAACACATTTATCTTAAAAAATTATTGATTTACTAGGTATATTATAAGGATTTAATGAGGAAATGCACAATTGTATTTAGTGCAGGTTCTGGCATGTGGTGAAATAAATAGTGTTCACCAAATAGTACAATTATT
This sequence comes from Marmota marmota marmota, assembly GCF_001458135.2. Classification (NCBI taxonomy): domain Eukaryota; kingdom Metazoa; phylum Chordata; class Mammalia; order Rodentia; family Sciuridae; genus Marmota; species Marmota marmota. Next base: position 33,210,714 of record NW_025999853.1, on the reverse strand, counting down.
AAGTCTGAAGTTTTAGTTTTCTCACCTATGAATATTTAATCTACCTCTTAACTGCCAGTTCATTGACTCTCCTGGTTAACCAAAACTTCTATTTTTTGTATAACAGATATGAATTGATCCATGTACAAAATATCTGAACATCAAGGCTAGAAATGTACCTTTCAGTTAGGGTAAACATAGGTCTCAGTTTGTCTTGGGCAGTCATATGGTTATGCCATCTTTCACTCTCAAAACAATCTAAATTTGTATGATATATTATATGGTCATTCTACAAGTACACTCAAGACCTCTGTCCCTGCCCAAAGATCTGCATGCTTACATATCCGCCCCCCCCCCCAGTATCAATTCCCAGTGGTGTTTTTGGAAGTTTTACTTATTATTGTAACTTCATGATTCAATAAAATTTACATAATCTGGAAAAATATTATGGAAATAGATACAGTGGAATTAAAATTTTACAGAAACTAATGAAAGTTCTATATTATTGGACCTGAGAAAAACTTTAAAAGATTAGGATGCAGGACTAAAAGTATTTTGAGACATAGATGTCTGCATTCATATTATTTTCTAGGTTTCTATAAGTCCTTGCTCTGACTCAAAATTTCAGAGAATGAAAAATAGAACATGTAAAATTTGTTAGTAGATATATACTCACATGTATTAGACTTCAAAATAAACTTGCAAGGAAATAATTGGTCTAAGTCCACTAATCTAATAAATAACAATGCTGAATCCTAAACCAGAATATATCTTAAACAGAAGTTCTTGCTTTTATTTGCAAGATAATATTCCCCACATGCCCATATGAAGAGAAATTATAAAGGCCAGAGTAGGCAAGAAAACACAGGATCCGACTTAGATATTAACCCCAAAGGTTATGAATTCATCCTAGAAGATCAACTGCATCACAAACTAAGGATAAATCTTTATGATAATCCATCAAAATTCCTTTGAAATGTATATATATATATATATATATATATATATATATATATATATATATATATATATATATATAGAGAGAGAGAGAGAGAGAGAGAGAATACTATAAGAACTAAAAGATTAAAATGTGTTTTTAAGGTATATATGCAAATACTATATATTTTTCTTGCAGGTCAGAACCTATAATATCTTATTCATTATATATTTTATGATAAATGATCAAGAGTTCAATTATTGTAACTAGTTAATTGGAGTTCCATATTATTTTCTGTAAATATTAGCATCATTCTGTTATAGCCATCTGTCTCAAACTGTGTTCTCTGGGCCAACAATACCAGATCTACCAGAGAGGTTTGCTTAAAATGCTGATTCCTGGTTTAATATGAATTCTGGATGTGTGGACTGATCTGCATTTTAACAATATCCCCAGATAACACTCAAAATGTATAAACACTACACTGCATTATTTGAAATGAGAGCAATTGAGTGGCAAAGCCAAAGGCAGTTGAGAGGCCACATGGAACTTCATCTCTGTCCCAGAAATCATACTGAAAAAATAAAGCCTTACTTTAGACATAGTACATAATAAGCCCGTATAATTTCCCTTTCTGATGACAGATCTGGTTTTCTAATTTTCTTGGCAAAGTTTTAATAGTTAAATAAAAAAATAGACTAATGCTTATACAGTAACATTTAATTTATAAAAATATTTTGATCAGCCCAGCACAGTGGTGCACATTGTAATCCCAGTGGTTCCAGAGGCTGAGACAAGAGGATTGCAAGGTCAAGGCCAGCCTCAAACAAGTAGTAAGGTCCTAAGCAACTTGGTGAGATCCTGTCTCAAAATAAAAAATAAGAAGGGCTGGGGATTCAGCTCAGTGGCAAAGCACCCCTGGGTTTAATACTCACTACCAAAAAAAAATTTAGTTTTACTCAGTTTAACATTGCCATGGTGGGGGGAAGCTCATTTTTCATTGCTTTAAAAATATAGTCAAATATATTTTACTCAATTTTTCATTAAAATTCATTGATGACAACTTGTATAAATATCTTCAAGGCAAATTGGACGAACACATCTATTCAGGAAAAATAAGACTCCCTTGGGTAAATGATGACTATAATACTCAATTGTACAAAACTAAGCAACACAGAGAAAAGAAAAATCTTATGATTAAGGAAAATAAATGACTAATTATCAGTCTTACCTTTTCCTCACTTCTCCATATTTCTGCCACAATTTCTAACACAAGAAGGCAACATATCAAAGACATATGTTTCAATAAAAAGAACAAGTTAATGGCTTTGTTCAAAATTAAGCCTAATTCCAGTAGAAGTTATTCTTGTATATACTGCTTTATCAACACATCCCAAATTTTTATCACAAAAATGACTGTGACTTTAAAAGACAGTGAATCCAATATGTGATTATAATTTGACCTTTAGACTTTTTAAAATTGGTTCAACAGTTCTGTGTTCCTTTTCCTATATTTATACCTTCTCAAGAAATGAGGATGGAGAGTGAAGGGAAAACAATGAAATTGTTCCTTTTTTATCATTTTATGAATTCATAGAACCAAAAATACTCTGGCAGTCATAAACATAAAAAGAAATGTGCATATTCAGATGGAATGGCAGCAATTCATAAATTAAATTCAGGAAAGTCTCCTTTTAGAATCTGTTCTCTTTTTTTTTCACAGCATCGATGGTCTCAGTAGTGTCAACTCTGCATATATTACAAGATCAGTTTACTTCCCTAAAAAGAAGTACATTAAGACATGTTCTTCCCCTCATGCCATTGTGGAAAATCAATTTCTATAAGATGCTAATGGCCAAGCAAAGCCAACCCTCCCAGATGTGACATCCCTTCTTGTTGAAACCTAGCATATTCACCACTGATAGGATCACCCATGGATCAGGGGGATATTAAAAGACTTGAAGCCCTTTTCCACTTTACTCAGGAATGAAAACAATCATCCAAAAGTGCAGACAACATATTAAAAATTAAATTATCCTAAATTTAAAGGGTTAAGAAAGTTGTCAAAGATACAAAATTTGCAGTGGATGTTTTTTTAGGCATTGTGACCAGAAGACAACTTGACATTGACTAGAGTTTATTGCACAATTTAAATGGATAATGGCATTTACAATCCATAGTTACCCATAAACAAAAGCTCAAGATTTTCAGAAAAAAAAAGTAAGCTTAGAATTATTATTATTTGCAGTTGGAAACATGTTTATTGACCAGCAAGAAAACAGATAACATGAGATTGCTTCACTGGAAGGTTCCTCTTAAAGAGTTCACTTTAATATATATTGAATTTGTAAAATTGCATAGGCTATGAAGTGCTTCACTAAGTTTCTTTTAAAATTTATATTATTTTCAGTTAACTCAAAAGCAAACTCTTACCTGCTATTTGAGCTGGGACTCAGGATATCAGGACTGTACATACAGGTAGGTACAACTTAGCTGCTTGTAAAAGTATATGATTTCTGTTTTAAAGTTGCCTTTTGATTTTCCAATTAAATAAAATGATAAGGACACACAAAGAATGCATTAAAATTTTAAAAATTTGCTCCTCCTAACTATTCCATCAACTGATATTTTATAAATGAATCACCATAAAACACTGCATTACCTAGATACTACATAATTAAATCAGTTGTAATTTTCAAGTTGAACAACGTAACAGTCTGATTTGTCTGAGGGTTATAATGATGTAGCAAAATGATTCTACTCTTCCATGCTCATAAGCAAATGCTTTTGCTCTCATATTCTCCTAGCTTAAATTCTGAACATAAAGGTCAAAATTCACCTCCACCCCTCAAAGTTATATTCAGTAATATTTTGTCTTCTTATTTAAATCAGTTGGTAAACACAACCCCTCTCCCACTCAGGGAAATGTCTGACTTGTAAAGTACTTGTTTCTATTTAACAAGAGTTTTGACCTTTCTACCAGCAAGGTTTCCATAAGGACAATTCAAGCAGACATTGAAAAGTATCCAGGAATTTTTTAACTGAATCAGAACTGATAAGGATTAATTAGCTACATCTGTCCTCCTGACAGTCCTGATGTGGGAACAATAATCCAATGAAAATTCTGTCAACAGAAGCTGGCAGCGATAAAGACTTGCTACTTCCCTCTCGAACCCAAACCCACATGGCAAAAGCCTTATAGAAAATAATGTCATGATATAGAGGATGTGTAACCCACTGTGCTTAGAAACATAAGGGAGAAGTCTAGGAACATCTGGGTGTTTTTAAAATAGCAAAGATTAAAAATGAATTAGTAACACTGAATGTCCTCTTGATATAAAAAGAGTCAAAGTTATGCTGCCACACCCAAGATGAAGCACATCCAGCTGAGGATGAAGCTCTGTTCATTCATGTCTGCTTTACACACAACAGGATTACAAGGACAGAGAAGGACAAGGATGGAGAAGGCTTCGTAACTCATCATCAGTACAGAAAACTATGCAAACATACTGTTTCTCCTGCTATTCCTGATCTTCATCCTTAGTGAGAACAAGCAACTACTATATTGCCTTAGGTTAAGATTCATGGGTTTGCTTGCACAGTGCCCAGGCTTAGAAGGGCCCCATGCTTGGTTTAAAATGCCTTTGTCACCGTCTTGAAATCCTTATCAATTTTTGGAAGGATCCCCACATATTGACTTGTCCCTGAGCCCAGTGTACGATGACACCTGACCTGTTCCTAATCAAGTCACTCTTGCATTCCCCCAAAGGACTATCTCATATCTTGTTTTCTTTCATTTCTCAAATACTTGCTCCTTTTCTCTTCTTCTCTTCTTGATGATTTGGGCATATTATACTACCACAGAGAAAATGAAAACAATCGAAAGAGAATTTTCACCTTCCTCCTACAACTATATTTGAGTAATTTACTTACGGCTACACCCAAATAAACTCTAATGTCCTGTTAAATAGGATGAATAGTTCTTTCTGTCATCTAAAGCCACATAATCCACAAGGCACATAAATTTACTCAATTCCTAATTTATACAATCCCATGATAGAACAATAAGTCTACCTAATTCTGGAATACAATATTAGGAAGCCCATTTCACTTTCAAACCTGACCCACATTCTCTGTTTTAGCCTTTATTAGGACTAGAGGTAATATTTTTGGACTTCTATCTATCTGTTAACTCTTTGCCTTCTTTCCAGGAAAAATATAATATATACTACATTTAGGTATCCTTCCAAGACCTCGATAACAATAATTTAATAAATATTTTCTGAGTAAATAAATGAGATTAATCATTTTCTTAAATATTTGCTTATTGAATCTACTAAATAACATTGAAGTTTGACTTTTTCTTAATCATGACTCTCCTAATGTAATTATGACCATTTATTCTCCACATCATTAGAAAATAATGTGGACAGATGCTTATTTGCCATTTTACTATCTATAGGAACCTATTTCAAGTAAGATGGTGGTAGCCAAAGTCTCAGTTTTCTTGAGAATGTAATTTAGAATGGCTTGGGTAAAATGTAAAAACTATTAATGACTATAGAATTCAGGCTTCACTCTCCCTATAACACAAAGCCATCTGCATCTTCATTTAAGTCCTTAATTTCCCCAAACATTACAATGGATAAATCATATAATTTGCATTGCATTATGCCCCTTCCTACTAAGTCTTCTGCAACAACTTAGACCAATCTTACTTTCCTTTAGAAATAAATATTCAGTTCAATATCCCCCATGTCTATAGAAGATTCAATTTACATAAGAAAACTGGAGAGAATAAAATAGATGCATATTTTCCATTGTATTCTAGAACCTTTCATTTAAAAAAAAAAACACATTTTGGAACAGCTTTGGGGGAATTAAGTGGGGAAATAGCAGAAATCCCAGTGGCTTCCCCTCTTTCTTTCTAAAATAAATCAGCATTTATCTTTCTGATGTTTTAAGTTTTCTCATAACATTTTGTTCAAAATATTCTGCTAAAAATGGTTTTAAGTTCCCTTACAGTTCCAAAACCTGAATAAAAAAATTGTTTATTATTTTTAAAAAATCATATGATCAATTTGTTATTCAAAAGATCTGTACTGAAGTGAGACAATATGTTTCCTCAAAAGAAATATTGTGTGACAGTAAATCTAAGTAATTAAGCACCTTTTCAAGAAAAGGGGGAAGGTAATGAACAACAAAGAAATAAGTGGCAAAAATCAAAAACCCACAGACCCCCAGCACCCTACCCCCATCCTCAAACACGTAAGAAAGGAGCTTTGTCAAACTGAATAAATTCAAAAAGCCCTGAAATTTGTAGATTAAGACATAAAAGCTTATAATCAACTATCAGTCATAATACTTAAAACCCAAATACACTCTCATTGATTTTAGACCCTTAAAAGAAATTTGACTTTAAAATAATGAGGAATAGTTTAATTTTGGAAAATGGTTTTTTGTTTGGTTTGGGGTTTTATTTCCTTCTGTGTTTGCCTGGTGCTGGGGATTGAACCAACCCAAGATCTTCCATAAACTAAGCACACTCTCTACACTGACAAACACCCTCAGCCTGAAAGATTATTCTTTAAAACAAAAAATTTAATGAGATACTATTCACAGTAAACCCTCACATGACTTCAAGTAGCAGCTTTAATGATAATTACCAAAACCTGAAAACAACCAAGATGTCCTTCAATAGGTGAGTAAACAAACTACCATATACCCATACAGTAGAAAATTATATGGTGATAAAGAAAATGAGTTATCAAGCCACAAAAGGGGACAGAAAAACTTAAATGCCTTTTGCAAAGTAAAGGATGCCAATATGACAGTTGGGGGAGACAGAAGAAGATCAGGGAAGGTAGGGCTGGGGAAGGAAGGCTGGGAGGCATAGGTGAGAACAGATGAATTCAAAGGTTGTGGAATTATTTCATATGGTGCTGAAATTGTGGATATATGTCATTACACATTTTTGTCAAAACTCATATAATATACAACATCAAAAGTAAACCTAGGATAAACAGGGACTTTAGTTAATATTAATGTGTATTCAATGTTGGCTCATAAACCATAACAAATATACCACACTAATGCAAGATATTAAAATCACAGGAAAATAGCTTCAGGGGAGTGAATGGAATATATGGGAACTCTCTGTACTTTCTGCTCAATTTTCCTGTAAATCTCAACAGCTCCAAATATAAAGAAAGGTCTATTTTAGAAAGCCTATAGGAATGAAAAGAGAAAACAAAAGTATACTAGTGAAGTAATCCTATCTTATTTAAAAAAAGTATTAGAAGCCATATACATTATTATTTGTTTTTTAATGGCAAAGATCTTGAAGACAGGTGGACCAGCATTTTAATTTAAACTTCACTAGTTTTCAGCTGTTAGAGCTGGAACAACAAAAAAAAAAAAGTTTTTAAACTTTCAATGTCTAAGTCCCCTCGTTTACAAAACAGAGATAATATTTGTACTTAATCCTTGTTTGTTTTTCTGAGTATAAAATTTGTAAAAAACTTAATAAATTCCTTTTATTTGTTCTTATGAGAATAAGAACAGTATCAAGTTATGAGATGGTTCAGGTATAAATTTGCTACTGTCTACCTTCGAGTTCTGTAGTAAGAAAGATTTTTACTTACATTATTATGAATGTGTACAATTAAGAAATCTTTCTCATTTCGAAGCCTTAAGGAGATGGTCAGTTTATAGCCATAAGTCTTCAATCTGAACCTCTTTGTAAGTAGACACAAATAACTTAAAGACATGGTTATCTTGTTGAATGTTTTATGTTAAAACATATTTTCAACATTTAGTAGAAGTATTCTACTATTTTCCTCAATTAAAAAAAAGAACAGCCCTTTAAATACTCACATATCTTCCTGGGCACTAGTATTACTGTGCAATCTGTTGGTATTTGTCAAATATTTATTTCACATTACTCTGGTTGGTTGATTTAAGTTTTATTTTCACAGAGAACTGCAGAGAAGCTTTTCAAACATTCTAAACCTATCCTAAATCCCTTTTCTCTCTAGAATTCTTAGATGGTGTTGATCTGAGAGGAGAAATTGTTTCTAAGCAATCATACTGGAAGAATTTTGAGGTTACACAAAATCACAAACAATGTGTGGTCTGAAAAAGGCTCAGAAACATTGCACCTTTACTCTGGAGGCCTGCTGATACCAGAGTGGGAGAACTTGCCCTCAGGAGAACTTGGAAATGTTCTCTGCTCAGTGTCCTGCTGATTCACTGTTTGACCTTGCTCAAGGACTCTCTTTCACTGCGTATGGTAAATGAGCAAAAAGTGTCAATATCTCCTATGTTCTTTAATATAGCTTATGAATTAATAACCTTATCACAAGACAGATCTTAAAAAGAATGCTGCTAAGAAATGCAAAGTATCACTATTATTTATGCAAAATGCAAACAGAGAATTGGAATGTATTCATCTAAAAAACCATGAATAGTGCTTAGAGGGCTGGCACAAATGCAAGGGGCCATTTGTTCTGACATAAATTTACTTTCTATTTCTAAGATTCGAATGAGAGAAAGAAATTGAATATTGCACACACAAACCCTCAACTGTACAATGCATTCAGGGGTCTTGGAGTTGAATTTAGTTCTCTTTCAAATAAAATTCCATTTTCACACACTTTTGTTTTGTCCATGAAAAGCCCAGCTGCTTGCCCAGCTGTCTATCAGTCATTCTTGACCATGGCTTTATTTGTGGAATTCTATACTCTTGCTATTTCCTTCAGAGCTAAAAATTATAGACATATTTTCTTCATTCGAAGGTCATACAGAAAAGTTTCTGATTCTATGAACATGAAGACTATTAGGGAGACACGATTTAGATATACTTATAAAAACATGTGTATCAGAATTCAATCCTGATTGTGTTCTTAGGGTTTTATATCATAGCTGTCAAATAATCAAATATCTAAAGATAAAGAGCTCGGCTTTTGTTCAAATACTAGATTTCTATTATTCCCATTCTAATATCAAGCTTCTATTGAATAAATTAATATACCAAAATATGCACTGCAAAAAAGAATGTCACATTTCTATGACTTACAACATTTGTCAGAATGAGCACGATGACTGTGAGCTATGGAATAGCAGCACCAGGGTTAGCTTTCTCTGACACCAAAGGATGGTCTGACCTTGGGAAACCATCTAGGCTTCAATTTACACATAAAAATTGAAGGAAATGGACTAGATCATAGATTTCAAATTGTGTTACAGCATTTCTGAGTCCTAAGAAGGTATTTTAGTGAAGATTAAGGTGAAAGAAAAGAAAAACAAAAGAAAGTCAGATAGATGGGGTTCTTACTCCCCTAACTACTAGTACAATTCTGCATGTATTTATATTGAAATTCATAATAAGACTTGGTTTAACAAAAATGCTTCCTCTTCTGAATATACTTTAAATAATTGGCAATTATTTGATAAATATAAAATCATATTTAAATTGATAAATATAATATATTTGATAAATATTTAAAAATTATGATCTTCTATTGTTATCATGGTATTATGCATTTATATAAATTCCATCATGTTCACAGAGAAAAACATTCTGACAGTCCAAATCAATTGATAAAGTCATCAGGAAAATGTATAAAATAATTAATTAATTACTTAAAATATTAAAAATTATATATATAATTTTGTATGCTTACTATAATACGATTTTATGTGGAAATAATATTTATAAAAACATATATAAACAACTAGTTTGGAATCCCATTAACTACTCTATCATGTTTTCTAGTGAATCATATTACTACTACTATTTCGGTGTTTTTCATTCTTGATTTAATAATGAGAGCATACATTTTAAAAGTATTGATAAGGATTATAACAAATCTAGAGTTACAATAAAAAATCTTGACAACATATTTTAAATACACTTTGGTCTTAGGAACAAATCTGACAAAAATACAACATAAAATCGTATTTTTTTACTCTTTTTAGATCATAAATAACAGGCAGGCTGTATGCACAGTTACTGATGAGAGTGAAACTAGAATTTCAAGTAATCAGATTTCAAGAGACATACAACACAAAGCACAGTGGGATTAAGAGGCAGTAAAGGTGTTTAAATAAAGCAGAATCACACATACAAGCATCAACTTAATTAGGATCAAAGACCTAAGTCAAAGCCTAAAGAAGAAGAAAATATGGAAAAAAGTCTTTGTGAAATTGCATAAGGAAACTTTTTTTGGATAGTATGCAAATCTTGTTACAAAATCAAGAATTTATAATTGTACATTATCAAAAATAAAATCTTGTTTTCTGTTATATTGATAACATGGTCAAGGTAGACAATCTAATATAAGAAAATATTTGCAAAATACACATCTTTAAGGACTTGCCACCAAGATATGTAAAGAACTCTTATAACAATAAGAAGAAGGCCAACAACCCCATGAAAAACTGGACCAAAGATTTGAACAGATAGATACTTCACCAAAAAAGAAGAAGCGTGTGATGAACAGGCAAATAAAAAGATGTTCAGCATCATTAGCCAACAGTGAAATACAAATCAAATCACAATGAAATATTACACAAAACTACTAGAATGACTGGAAATGGCAATATGTCTAGAGTGGCCAAACTGTGCTTACATTAAAATTATGAGAGAAAATCAGACATTTTTTCTGTCTTCCTTCGTGCAAACACATGTAATCACACCATAGTTTTGGGTGGAGTCACATAAGCAATTTGGTATTGGTCCTACATATACATTCATAGCAAATTACTTGCATTAAGAGGGAATATTTATTCTGGAATAAATGGATCAGGGTAATTCTGTACATATAGGATCATCACACCAGTGTGTAATTAGTAAAAGCTAAATGGTTAAGTGGTAACTCATTAGCAACTCAGTGGTTAAGTGATAGCTTGAATAAAATTGTATTTAATTTATACAGTTGACTCTCTGTTGTATTTTTTTATGAAACCTAGATGTTTCACATTTAGCATTCAGTCCCTATCCTTCTCTTATTTATGGGTTTTCTAACCTTGAGTCTAGTCACAAGTGAAAATTATACAGAAAAAATACTAAATGAGTATCAAGAGACTAAAGTCCTTATAACCTCTGTGAATCTGACCTTATAACCTCTTTGAATCAATTAACCACAATGGCACTCAATTTCTTTTTAAGGGCTCTTTAAATGTTAAAATATCTAATTCCACTGGATGACAAATGGAAAGAAAGGAAATGTAGTTCCCCAAGCCACTTATGTCATGACATTTAATTTATGTTATTAATAACATTTTAAAATTTAAAAACCTTTAACTTTTAAAAATGTTCCTCATATGTTCTACTTTAGTCTACAAAGCTACTATTTTATATATCATTTCAAGTTGTTTTAATTTCATATATTCAACAATGTAACATATTCAGGTAAACTAATCCATGCTTGTATACAAGTAAACATAAACATACATTTATCAATGTAACTTGCTACTGAAAACTCTCTAGTTAATAGTTTAAAGAAGAGTAATTTTATCCATATATTATTAATTTACTAAGATTTATAACATTTCTTGATTTTTCTGGTCAACTGTAGTAAGTGCTATCTTTGCCATAGATGAATATTTAACCAGATTCATCACATACACAATTTTCTACTGTGTTAGAAAAGGAAATCAACCTCCAAAGTAGAACTGGTTGAAAGATATTTGATCATATTCTGGTACATTAGTTCATTAAAATACTAAATTATGTATATTAATTCACTTATGGAAAATAGTCACTTTAAAAGGCATGATATTTGTTCATACTTATTATAACAGTATTGATAATTTTAAATTAGTACTTAAATTATGACTTGTTATTTTAACTGAAGACTTGCTTGCCATTTCAAATATGAGAATTGTTCAGATCCAATTTGGCTCCTGGTGTGGGACTGCTGGCCTAATTCATATTATACAAAATTGATAAGACAAACTTTCTAATGAAGGAGATATCTAACCCATGCCTAATTGTTTTTCTGAGAAATATAGTTAATTTTCAGGTTGCCCAATGTTTATTCTGAGGCAATTTCACAGGTTGGATCCAGTCTGGGAACATCTACAAAAAGATTTGATGTGATATACCAAGAAGCCACACTTTGTTTCAGAGGTAACTCTGGGGTCTGTTACAGACTGTAAGGATGCAGTTTTGGATATAACTTGGCAACAAATAAAGAATTTGCTTCAATTTAAAGCATAAAGAAACCTTGATTTCCACAAAACGAATGTCTCTGAAAGAGAAAATCTGGCTATTCTCTAAGATTACTTGTTTTCTTCCTAAGATTTAACTGATTCCTTAGAAAATTGAAGCATCAAGAAGGAGAGTTTTATATTATCCACACAGGTTTCTGAAAGCTTCAGGTGTAGTAACATGCTACAGGGTTCACTCTTAATCTCAATACCAGGGGAAAAAAGTGACAGCAACCACAGAAATAGAAATAAAAATTCCTATATATTCCTCTGTGGCTAAAATTCACAAGCCTTGAAATGGCTAGAAAATGAGATTTCATTTAAGAGGAAGGAACAGCATTTAGATTACCCAATCATCAAGTTCAAAGCACTTATCCTATCAATGCAAACTGACAGCACATGCACATGCATAATCAAATAGGAAACAATAATGGTACACCTCAACGGACCACCTAGCAGAGGAAAGTCAAGGACCCAAGGGACATGTCAAGAATAATTTCTTCACAATAATGGTCTCATGTTGCATTTTGTCACATGGTAATTTCATCAATGGAGAGTGTATGAAGATCTCAAGCAACAAAAAATCTTTATTCTCGGCCAGGTTTTTCAGTGGGAAAAGAGGTGTCCGGTTATAACCCTTCTAGTGGTGGAAGCTTTTGCTAAACAGCCATATTTTTGTGTATACATAGGAATGAGGAGAGAATGAAAATGAGCTATTTCCAAAAAGTAAGTAAGGACAAAAGGAAAGAATTATGTAGTAAAGCAAATTTCACTCTTGTTTTTTCCCCCAAAGGAAAATTCCATCACTTGGAATAGCTTTTCGAATATAATCATTAGATGCAAACGAGATGACTAAGGTGACATCTGCACTGGTTGCATACTTCTAATTTTGGAGAAGCCCAGTAGCATCATACCCAGGAAGAAAATATGCCTGTGGCAAAAATGGCGCTCAACAAAAAGCAACCGTAATGTAAATGTCACCTGGACACTTACTCCAGGTCTGTATTCTGTAGAACTTCCTCCATAATGTCCTCTAGCAATGGCCAAACCCAAGCAAGTAGGCATCCTAATTATGCATGTATATATGTACACACACATATTCATGCTTCCAATTAGTATTTTCATTTATTTCTAATTACATAAGCATATATTTCTAATTATGTATGCATATACATCTATAGTTTGGCTTTTTGGTTTTGTTTTGTTTTGTTGTTTTTTAGATCAAAGTTTCATCTTAAGTAAGCTAATTTAAAGCAGTAGAGAAAAAACAAGTATTTTCTCACCAACATAGTTGAGGAGCTTTCAGGGGGTTTAGAAAGTACCTCTGCCCAGGAAATACAGCCCCTCCCCTGCAATATTACAATCATATCATTTGTTCTAAATATTTTTCAAGTATCAATTTATTTATGGCAATACATGAGATGGAACATTTGTTTGAACCTCCCATATGGAGAAAAACAAATTGTAACTAATGCTTTGTTCAGCACAGGTCTTCACAGCAGGGGGAAGGTCATTGGATGACTCAGATAGGCACATGCATGACAGAGAGAGGATGCCAAGAGTGGATACTGGGAATGATGAAGGCAATTTTCAGTTTTCCCTAAGAGGGTGCTGAATTGTTTGCAAAATAATCTCCAAGGATAAGTCATAGACTCTGCAAGTGCAGATAATTAAAAGGGTAAAATAAAAACTCACATGGAAAACAAACAAGCCATTGAGTGTAATTGGAAATTTCCAGCCATGAGTCACACTAGGCATATGGGTTCTACATCCCCACTATTATGTCTCCCTATTATGCATGGCTTATTTTCTCCTTGTTTTTGTTAAGTAGAATTGTTAAGGAGAGCTTCTGATGTGTTCTTATCCATTATCTTGAAATCTGAAAAAAATAGCCACTCATAAAATTCCACCATAACCTTGCATAAGACATAGAAGCAAGATCAAAAATTATATGGAAAAAAAAGTTGTATGCCCTGGGATTGATTCCTATTTCTTCACTGCCATTGTTATTTATATAGTAACCATTCTTCAGGATATGCTAAACCTGTTTCCTTATTTGCTTATTTCCCTGCACTAAATGGTGCATAAATATCCCCTTTTAAGATGAGGTGAAAAAAGTTTGACATTATTAACTTAAAGCAAGTAGAACTGAGACCACAAATTGAGACTCCAAAAACCCATTTCCACTGTACAAGGTGATACTCATATAGAGATCAACATCACAGGTTCCCTCCAAAGACATTATCGGAAAGAAACAATATTAATGACTGAGTATATCTAAACTAACTTAGTAGCCAGAAAAGCATGTTTTTAATGTCTCCTTCACATGTAAATTTAATAGTCATAATAATAAACTTTTACCTAGTATTTACATATTCTGAGTCTTGTTCTAAGTACTTTTCAAACATCATTTTATTTATAATATATTTGTGTAGCAGATACACATAGGAAACTGACACCCAGCAAAGTTAAGTAATTTGTCCAAGGAAATACAGTTAAATAAATGAGAAAGTCAGAATTCAAACTCAAGCAGTAGAACTTCAGATGCAAAGCATTGTACCATCAAGTAGTGATTCCTTTTAAGTAATAAAGACGTTTTCTCAACACCAGTGACAAGGATAACAGTCCATTTATTCAATGTATGTTTTTTGAGCATCTATCATATTGGGCATTGTTTAGATGATTGATGTGAGGCAAGAATCAAAATGTGTCAAACTCCTTGCCTTCAGGAAAGGTATGTTTTAATGCTGAAAACAGAAAAGAGAAACATAGGCAAGATATATATTAGTCAGTTGGAAAAAAAATGAAGCAAATAAACAGACCAAGAAAAGCTAGGTACTATTTTAAATCTTTTCATGGCAGAGATGACATTTGGGGAGAGAGCTGAAAAAGGTGAGTGGAAAACAGGCAATCTAGCAAAGGAACAGCAAAGCAATGGCTCTGAGGCCCAAGAATGCTTAATCGTCCTGAGTCGCTGTGGCAGCTGAATGAACAAAGGGACAGATGGATAACAAGTGAGGCCAAAAATAAGTGGAGGCCTCCGTCCCATGAGCTTGGAAGAATTTTGACTTTTACTTTGTGAGTGATTGGAAGTCTTAGATGAATTTGAGCTGGAGGATGTTTTTGTGAGTGACAAAAGAGAAGGCAAGGAAGACCCATTGGAAAGCTACACCTGCACAAATGCAGGGGAGACAACATTGGCTTGCCTTTCAGCAGTGGTGATAGATGGAGAGAAGCATCCCATTCTAAAGACTTTCCGAAGGCACAGACACAAGAATTGGATATAAGGATTGAGAAAAAGAGAAGGATAACATGTGATTTGAAAGTTTCTGTTCCACACAAATCAAAGGATAAAGCTGCCCTCTCGTGAGATGGAGAAGACTTTTAGAGAAAGTGGGTTAGACATTATTGGGATTTCATTTGGGAGGATGCTGAGTCTGCAATTGTGGCTCTAAGGCAACTGGTAAGACATGTCATTGAAGAAGTCAAGTGTATAAATCCTGTATTCAGGGAAGAAGAATCAGACACATTGTCATAGAGATGTCATTTATATTTCTTATACTGGAGGAGATCACTTACTGAAAAAAAGTGGGAAGAGACAGACATACAAAGGCAAAGAGGGGGAATGGGTTTCGAGAACGGAGTTCCTGAGGATTCATTCAACCATTAGCGACACTGAAGAAGAAACAGCAAAAATGACTTTGAAGAAGCAGATAGAAGGAAAAGGACAACCGTATGACACGGAAAACAAACATTTCAGGCAGAACAGGATGATCAACTATTGAGGCTTATCAAATGCTGTTAATAAACCTATTTTGAGGAGGATTGGTGATTTGGTTTTAGCAACATGGTAGTGAGAGGTGAACTTGGAAAGAGCCCTCGTGATGAAATTGGGAGGTGAAAGCCTGAAAGTGATGGGTTCAAGCAAGACTCAGAAGACAGTCACCAGAGGGAGGGCTTTTGGACCAGGCTCTGGAGAAGTTTCTCTCTAAAATAAGAAATGAGAGAGCTGGAGATGTAGTTCCGTGTAGAGCACTTGCTTAGCATGTACAAGGCCCTGGGTTTAATTCCCAGCACCATCAATCAATCAATCAGTTAATAATACACAACCACTAATATGGATTGAATATTAACTATATGGCAGGCACTGGGTTGGGTCTATTGATTATGCCTTAATTACTCTTATGATTTATATATCTACATTACTATGGAGAAAGTCTCAGTAATGGCACAATTAATATACTATATTTCAAAAATATTTTAAAATTCAACACACTACTATTTAGGGAAATTCGGTATTAGTCAAGTACCAATACACTAATGGATATTTTTTAGAATCAACTTTATTTTCTCTCAGCAAATTTAAAATAAATTCTGCTTTTTCTTTTTTGCTAAGTTCTGCCAAAAAATAATACATGAGGCTATGAATAGAGTTGAAAGGGTAGAGATAATTGCTCCTTAAAACAAATATATAATTTATTATAAAACCAAATAGAAGTAATAGCACTAAATAATTTATATCTTCTATGTGTTTTCTGAAATGTTTAGTCTATTTTACTAACCTCTGTCAGAAAAGGAAAGATTTCTTTAATTTCCAGTGAATGACATGGCCAGTCAATCTTCTCAACCCATTGTTAGATTTATGGCTTCAATCAAAGGGCAAAAGAAAAACATGAAATGCATTGGTTTATTTGAATAAATTTCTTGCAAATACTTTCAAGTAACAAAACTGTAATTTTCAAGTTTAAGAATCAGAAGAGTAAAAGGAATGTGTTGGTGACAACCCAAAAATATATGTTTTAGAATAAACTGTAAGAGCAAACAGAGAAAAATAATTCCTAAGTCATTAGTCTTACCTTTTCTAAAATATTCAGGAAAAACTGAAAAAGAATTTCTTTTACCTAATGCATATTAAAATATGGGATTCTCTAGATATTCTTATTTTCTGAAAGTAGCAAGTAGAATCCTGCTTATAAACCTAATTTTCTTTTAAATTCTGTATTCACATCAGAAAAGATTAAAAAGAGAAAATAGGGAAAGGAATTGCCAACTTTAAAAATGAAAAGTCACCAGAATCATCCCTAGCAATATCACCTTTGGGAGCTGCCACATTTCAATCGATAGTAAGAAAGAATGTAGAATACATCAATAAATAAATACTAAGAAAATATTTAGTACAATATTTTGTATTATTTTTTACCCACTTTTTTACAAAAAAATGATATATTTAGTTAGCTTCTTTCCAAATATAACTAAATATATCAAAATATTGATAATAATTAGTTAACAACATGAACTTTTGACTCAGAATGACTAGTATTTAAATAAAAGGCATGCAACTTGCTAATATGACTTGGGGCAAGTTACTTAACTTCTCTGAGCATTAGTTTCTACATCTATTGGATAGAAAATACGTGTTTCTAATGTAATGAATTGTTATGAAATAACATGATAGTATACACAAAGCATTTAGGCAAGGAGTCTGGAACAGCGTAAAATAAGAGCTACTGTCATGATATTCCCTGGCCTGGTATTACATTTCCAAACCCATAGTGATCGTGTATGTCTCCCTGCTCCTTCAAAACTGTTAATGGGTTCAGAAATATCCATGCACATTCTTTAGCCATTCACATCCTCAAATATATAGCTTCTTATTATATCACTATGTTGTCAAGTTTGAGAGAACATGTTAATAACAAATTAGAGGAAAAACATAGGGTGACTTGGCTCTGGTTAAAGCTATATATAATCGTGGTATATTGTATATTATAATCTATAAAATAGATATACTTATAGATGCTTATTTGTCTTTGTCCTCTTTTCCATGCCCAATGTGGAAAAGGAGACCCTGCCTTTTTTAACCCTTCATAGTCTCTAGATCAATTTCTCTAATAGTGTTGTTTAACTATTCACCTTAAATGCAATTATTTTAAAAACACATTCAGAGTTGAGACTATGGTTTCCACAACTAAGCCTTTAACTGCCTTTATCCATTCCAAAGTAGCTGCTGAATTTCATAAACCCAACAATTACTACTTGCTTCTCATAAGCCCTCACAGCTTCTCACAAATGGATCTTTATTTGCTTAAATCTATGGTAAAATAAATAGGAAAAAGTGTTTTCATGAGCCACTGTGGTAGCTTCAAGGCTAAGAAGGTTTTGTTGGACAGGAATAATTGAACATTATTCTAAGAAGTTCAGCTGAAATTTACACTATCACATAGCAGTTCAACTTTGCAATATATATACCCCACTCCAAAATAGTATTTTAATATGCATCCTGGAAGAAAATAAGGAAATATGATGGCAACTTTCACAATTTCTCTGCTATCAAGTTCAAGGTAAGATGGAAAGTAATAGAGTTATATGCTAGCAAAGAAAGTTTAGACTCCAGACAAATTAAAATCAATATCTTAGGCATTTACTGAAGCAATTGTGAGCAAGTTATTTAAGTTTCAGCTTCTTACCTTAAAATAAGGCAATTATTAAACATCTAGAAGATGTTAATGATATTTAAAAATGGATACCATTTAACACATAGTAAACTCATAAATGGAAACATCTTTTATGTATAACTGATCAGAGTCTTACAAAAAGACATGGAAGATTCTAGAGAGACAGCATGAACTGAACATAAACATCAAGATACCCCTCCTCCACCCTCATGATTTATGGCTCAAGATAGTATCCAAAGAAGACAAACTGGATGTTCATTTTCCTCTGAACTTGAAGGGAATCCAGAAACCAGGGTCTTGTAATTTTTTGCAGCATGGTATGCTGAGCAGATAACTTTTGCCTTGAAGATCTTGAGTGGATTTCAGAAGGTCATGATTATGTGGCATTTGCAAACCTACAGAGGAACTGTAATTAGGGACACATTGCTAACCAAATTTGAATATAAGCAAATATTTAAGGTTACATGGCATCCTAGCAGACATGGAAGAATCAGAGAGCTCCTTCAGAGTATGACACATCAGAAGATTTCAAGTCCCCTGAACATTCATCTCAAGCCAAGAAGAAGAAAAACCAATTGGACTGAAACTCTCTCCTAATTTGTCAGCACTTATGAGATCCTAAAATCCTGACTTGATGTCTTCTAATAGGCAATGGAACCCAGAAACCTGTGAGAAAACTCTCAAGCAGAAGATCTCATAGCCTAGGCTTTTATTTTAAAATAGTTCATTATGAAAACAGCTGGTGACAACCGGAAACAAATAAAAAGCAGTACAAGCATATAATAATATCCTTTAAATATTAAAAATAATAAGAAATTTTAAAAATCAGTAAATGAAAGAAAAGAGGAAAACTTTTAGGTATTGGCCCAGATCAATAAACAGAAGTATGTCAAAATAATGGAGGAAAATATATAAGAATATAAAAGAATCATGAGAGAAAGGTTGAATCTGAAGAAAAATACAGGAGATTTGATATGCAAATAAAAAGAATTTCAGATGAAGGAAAATGAACAGATGGAAGAAAGAGAATAATCAATCCAACAATAGACAAAACATTTTCTAAACTGAAGAAACACTTGAGCTGCAGATTGAAAAGGTTCACCATGTCCCAGAGAAGATTAATGGGAAATAAACACATTGTTATATGCATTCTAGAAAATTATTCTGCATTTCTAAGATGAAGTAACCTCTTTTAAGCTTCCATGAAAAGTAACTTTTGAAATAAAGTGTATCAGTGTAGCATTCAAACTTATCTGAAATATCAAAAAATAGAAACTAATGTTCACAGCTGATGGTAGTCATGACCTAGTACTCAGAGGAGACACCTACAACCTGGGAAGATGAAAGAAGAAATCTTCAGATATGCAGAGATTCTGAGAATATGTCATCTATGCATCCCCATCAAAGGAAAATATGTAAGAAGTTACCAAATATCAACTGAGCAAGACTGTAGACCCTGGAAGAGGAAAAAGATAGAGTGGCAAGCCACCTGCCTTAGAAAGTATATACATAGATCTATATGTATGATTTTTATTTGCTTAAATCTATGGTAAAACAAATAGGAAAAAGTGTTTTCATGAGCCACCGTGGTAGCTTCAATTGAAGTGTGGTATTCTAATTGTGGATTCCTTTTGGAAGTCTTTTTTATGGAAAGTGCTTACTTATAAAATATGTTGCATATTTTATAAATGCAATAAGAAAAGCATATCCATGATCCAAACACCTAACTGTTCCAGTACCTTAACCCTAGACTGTGAACCTGTCTGACCACAGCAGCAGAAACCACTGTCATTTTCTTGCTTTCTTTGAATTTGTGCTTTTTTAAAAAATACATGGACATGTCTCTATACACTGCATGATTTTCTTGTTTTTAAGATTTACAAAAACTAGCATTCGAATGTCTGTGGTTTCTGGCACTCATGTTTTATGCAATAATATGCTCCTTAAATCCATTCATGCTTTTCTGTAGATGATTTGATTTCATTTCAGAATAATAATCCACTCTATCCACCCAATGCAGCTCATCCAATTTCCCATTGAAGAACTCTGGGGGTCACCAGTTACAAAGAATATTGCTTCAAGCAATTTAGATACACTTCCTGATGAAAGATTTCTCAAGGAGTAAATTTAAATATATCAGCTTATTATATCCTGATAAATATCCATTCTAGAAGGTAAAGTTCCCTCAATACTGCTAGCTATCCTAGCAGTGGTATTTGGAAAGGTGGACAATTTTTGAACACTCTCCTAATTTAAATAGTAGAGATTCTTTGGCAAGATAAAAAGTATGAAAATATTGAATGTTCCATCCAGTTTACACTAAATTTCATTCTTCAAACAATTTTTAGAAACCTTTTCTAGAAAAATACAAAAAAAGGGTTTGTTACAATTTCTTTTTGGTTAAGTTCATTGTTTATTTATAACTTTACTTAATATGAGAACTACACAAAATGAGCCAGCAAAAAAGATTACTAGAATTTTAAGAACAGTTATCCAAGTCAGCTACTTCTGAAGCAACATTCATAACTCAGCCTTGAATTATCAAATATCACAAAAAGAACCAAATTTTATTTTATCTCTTTTATTTTGGTACCAGGGATTTAACCCAGGGGTGCTTTACAACTAAGCCACTTCCCCAGTTCTTTTCATTTTATTATTTTTGAAACAGGGTCTCACTAAATTGCTTAAGGTCTCACTAAGTTGCTGAGGCTGGCCTCAAACTTGTGATCCTCCTGCCTCAACCTCCTGAGTCGCTAGGATTATAGGAGTACACTACCACTTCCATCAAGAACCCATTTTTTTTAATATTTAAAAGTTTTGTGATTTTTTTCTTGTTTTTGTTGTTAACGCTTCCTACAATTGTCCTATCCCTGTGTATTTTACTATCTCACGTCTAGTCACTGCATTTTTATTCTCTCATCTAAAAATTCAACTATGTTCTTTCCCTACACATTTCTCCTTTTTGCTTTATTTTCTGAAACAGTATTTCCTTTAATAACTCCTCTGCTGCAAATTCCTACAATTTTCTCCATTTATCTCTAAGATCAAAATGTTCCTGGATTGGTAAATGTAAGCTACCAGTTCACTCAGAAGCAATATTCCCAAGGTGTAGGTTCCACACATAACAAGCAATCAGAAAATGTAACAGCCATATAATGAAGCACTGAGACCCATAGTTTAGTAGAAATCTTGAGTACATTACTCTTAAATTAATTGCAAGCATAGGAAAGATGAACACTGATAAAAAGTAACTATGCCAACACTAAAAATTCAAAAACACAGAAGATAAGCACTAATAAATGCCTAGAATATACAAATATTCAGTTTCTTCTTGAAAGTCACCATTGCTTTGATATTCACATCATATGAAATGGGAATACCATAGAAAATTCTCAAACTTCACAGGCAGAATCAATGCAATATAATAATTAGGTAAACTGCACTCAATTTACAGTTTATCTCAAACCATAAGCAGTAACAGAGTGTGATTCAGAAGACACCCAAAGAAAGAAGGATTTATTAAAAAAAAAAAAAAAATGGTGCTTGTAATTACTTATATAACAAACCTAGAACATCTGGAGTGTCCAAAGTGAACAAACACACATGGTGGTGCCTATCATTCGACAAATTCAAAGGTTTTCAAATTACAGCACTGACATTAATCAAAATGTTCGCCTCTAGGGATTTGGACCAGTAAGGTGAACATACTTAAGTTTCATAATAAAAGACCTCAGCACTCTTATCTTGAAAGTTGAATTCCAAACCTAGATGCAAATTTAGCAGTTATTTAGATATGAAGCTTCTGACCATCAAAACTTTAAAGTCACTATTTCCCTGTGTAATTAAAAAAAAAAAAAGAAAAATAGAGAATTTACTTCATTATAACCTTCCAAAATATTCTTTCATGGAAGATTTGTATTTATAATAAGGAATCACACCATCCTGTGCCAGAAAATCCTGGCCTGTTAACTTTCCCACACTGCAGGCCAACCTTCCTACCAGCAGCTCAAATGCCATCCCACCCTCTCTTCAAATGGAGTTGAGAATGACTAAGCACACATGGGCTGCCCACTGGTTTATAAGGAACCATCAGCTAAATCTCAGAAACCCATTTTGCAAATTCATAATATAGTAGTGCAGAGATGGGAGAGCCCCTGCTTAATTTGTATTGTGATTCTGAAGTTTAGTTGCCCTGTGTCCACAACAGTCCAATGATACCTTTTACCCTGCATCATAAGATTACTGTACTGTACTGGTAAGACATGGAGTTTCTGGCCAGCTAAAGTCTCTTGAGGGAAGAGATTTGCTGCTGTTGTTGTTGTTTAAATCAAAACAATCCAGCTTAACTAAGAATTATTTATTGATAAGCCTATTTTCTTTCCTTACCCAAAACACACACACACACACACACACACGCAAACATTTATGAAAGCTTAATTCCATAGACAATGGCTTAAGGTAAATTTAAGTTGTCAGATAACTTAAGTAATCTAATTTACATTTTACATTTACATTTCACACAACTAAATTTTTAATTTGAAGCAGAATGCCTCTCAAAAATTAATGAAATAATAAGTAAAATATTCAACCAAAGTGAGAATGCTTTTCACTTTTTGATTTAGAGACTAAAAACCAGGTATAGCTTGGTACAATTTCATAAAAGCTATAATTAAGAAAAAAAAATTTTAGATAGTAGCCAGGTTTGACCTTTCCTCCTTTTGCATTTATAGCCATTAGTGAGCAAATGTGGTAGGTTTTTTTTCCCTAACATCTTGTTGGCACTATTTATTTATTCAACAAATATATAATATAAAACATATAATAAATATCAGGCACCCTTTCCAGCAATAGCGATATTGTGTTGCCCAAACTGGATTAAGATTTGCCATCTTGAGCCTGTTATTTCAATTAGTTTTAGTGTCTCTCTTACCAAAATACTTCAAAAGAACAACTGAAAAGAGGAAAAGTTTATGTGGGGCTCACACTTTCAGAAGTCTCAGTCCATAGACTGCCAATTCCACTTCTCTGGGCCCAATTCCCCTCCCTCCAAAGAAAACAGTAATGCCTTAACTTAAGCAGCATATCATCACAGAAAGGCCCAGTGAAAGAAAGCTACTCAGCTCATGGTGTGCCAGGAAGGGTATGGGTGTACTATATGGGGAACCCCTAGTGACCCACCTCCTCTAGCCTGCACTTACCACCAGTCAGTCCATTCAAACTAAGATGGATTAATTAGGTTATGGATCTCATAATCTGATTACTGTACCTCTGCATTAACACAGGAATTTGGGGGTATACCTCATATCCAAACTATAACAACGCATCTGCTACTATAAGTACTATCAAGAAAAGTAAAATGGAATGAGGAAACATTGGAGAAGGTTAATTAAAGGATTAAAACCCAAAGAGATACCACTGATCAAAGCCTGACTGATGTGAAGAACTGAGCCTTCCTCTATCGCATGCGAAAAGGACCTGGGTTTTTTTTTTTTTTCTGTTCCTAGAGCTACTCATATTAATCCATTCATCTAACCATTTACTTGTATTGTTCTTTCTCTACAATATTCTAAAACTCTTCTACTGTCTTTTGGAATCCAAGCAGTTCTTTGCATATTTCAATGCTTTCTCCAAAACCCAGTCAACATTCGCCTTTACCTCTCGTGAGTGGCTGTCCCACTTAACTGGGATCTATACCAAATGTCATTGCACTTAGAATCTGAAAGAGAAGAGAACTGGTGCTTTAAAAACTTCTAATGTGAACCAGGAGATCCATATGTTATCTAATTTAAGAGTCATATGCTTCTATAAGAGATGTTGTCATTCAGTTTTTCAGAAGATAATTGAGCTTCCAAGATTTTCTGACCACATACCTTAAAAATGGCAAGTCCAAAATTCACATCTAGGATTTCATACAACTCTGAAGTATATATATATTTCATTTTATTTACTTAATTGCAAATATATTTATGATTCTATATTTTAAAAATGCAGTTTGTCCCATGTCTTATTTTCAAGATTAGGAGGTGGTTGCTTTTGCCTACAATTTTGTTCCTCTTCTCCTTTGAGTATTGAATTCTTTAGGACCCAGCATGCCACAATGCTTTCCCAAATTAATTCAGGTCACAATGGTGTGTCTCCTCTGAACTCCTACTAGACTTGGAATCAGAATTGCACAAATTGGTACCCATTTATTGTATCTTCTGTTTGACTCTTCATCTCTCTTTTTTATTTCTTTCTTTCTTTATTTTTGCATTACAATTCATCTTTCTTTTAAGCAAAATTATTCAAGAATCTAATGAAAACTCTGGATAATATCCCCCAGAAAAATAATGAGTATAATTACAATATTGTGCATATCTAAAACCGTGGGCTCTCTGTTTTGAAGCCATTTGTTTAAACTTCTGAAGGAAATTACATATTATTTGGGAGAAGCAACTATAATTTATTTTTTTCTTAAGCTCCAGCCGTGCCTAGCACAGTGCTGAATAAACACTAAGTGAATGGCCTGTTGCGTTAGGTAATTTAAAGTGATACTTGAAGCGATAGCTTTCCAGCATAAACCCATCTAATTCCATTTTGCTAAATAAAAATGCATGCATTTTGCAGAATCCAAAGTTTAGAGGATCATGATATTACAAAGGGAGCCCAGTTGGATTCAGCAGCATGGTTTCAGGGTCACCAAGCAGCAAATTCAGAAACTGGCTGCAGAATCTGGATTTACATGTTGCATAGCGATATCTGAAGGGAACTGCAGGGACAGCTGGCTCATCCTGGGCTTTCAAATTTCCTGCCTCCAAGAAATAATCAGAACAAAACTTCTTCCTAATGATATTCCATTTCAAACAAGCCTATAAATATTCCATATAAAAGCATCTAATAAAAATCATTCTTATTAATTCTTCTTCCAATTCATATACACCATTTTCTTCTTCAGATTTAAATAATGTAAACATTCTTAGGGAACTGGTCACATATACATATATTTTTTTACATCTAGAAAAATACTAGAAGAGCAAACCAATATTTTAAAGTAGCCAAATAGGAACAGTAGGAATAAATAACAGAAAGATGAAATGCAGATCACTAGATTAAAAAAAAAAAAAAGCACAATTAAAAGTGAAACAAAAGGGTAACATAGAAAAGGTTAGGCTGCCAGATGACCCTGTCCCTAATATCCTCTGTCCTGGATGTCTCTATCCATACCCAGGACCCCCATCCATAGAAGGCACTTTGAGCTGACCCTCACCCATGCACACACCTGCAATTCATAGTTGATACAACTTATTCCCTGCAGTCCCCTCCCTCCAAAGAAAACAGTCTTGCCTTAACTTAACTTCAGAGGGGGTGATATCTCATCTGCTCCAACTATAATTTCCAGCCTAGCATAAAAAAAAAAGAAAAAAAAACTTCCTTTTACAATTGTTCTCCCTACAAATCCATTCACATAGCAACACATTTATTTTTTCTTCTGTTTCAGGAACAGTTACTCCCTGACTCTCATTATCACCAGTAATTGGGCTGCTTTTTTTTTTTTTTTTTTTTTTATGGAAAGGGGAAAAAAATCCCNTTTTTTTTTTTTTTTTTTTTTGCATTGCAGTTAAATTTTTTAAAAGGGGGAGTGGGGTGGGGGAGACAGAAAGAAAGAACTTCCAGATTTAATTACACATTTGTCTCCGTACACTGAGAAGTTTCTGGATTTAAAGGCTTAATATTTTTTGTGCTTTCTGATGCTCTGAGAAGGTTTTGTTTTGAATTCATTTTGCCTACTCGTTTCAAAATACACAAAGGAAAAAGTCTGGGGAAAATACAAGCTGCACTGTCAACAGGCTGGCCCAGTGCTGCTTTTATTATGCTGATGTAGCCACCAATAGGATCACAGATAATTTGCATAACAACCTGTTCCCAAAAAGGCTACAGCACTGACTTTCTTTTGTTTCCATTGTTAAGACCTTGGGAAGTCTGACAGAGTCCCAATGACTTTGGAGGCCAGGCACTATTTTTCCATATCCCAACTACCTTGCTGAAGTTTTCATCAGTATTCCTTATCACATGTAACGCTGACAAGTGTTCAGGATTTTTTTTTTGTTTGTTTTTTTAAAAAGGAAATTAACAACCTGTGAAAATAAGCTAAAAATTTAGATAGAGTTTCTACATTTGGAAAGAGAAATCTGAAAGGGCAATAAAGCTTAAACTTATAAAAATACAGATAATAGTATGTAATAACAGTTCATATTTAAGTGTTCAAAACAGTGTGTGCTGTAATATAGGGCTATAAAGCTTGGCCGTTACACTATTGAAGAGGTCACTGCTCACCCATACCACAAATTGAATGGCATCCCCTGAAGCTGCACAACCCAGAGATCCACATGGTGATTATCATAGTCAATTGTCTATACAAGTCTTTCATCTCTCTGTCTCAGTCCTCATACAAGATCTTAAAAGGTAAATGGTAAAACTTTAAGAGAACTTCACAAGATCTCTAGGTCTCAGTAGAGCAGATATTATAATCTCTTTTAAACAAATCTCAGAGAATGCAAATGACTTAAGTTCTTTCTGTTAAATGATCAAAGTCATTTACTGGGCATCCTTAGGAATAACTTTCAACGTGCCAGATGTCAAGGGTACAGGTGGGGACAATACATATTTGTCACTGTAGAAGAGCTAACATTCCAATGGGAAAAATCAGATAATGAACATGGAAACAAATATATACAATAACTTCAGGTTTTACCAATTTAACTGCTTCAAGAGATGAAACTATGGAATGGATAACTGGTATATGTAAAGTACTTGGAGAAAGCCTTTCTGAAGGGTGATCTTTGAGATCCAACCTCAGAGCCCAGAAGAATCAGGAGGAAAAGCATTCCACGTAAGAAGAAATTAAGGATCAAGATGTGAAAGAAACTGGGAAAGAACAGAAAGACCAGGATGGCTGGAAATCTGTGAGAAGGCAGATCTTAGGAAGAAGTCAGAGGAAAGGTTGGGTATTAGAGAATATGGTAAAGAGGACAGATTTTATTCTGGTTACAGTGCAAATTAATGCAGAAGGCTTTAAGAAGGGAAGCAATTGCAAAATAAGATAACTACAGAAAATAAAAATACACTATATATTTTTAAAAACTAGAAGAAAGAATTTTGAATGTTTTCATCACAAAGAAGTGATAAATGTTTAAGGAGATAAACGTTTAACCCAATCAAATAATTGTATAAAGTATACAGGTATCAAAATAGCACATAATACTCCACAAATATATACAATTTTTGTTTTTATGTATCAGTTAAAAATAAATATATTTTTTAAATGAAGGGAAGCAGTGATATTTGATTGAAGCTTCAGATAACACGCCAACTAATATGGAAAAACCAAAATGAGAAAAGGACAGAGGTGTCAGCTAGTGGCCCAGTGTAGTAATGCAGGAAGGAGACTGAGGTATATATTGCATTCCTTTCTTCTACCATCAGACAAAACACCTAACTGGGCAGAACATAGTACAGATTAACTCTGACATCCTTGAAGTTTATGCTCTCATGATTTATACACAGAAGAAAGCACACAGGAAAAGAGAAGTTTGCTTATCAAAACAAAGATGGTGCCTCCGTTCTACTTTTGGTCAACTTCACTGTCATTCTCCTGGCCCAGGAAGAATTCTCCTAAAGTATCGTGGAAACACTAAAATTAAAAATTAAAAAGAATAAAATGATGCACCAAGTCACTGAAATGTTTCATGGAATGTGTTTGCTGCATATCCCTCCCATTGTACCCTCCAAGGCATTTTCACTCAATGGCCCTGTCAAATAAATTAATATTATGTACAACTTGATAACTGCCAGACTAGGATCTGAGAATGCTCAGAGTTGTTTCAAGAATACAGTCTCTCTAGAGAGAGGCTGCCAAGTGAGCCATTTCATATATAATCTTAAAATTTAGGCTTTCTTTAACTTAAATTGCATGGATTTTCCCAAACCAGATCACTTAGAAACATGCATATTTTGTGTCTCTAATAGGGATAATGAAAAGGATTTAACTAAAAATAGCTAATACAAAATATCACTTTCATATTTGTAAAATATTTTCTCATATAATGTATCCTATAATCCTCAGACTAACACTGTGGTGTAAAATTATAATAATTATTATTATCTCCAACATACAGATAAGTAAACCGCTTCAGGGAAGTCAGCAGCTTCACCAAGAAAACTCAGCCAACACCTGTGTGAACAGGCCAGAATTTAAAACCATTCTTCTGACTATCAAGGTCCTGTTGGCTCTATCATGCTATACTGTTGGCATTTGGAACAGACTCTTTCCCCAGAAGCTGCCCGGTGACAGGCTAGAAAAGATAGACTTTAAAATAGGCATGCCCAGCAACTCTGACACTTGAGAAGCTCTTTGTAACAAAATTTTCAGTTTCCTTATATAAACTTCACTTTACAAACATCTATTTTTTTTCTTTTGAGGATTAAGATGATATATTCGAAAAGTGAAGTATGATATCTGAAGCAAAACAACTCATTAACTCTTAGTTTAAGAAAGAGCTGACCCTTACTGTCGAATGAAGAAGACACCCTAATTGTCTTTAGGATTAAACTGTAAAATCAAATCAGGCATGAGGGGAACCAGGCAGTTACCATGCTCTACATAAAGCTTTCAAAAACGATTTCCAGCCCATCCTCTCCATCTCACTTATAATTAATAGAAGACAAGAGATTTAAGTGTAATGAATACAGAATGAATAAAACAGAAGACTACGCCTCTCAGGAGCTTTAGTCTAATAATTCTAGTCATATGCACTTTAAGAGTGGGTAGAACAAATCATTTTTCAATGTCCCCAAATGTTCTATTATTTTAATAGTTGCAGAGATTCCACAATATGGCAGCGAGGTGTTGTCAATACTCACAACGGATTTATGATACAGCATAGACCAAAGATTCCTTGGGCACCCTGGCAGTGAGGCCTGGCAGACAGCATCCTGACTGTCTTTCCAGCAGAAGCTGTAGCTTCCCTCTGCTGGCATCCTATAACCCTGTATTCTGAATCATGCAGGATTTACAGCTGGGAGTGCATGTAGCAGCACTTCCTCATAATGCCATTTCTTGAGTTCAGCCAGTTTTTCACACCGTTGGAAAAAAACCCATATGCTGTCTCCCAAGTCCTATGGATTGGCACTCTTATTGAGCTTCTGAAACTGCATGGACTGAGGCCACAAACGAGGCCAAAGCCATCCAAAGAATGTTCTGACCCTGCCACAGAAGTACTAAAGTTGATGAAAGACTTTGGCAAGAGGAGAGACTTTTATAAAACATTCCTTGGCATGTGGCTATTAATTACTCTGCCAGGAAAGGCAGTGGCCACTCAAAAGCTCTGGAGATGATTCTCTCAGTTCTTTGCAGTTTGCATCTTTTCATTTCCTTTTAATTATTGTAATATGTTTTCTCCTATGTACTAGGTTGGAGAATGAATCCACAAAAGACTTACCTCTATACACTTTTTAACAATAAGTAATGCTTTGAATTGAAAATGACTGCCAAGAGCCGTGGGCTATATACTAGATCACCAGCCTGCAGGACTATCAGGAGGTGGTGGAAATTTTGAGAGAGGGGCCTGATTGGAGGAGATGGGTGGCTAAGGGAATGTCCTTAAAGGTTATATACTCTCTCCAACCCTTACTGTCCCCCTCCTCCCCCCCCCAGCCCCCGCACCCCACCTACTTCCTGGCCACCATG
>NW_025999853.1:33108956-33177861 GCF_001458135.2 Marmota marmota marmota | reverse complement strand
AGTTTTTTTTTTTTTTTTTTTTTTTTTTTTGGTTGTTGTTGTTGTTGTTAAAGGGCTGCAGGATTACTTGATCATAATCCTCAGGTCAGTGAAGATTTACTATAGAACAGATATACGATAGCAGCTGGTTAGCTGTTTCATACCTTCAGTGAGAGAAAAAAAAATTTAAATTACAACAAGAGGTATTATTATACGTGATGGGAATACAAAGTACTGCAGGAAGGACTTTTAAGATGTTTTTTAAGGTTATTAAGGATTAACTCTCTAAAATAGTTTAAATACTTAATCATACACAAAGACAAAATAATGAGCTTGGGCAATCCCTTGCAGACCTATGATTCTGCAGAAATGAGCCATGACACACGTGAGTCTTTGAAGATAAAGATATTTTCTACACATTAACGAGGGATAAAGATGTACAATTTCCATATATTGTGATTAAATATCCATCTCCCACCAAGCTCATAACACCTAAAAAATGAAATATATTTTGGTTTTTCATTAGTGATTACAATGTTTTATACAAATATTCATAGTCCTTCCTCTGAAGTGTGGCATGTTTGATCTCTTCCTCACAAGGCCTACTGAGCAGACCTTAATCAGAATGGATCACAAATGGTAAATGGGATAGCAAATAACATCAAATAGGTTCAGGTGATTGGTATAATTTCTACCATAATGGAAAATAATTACAACAATTGGGAGAGTCATGAGCCTATCAGTGTCCCATAACTATTTGCTTATAAGTGTGACTATTCACAGTATCAACAAAGCATACAAAAGTACAAGTCTTAATTGAGTATTTTGGAAAATAATCTCTATGTTTTGAACTTGAGCCAAAATTAGAACCATTAATTTTGACCAATGAACCAAGCATTTAGGACCACATGATTATATTGTTATTCTTCTTAATACATATTTTTCAATATACACAAAAAATATTCAATAGAGTCCCTCCAGCAACAATTCAAATCAAGCAGAGGAAAAGGAACAGATGTGTCTGTTGTATATCTTTATGGAATGGTAGAATATTTCATGTTTAGACATTTCTTCTTCAGAAAATATTAATGCTGATCCTGAGCCACTGCATTCTAATTCTTTTTTAATATCACTTTTTAATATTACTTTTAAAAAAAGATTTAGATAGGACTATTAGATCATATACAGATAATTATAAAGTAAATAAGTTTTATGTTAACTGCCATTTTATGTTAACTGCACCAAACTTCACCTTTGGATTCCCTTTTTCCTTTTTATGTTCACTTTTATCAAAACTATACACACTCAGGCCACTGGCCAGCACCTTTGAAGAAAATTAATTTCTCTCTCTTATTTCTCATCAAAATTCTGGATTTTTCCCTTTGTAGATTCATCCATTGGGAAATCAAATGTTTAAATATAAAATTCTATTACCCTTTAGACTTATAAAGTTTTTTAATATATATAACTTGGCTTTTTATAATAATCTCATAGTATGGATTTTATTTTCTTTCTTTTAAATAATGAGGGAACTAACATCAAGTTATGCATATCTAGTGAGCTGTTGAGCCAAGACTAAAACCCAAGTGCCTCTTTTCTCAATCTCATGGCTTGCCAATACACAAAACAGTTAATAAATTCAATTGTATAGCCTAGCACAGTGCTACCCGGACTAGTATAAAATGGATATTAGCTTCACTAAAGAGAATAAAAGTAATAGTAAGTTAATGTGTTATCTCACTCATATGATTGGCATTTTTCAAAAGACTAACTTGGAAAACTATGCTCTTAAGACAATGAATTTCCATTATTAAAATATATTTATTCATTCACATGTTCACTCAGTAACCTTTAATTAACTAGTACAATGTTTCAGGCCCTGAAAGAAGACAACCTGAATAAGACATTTTTACATACCTAAGTATTTCCTAAACATCATTGATTAGGGTGTGATAAATAATAAAAAGAGGTATCTACAGGTTGTTATGCAATCAACAGTGGGGGAAACAATTCTTTTGAAGGCTTCATGTGCAATGTGATGAGTGAGGTCACATGTGTTTGACGAATTTGCTAAGAGGGGCGAGGTGGGTGTTCCAGGCACCTGGGACCTCATGAAGAGGACACAGGTGGAAAATAACACGAGATGTGGAAGGAACCACCTGTCATGCAGAATAGCTCTAACAATGTGCAGGACACATAGATGAATCTACAAATGAAGGACCTCATGGACGGAGCTGAAGACTTTGAATTTAACCCTGAATGCTATAAGGAGCCACCAAATGACTAAAAGAAGAAAGTTCAACGTAAGATTTTTGTTACAAAAATATTACGCTCCAAGTAAGGAAAATTAGAAACATCCCTTTGGAGATGCATTTGAGGCATGAAGGACTTCCCAGTATTCCTCCATCACACGGTAGAGAGACAATTTTTCCACCTGGCATTTTCATTGAATGACTCTGGCACACAAAATATTTCATAATTTTGACTAAATCAAAGCTATGTTAAACATGTCCTACATTATTGTACTATATATTTTAAAATATTTTGCTTTCTAATTTGTCTCAGTTAGTGTTTTGGGTTTGGCACTTGTCTCAAAGATTTATGAATGGGAACTCACAGTGGAAATTACAGAACACAGGTACTAGCAATCTCCGCATTCTGGCAAAAGCCACATTTTAACAAAGTGAGAATTAGTAGCTACATGGCAGCATTAGTGGAAAACGTAGCTCAAATTAAATTCAAGCAACATCGAAAATTACAGGATCTCTCACTTGCTTTCAGAGAAAAAGGTCAGTTCTCCTACTGTTGACAAGAAGAGAAAAAGGAGCCTTATATTTAAGGGAAATTGCCTAAGGCTTTATGGAACTGTGGAGGAAACTGGCACTTCCAGTGATCTACTTTATTTAATTCCAGTGTTTGGAATTAATAATTCAACATGCTAACCGCAAAACATGAGGGAAAAGGATGGGAAGAAAACTACCTAGATCTTTCTCGGATAATCAAAACACATAGCGTCTCATTCCCAAACTGGAAAGCTTCAAAGAGGATCATGAAGCCAATTCATGCATTGCCCATAGTAATGAGAATAATAAAGATCAGAGTTGGCAGAGAAGGCGATGTGGGGCAGCAAAGGGCATTTCTCTAAAATGAGGAGGCAGGTGAAATGAAAAAATGTAACATTTTAAAAAATGATGCAGTTGAGCAAATGCAACGAGAGGAGGATTGAGCCCATCAAAAGAAATCGCAGGGGGAGATTTTTACCTCACATCTCAATGTAATTTTTCAAATAAGTTCTCAATTATGGAACTGATAATGGAATCCTCTTCTCATATATAAGTAAAATATTAAAGATTTATATGTGGTTTCTACATATAAAGGAACAAAGTCTATAGCCTTCTCTCCAAACTAAGAAAGAAAAACAAGCCAAAACCATTAATCAAGGTCACAATGATGAATACATTTTAGTATGAAAGCAGTATATAGATGAAAATATCTAGTAATAAAATAGGGTGTCTCAGTTTCAAATATAATATTATAGAAAGTTCTTATTACAGACTATCTCTGAAATCTATTTTCTACTATTTTTATAATGGATCCCCTTTTCTTGTTATAATATCTTACATCTGGAAATATTAACATTACAGATTTTAAATGAGCATGGAATGATAAATAAAAATAGTCCACAATCACAAAATTAACCCATGAAGAAAAATAATTCAAAATTATCCAAAAAAGAGTAGTAAGCCAATTTGTATTTAATTCTCTATGGTCTGCAATAGAAATCTACTCATTTGAAGGTAGAAATATATTCAACATAAAATTATGTGTAGATGAATGTCTAAACAAGCCTTTTCTCTGCAGAAAACTGTGATGGAAGCTGTGTAAGGTTGAGAAGTCAAATTCTCACCAGCCAGCTTCATAGCTGGTGTGCAGGAAGAAAGCATGAAGTGTACATTATCATATGTGGACCTCTCAAGGTTTCTCATTATTCCATGATTCCAACACCTAGCTTATAAATGAATTAAAACTTTAAGTCAACAAATACCCCCACTAAATAAATGTTCAAAACAACTCAGTATTTGGAGTACAAAAGTAATCTGTCCTTTTAAGTTCAAGCACTTACTCAAAGAAGGGACACAAAGAAAGCATAATTTGCTACAAAGACAGCAGATCACATTCATACCTTAGGAGTCACGGATTTTTACATTTATTCAAGCCATACTCAAACTTCTTTGTTCAAGAGACCAAAAGAAAATCAGACCTGGAGTTTTGTAATTCAAATCCTACAAGAGGAAATAATAAGCATTCAAGCCTCCGAAGTGTTTTTATTCACTGAGAAGTTAAGGTCTAACCTCATTAATTTCATTTGGAAGGCATGAGGAGATGCATAGTATCAGATACTGATGAGTAGAGAGACCCATTCTCTACTGATGTATGCTTTATTTCCAGTTTTCTCCAAAGAAGATACAATTAGCCTTTCACCTGCTAATCAGATGCATGACTTCATGCCTCTCAACATTTTGATTGATATTGATTAATGAGACTAAATTTAGGTTGTTACCAATATGAAAATATTCATTGACTTTTACAAGCCAAGAAGGTGGTTGGATAACCTGTTAAAGCATAGTTCATACTGAGTTTACCAAGGTGCCAACTTGAAACTCCTATAACCTAGTTATACTTACTCTGTCCAGTGGTGATGTGCTTCACCCCCAACGCCCATCAAGTTACTATGTCATAAAGGGGGTCCTGAGTCTCATATGCAAATGAATGAATACAAACAAGCAGATTCACACCGTGGAATGGACTTCTCTTCAAGCACACTACACAGCCAGGAGCCAGGGCACCAACACATGATGGAAGGTTTGTTCCTCAGCCAATCAGATTGACCATGATTGCCAAGTTAGCCTGGGAAATAAATCAGGCAAATACCCAGGGTTTTGTTTTGTTGTGTTTCAATGGATGAAGTGACTAATACTGAGCTTATTCTTCCCTACATTTAGTTTATCAAGGGCTAAGTATTAAAAATGTGTTCTTTCATTGGTTTTTATATATTTTTTTTTCTCTCTCATACATTCTCATTTCCTTAAAGTCAGGGCTGTGCATATATACTCATTTGATTTTCATTCCACATGCTCAGCACACAAGAAGTATTCCATTTCACAACCAGAAATAGATGAAAGTGAGAGGGGAAAGCAGAAAAAGAACTAGGGGGAGAAATAAAATGATTTTCATCTCTTCCATGATGTGGATATCATGCAGGAAAATGATGGAAAGTGTGTTCTAGAGAGGGGGTGCTCCAAATGGCCATGGTGATCAGTATACCAACAAAATATTCATGAGATGATATGATGCCTAGGACCTTGCTGTACCTTAATATATGATAAATTTAGGACACTAAGGTAATTTATGTATTTGCTTGATTGGATAAATATACAGCAATATATGCAGATATAAATCTCAGACACGTTGTGCCAAAATCTTAGGTCTATATAACTATTTAAATTTTATATAATACCATGATATGCCAGTAGCCTTAATCCAATCTATGAAATAGGTCTTTTTTATTTTTATCCTTTATGATCACCTGTCATGTTTTAAACATGGGAGGAATATCCGAATTATGAAATGCTATTCCAAAATAGGTCCTATACACTATTCTAAAATTATGCATGTGTGTGCATGTGTGTGTGTATAAAATCACTAATCACAACACATTTTGAGTCTTAGTTCATATGACTTTATGAAGAGGCACATATACATATTTCTTTCAAGTCTTTAGCCTCAATTATGTCGATCTCCTCTATGTTGCTTTAATACTCTCAATGGCAGACATTATAACTATATATCAATCATGCATTTACTTGTTGTTCTTTTCAACTAGTCCATAAACTTTTGAGAATTTTTTCTGTTTATCTCACTGCAGGATCTAACCTAGACTAACACAACAAACATCAACAATAACTCTATGTAAAATAAATGAGTGAATGATGAAACTAAATAATCAAAAAGGAAAGACAGTGGAATGAATCTGACACAACTTTCCCATGTACACATATGAATACACCACAGTGAACCTCATCATTCTGTACATCCTCAAAAAATTAATTAAAAAAAAAAAAACTTCCTACTTTGTGGTCACACCAACATTAGGAAATGGAAGGATTATAAAGATGAATGATATCTAAGTTACACTCTTAATGTAGTTACAGAAAATATTATAGCATAGAAAGTGAGGGACACATCAAAAAGAAACTTGTGTAGGAATGTGGTTAAGAATTAATTCATTTTCACTGGTTTGGATGTTTAAAGCATGTGATCCATATTTCTAAAGGACAAAGTCTTTTTATCTCAGCTGGGTATCTTTACTTTTTGAATCATAAAGCATTGTCTTATCATATGAAGGATCTCCTCATAGTAAAACACAGTGTATATGCTGAATATAGTAAAATTAGGCAGAAAAACAAGATAGGGAAGAGCAGATTTAATCTTCCCTTTAGCTCACATCAGCTCACTGGCAATACTGAACTGAATGACCAACATCTGCCATTCACAGACAAATCAATCCCATCTGTTAAGCCTCCTGAATTACTGCTATTTGGATGCACCAATGCAATCGTATAAAATACCCTTCAGGACATAACTAGAATAAACATATGTGGATAAAAGGCTTAAGGCCTGGGAGCAGTTATGGTACTTTATGTATTATCCACCAAAATGAGCAAGACTATATAATTACAAATTATCATACATGACAGAAAAAGTCAGCTAAATCGCCTCAAATAAATACAAAATGACTCATTGCATGAAGAAGGAAACATTTTACAGGAAAGAGGACTACAGTTTTTATTGATATCTTGATATAATTGGGGGCATTCAGATTTTTTCCCAGAAATAAAAAAAAAGATGAACTTAATCATAATTTATCATATGTTTTCCCAAAGTATACTTTATTTATGCTATTATTAGCAAAAGTATGCTTTTAAAAATTGTTGGATGATCAGAAATACTTTTTTTAATGCTAAAGGACTACTTAAAGCAGTAGTACATAGTTGTGGTTGCAGTGGGTAGAAATGTTCCCCAAATAACATCCCCAGACTTATAACCTTACATGTTCCCTTCCTTGGTAAAAGGTATTCTGCAAATGTAATTAAGGTTATAGGGCTTAAAACAGGGAGATTATCTTGGATTATATGGATAGATCCAATCTGATCTTATGAGCTCTTAAAAGCAGAGAACTTTAGCTAAAGGCAGAGACAGCCAGAAAGAAAAGTTAGAGAGTTCAAAACCTGAAAGAATAACTTATGCTATCATTGCTGGAATCAGACTCCCTGGAAGGGGAGTCAGACAGACTCTAGGAGCAGAAACAGTTCTCTCTTAAGCAGCAGGCAATAAAACACAGGGGGAACTCTGTTCTACAAAACAAGGAATGGATTCAACTCATATCTCAGTGAGCCTGGATAGAGCTCAATGGAGGTGACACTTTAATTTTGATCCTGGAAGACCTTGAACAAAGATTCCAATCTTTGTATAGCCAATCTCTGTAGAGACTTCTGATCCATGAAACTATGAGGTAGTAAGTGGATATCATTTTAGCCACTAAGATCGTGGCAATGGATTACAGAAGCAACAGAAAATTTATACAGAAGCCGCGTCTCTGAAATCAGACTTTCTGGGTTCAAATATCAGCCCCATCGCAGAGACATGATCTCAGAAAGATTACTCTTCTTACATAGGTTTCTTGAACTTTACAGCTGATTATAACTTCAGGAAAGTCATACCTCCACTTTAAGGCTCTGCATTTTCATTGGCAAAACTAAATTAACAAAAGCATATCTTCTTCATATATTTGTTGGGGGAATTGCTAAGTAAGTACCAACTACCGCAAGCAAGGTGCTTAGTTAGCACAGAGCTTCATATATAAATATGTGATAAACAAAAAAACAAATATTCATTATTTCTATTTAATATTGCATTTTTGATGTATTTAACTGGATGGTACTTTTATCTGAAATGTACTTTGAAATGTATTAAAAATAAGTAGATTGATGGATTAAAAAGGTTAAATAGAAACAGGACAGACGAAGTATAATATAATGTGAATGGTAGAATTGAAGTTATGGGTATGTGGATGTTTACTCTAAAACTGCTTTGTATAGCTCACAATTTTTAATATAAAAATTATATAAAATTGGAATAAAACAAAATTAATGAATGTCAGGGGCTGTGGTTACAGGAAAAAAAATAACCTTATGTGGAAGTGAATCAGATAGTTGTTGTTAGCAACATTACATTTTGAAATGAACCCTGGGTTCCAGCACTACCTCCTTCCCTTGCTTTTTCTATGCCCTTTTCTGAGATGCTAAGAGAATTAAATTATATCAGGAATGTAAATTCTCAGTGTAGTATAAAAATCTTACACAACTAATAATTCTTCACAAAGTGATACATTAGTATGTTTTAAAATAGAGTCATTAAGTCTAATGAAATTATTTCACCAAACGTATAAGAAAATGTAACATGAATTTCATGACAGCTCCCCACTTAGTGTACATCCCCTCACTCTTCTGGTTGCTGAGCATTGCTTTCATTCCTTTCTCAACAATCATCTCTCAAATTGACTTGCATGTTCTCAGGTTGATTGCTTGGAATTTTCAAGCAAAATTACTATGAATTCTTGGTTACTAAAGAAAGGTAGTTACTAGAAAGATTGACTACCGATTTTACTAAATGTATTATGTACCTCATTTTTATCCAGAAACCAAACATGTAATAGTTCTTTTTATTTTTAGTACAGTATATTTATATAAAATAGTGGGGTTTACTTAGAAATATTCATAAACCCACACAACATAGTTTTCTCCATTACAATCCTCAGTATTTCCCCACTCCTGTCCTTTCTGCCCTCCCCCTAACCCTCTTCTCTAGTCTAGTATTAGTTCTTTTAATAATTAGCTACTTGTGACCAAAGGTTTTAATGTAAGTTTATTATATACAGTTGGGTTAAGGATTCTGAAATTACAGGTATCTTAGCATGATACTAAACTCTCAAATCCAGTCTACAGATGCAATTTCTATTGTTCAGCAGTTCTATTTTGTATGAGTGTTCTCATATGCATAAAATGGAAAATTCACTTTCAGATTTTATGAAATTCAATGTAATTTTTGAATTTACTTATTTAGAATGTGGAATTTATATCTTATATGCAACTGTATTAAATACTAATGATGGATGTTTGGAAAATATTCATAGGATTTAATAATCATATGCTGGTTACAAAAAAAAATCAATCTATATGATTTCTATTTTGGGTACTACAATGAGTGATAAACAATAATGAGATTGTAAAAGCAAGTAAAATAAAGATATGTAAGCACTGGATTTAATATGCATCTGGGCCCCACCAATAACCCTTAGAATAATATTAGGAAGACGTTGTTCTTATGTAAGTCAATTTTTAAAAAACCCTGTGTGTGCAGGTGTGTGTGTGTGTGTGTGTGTGTGTGTACTCCCCTCACGTCCACTCAAGATACATGGGAAGGTTTACTTAAATTAGCATTTTTTAAATTCATCTATAATAAATTGCTAGCTCTCCTAGATGAATGCAGGAAGTGATATTTCTAGTGTTTATGTTAGAGTGGTTATGATTGATTATTCACTACTTTCTTTAAAATATGCATTCTCACAGTCTGCTAAAATATAAAGAAAAAATTTTAACCCAATGAACAATGTTTTTCATCATATTTAGACAAGTATTGAGGAAACACGTTGATTCGGTAAAGTTCAACTTGAACATAATCAGCAGAAATAGACTCCATACTACAAACTAAATGCAAAAAAGTAAAAATGTTTTAAATTCTCTCCTGAAAGCACAACTACATTGCACACTTACCACTGAACCATTAAGTCCATGGTCCATGTATGACTTGGACCATGAAGACCAAGTCAGTAATCATTCTATATGTAAAAGGATAACAGACATAAACTAAGTGAAGAAACTATATGCGGCTCAACAGCATAATAACAAACAATAGGTAGAGAGAACAGGGGGAAAAGCACAACTATAAGAAGGAACTGACTCCAGAAACTCTGTTAGCTAGCAAGTTGGGAAAAATTTCATGGAATTAATATATTTACTTGTATCTTCATTCTTCCATCATATTTTCACATGAAAAAATAGCAAAACCAACATGGCTCAGATCTATTTGATATTGAATTTAGTCTCTCTGCATTTCAACTAGATGACATTCTAATTTATCTCTGTATAAGTTAGATGGCCCATTCAAACATTGATTAGTGAGGATCATTTAGTAAAGAAATGAGGTGTTATTCATAGATGTGTGAAGAAGATTAAGGAAACCAATGAGTGATGGTAAATAACCAAGGAGCATTCATGGTGGAAAGTGAATACCATCCCTAGGCCTATGAGACAAATGAGGGTGACAGTCACCAGGGAGAGCTGTAGCTCTTGAGATGCAGCCTTTGTTCAAGGACTATAGCCATTGCCAATTTAAGATCCAGTGAGGAAGAAAACAGAGGAGTCAGTACAGACACCTCTCGTCTCCTGGTCTCCTGGCACTTGTTCCAACTGCAGAATTCTGCTGGGTTACAGAGGGCAAAGAAAGTAGCCCATTATAGACACCTCTAGAATATAAGGAAAAGGAAGGTGGAAAGAGGTTTGGAGAGACAAATAAAGACCAAAAAAAATGAAGATCTTTTATATCTTTCAATGCATTCTTTTAGGGAGAAGACTGACAAAAAATATATTAAAACATGGCACTATAGGAACTCCATATCAGTCCCCTGCAGTGGCTCAGTCAGATGGCTGGATAATTCCCCTACAATTAACTGAACCAGGCCAGCCTTCCCCCAAGGTAATATATTAAAATATTGAAGTGGTCAAAGGAACTATTACCCATCTGAGGGGAAAGCATTCATATTTTTTACCATTGAGAGTGATGTTAGGGTTTTTTTCACTCACCCTGATGGAGGATGTTCCCTTTTATTCCTAGCTTGTTAGGAACTTGTATTATAGAGTCATAATTCCCTCCCTCCCTCCCTTCTTTCCTTCCTTCCTTCCTTTCTTTCTTTTCTTCTTTTCTCTTCTTTTCTTCCTTCCTTTCTTTCTCTACTCTGGCTTACTCTGGGAATATTGCATTGTTTTCCTTTGTTATTTTGTTAACAATGAATTGGTCAATTACATTGGTTTCCATGCTAAATAAATCTAATTTGGATTTCTAGGATTAAACCCAATGATCAATATATATTATGCTTTTTATATATTGTTAAATTCTATTTGCTAATATGAAGTCTATGTTCATAAGTGATATTGATTTGTAGCTTTCATATCTTGTAAAGAGCTCTGATTTCAAATCACAATAAAACCATACAATGAGTTAAGAAGCATTTCCGCTTCTTCTGCTTTTTGTAAGAGTTTTTGAAGAACTATTATTATTTCTTTTAAAATTGTTTGCTAGAATCTACCAGTGGAGGCATCTAGGCCAGAGATTTTCTTGGCAAGAAGATTTTAAGTCTAAATTCAATTTCTTTAATAAATTTGGGGATATTCACATTTTAAATTTATCTTTTATTTGTTCTAATTAGTTCTACAGGACAGTAGAATGTACTTTTGACACATCATACATAAATGGTATACAATTTCTCATTCTAATTGTGCATAATGTAGTCACATATGTAAGGAGTAATAATGTCTGATTCATTCTACTGTCCTTACCACCATACCACTTCCCCTCCCTTCAGTCCCCTCTACCTAATCTAAAGTAAGTCTATTCTTCCCTAGCCCTATCCCTATTGAGAAT
Organism: Marmota marmota marmota; assembly: GCF_001458135.2. NCBI lineage: Eukaryota > Metazoa > Chordata > Mammalia > Rodentia > Sciuridae > Marmota > Marmota marmota. The sequence continues at coordinate 33,166,062 of NW_025999853.1, read as the reverse complement.
TAGTATCTGAATATCAGAGAAAACATTTGGCCTTTGGTTTTTTGTAATTGGCTTATTATCAGCTCCATCCATACTGGCAAATGTCATCATTTCATTCTTCTTTAAGGCTGAGTAATATTCCTTTGTGTATATATAATACATTTTCATTATACATTCATCTGCTGAAGGACACTTAAGTTGATTCCATAGTATAGTTATTGTGAATTGAGCTGCTATAAACATTCACGTGGTTGTGTCACTCTAGTATGCTGATTTTAACTCTTTGGGTTTTAAACTGAGGAATGAGATGGCTAGGTCAAATGGTGGTTCCATTCCAAGTTTTCTGAAGAATCCCCATAACACTTAAGTGGGCTCAATTCTTAACACCACAAAAGAAAAAAAAAAAGTGAAAATGGGTTTGGAAAATGAAATTTGTAAGGCAGAAATCATAAACACCATTCAAGGAATTATTTCTACTATATTTTTTTAGCTTTAGTTTTTTTTTAAGAAAGGGACATAATTAATTATATAACTGTAACTAAATTAAACTACACAATTTATTTATATAACTTTATATAACTATACATTATAATTATGATTTTACATAATTATAATTTATATAATATTTATGTAATTATTTAATTAAATTATATAACTATGTAATTTTAAAAATCACCATGTAGCAATGAAAGATAAATTAAAAAGAAAATGATGAGAGGCAGAAACAGGAGGAAAATTATTGAAATGGTGAAGAACTGCATTTAAAAACAACTCTAGAAAGAGCTTCACTCTGCTGAAGCTGAATTTGAAAAACAACATGAAGGAGTTGATGGTGATGCTGGGTTTTGTAGCTTAAAAATATAGATGATGATTTTTTCAAGCATAACAGTAAGAAAAGCATAAAGAAGAGGAATTTTTATGGAGAAAGAAACTAAATATATCACATTAGGGTAAGGTAAGGTGGCTATATGACATCCAACTAAACATATTATGATCCCAAAATATTTCTCTTTGACATTCACAGCCACTATATTTTATTTGGTAATCCTACATTTACATAATAGAAAGAAGTTGAAATTTGGCAATCCAATGATTTTTCATTCCTTCTAAACTTATCTAAGTCATCATCCACATGTAACTTTCATATCATAATAATTGCCCAGTTGTTGGTTCTCCTGTTTGAACTGAAGCACAATTTAATTCTGGATCCATCAAAAATCTTTCTTGAAACTCGTGCAGATCTACTTCTTTCATCTCTCTTGAGTCCCTTTGTGAAGTTCAGGCAGAAGAGTCTGGATGCTTGCAGAGAATGTTAACATCTTTGAAGAAAAAAAATTAAAAAGTGACTTTTACTTAAGTAGATACTTACACAAAAGTTAACATAGAATTTTAAAATAAGCCCTTCTCTTCCTTCTTGTTAGTGGGAAAACTACATTTTCATTGAAATTCTGGATAAAAATAAAATAAAGACTATATGATAGAGGATGAATAACACCTCAAACTGCAATATTTCACTGTAAGTTAAGACCTGTTTCAGAATTAGCTTCCTGATGTTAGAGTCTGTAAACAAGTCTGGATGGCACCTGGCATTTTGCCAGAGGGAGTGGTTTGTGAAGTAACGCCAGCGAGCCATTAAGTGTGGAGATCCCTTATTGGTTGACTGCTGTATCTAGTTTATGTTAATTAAGATAAGCTGTGTGGAATGTATATATACCCCTCCTGTCCTACAATAAACGGCTCCCACTCCTGCTGTATCAATCTACACAAGTTGCTCGTCACCCCGGTTATTTTGCTGCAGCCAGACTGTGGCATCCTGATCCATACTTTTGTCTCTTATCAAAGGAAAGAGAGTTCAAATTATACTGAAACCAGAGTACAAAAACCTTTTCCTGACTTATCAACCATTCATTTCTTGTTGCAAAGCTCCTTTAAAGATTTTCAACATGTCTAAAGCCCATGGAGACATCCATCCATAAATCATGACCTTTTAAACAAATAATGAGAATTTCAGTAGCATTGCATTCATAATATCCAAGAGTGAAATTTTTGTTTTTCTATTTTACTAGCTTTTAGTCTTTCAAGTTCTTCAACTACCTAACAAGCATTTTTTTTCAGTTATAAAGACTTCCTGACTTTATCCATTATGAAAAGAAGTAGATTTAGATTTATTCTCAGTAATAACACTTATTAAATTAATATTTTCTTTTTTAAAGACCATAAAAGAGGTGCGCCTGCTGCCACCTGCATTGCCACCACTTTGGGACCGGCTGTATGATTAGGCCACAATCTTCAATGAGTAAACATATTCCTCAGTTCTGTTGTGTTCTTGGTCACACATTTATGGAATTTCTGAAGGGCAGTGGAGATTACAGGCACAGCACGACCTCTTTGCAGACAAGTGAACTGTAGAAATTCATTACTACTCTACCAAGAGGCCCCCATAAGAGTGGTTAACCTGGACACAGACCTATTAAATTGAAAATCCACTGAGCATTTTACAAGAGTTCTGACCTGGAAGGGGTAAACCTCAGTGCACTTCCTTTCTATTGCCCCAGTATTACTGGATTAAAGAATTGCTGCTTCTTGTTAGGAGGCTCACTTCATTTCCCATTACTCCCAACTTCATACTCAAAGCACTGAGAATATCAAGTGGAGTATATTGAAGTAAACTTCAGTTACTTTGCATCATTTCTGTATTCAGGTTTTTAAATTCTTTTATAACCCTATTGAGTGTTTTTTAACTAAATTAACATGGCTCCAATGAACCGCCCTACTCCTGTGGAAGTTCTGTACAAGAACAAGAGATTTCTTATTACACACAATCCAACCAATGCAACCTTGTGAAGCAACCTATGACACTACTCTTGTGGAGAAAGAAGGCATCCAAGTTCCTGATTGGCCTTTTGATGATGGTGCACCACCGTCCAACCAAATTGTCCATGACTGATTAAGTCTTGTAAAAATTAAATATCGTGAAGAACCAGGTTGTTGTATTGCTGTTCATTGTGTTGCAGGCTTTGGGAAAGCTCCAGTGCTTGTTGCCCTGGCATTGATTTGAAGGCAGAATGAAATATAAAGATGCTGTACAATTCATAAGACAAAAGCGGTGTGGAACTTTTAACAGCAAGCAACTTTTGTATTTGGAGAAGTATTGTCCTAACATGTGGCTGTGCTTCAAAGACTCCAATGGTCATGGAAACAACTGTTACATTCAATAAAACTCGGGCACCTGATGCTATTGCCTTGGAAGTGGAACTTAAGACAGTACCTAACTTGTAATACATATCAGACAGCATGTTGCCGTGGTAAATAAGTCTGATGAAGCTTCCATAGGAGTATTGGAAAGCAGTTTTACCAGGTAACAATCTTGACAGAATTTCAATCTCTATGTTTGGGTTCTGATCAACTTGTTCGGACACTTAGCAAAAGATTCTTGCTGTTCACAATTTAAAATGTGCTTATTGTTTGTAACAGTTGACCTTTCCTGAAATCATGGGGTACTGAGTTAATATCTTTAAATCCATTTCCATGCCCGAATCTTACATAAGAAATTTAGAAATATTAGGTGCCAAAATAGCCAGCACATTACTTATATATTTTTAGTATCATACAAAACCAAAATTCCAGGAACTAAGAACACTCTAGATCTTATGTGATTTATCCCTTCAGTCATTTCAAACATTATAGGGCCTATATGATTATTTGCCTGCTCATTTTATGTTTACATCTCCCACATTCATACATCAGGTTTACTTTTACTATTGGGGTTTTTGGTTTTTGTTTGTTTTGGATTTGATTTGATTTGTTTGTTTGTTTAATTTTTACCAAGTCTTACAGCAATTATTTAATACCTTTCTATAAGTCTGATTTTTTGCTGTTATGGGAAACCGCCATTTTGAAAACCTAAGTTTTTACAGAAGCACATGTCTTCAAGTCTCCAGACAAAAAAAAAAAAAACCTTACAGTTAATTTAACGTTTGCACCCTGAGGAGCAACCTAACAGGGTCGGCCTGAAAAAAAGAAGGGGAGGGGGCTCTTAAATATTTTTAGTAAAATGTTGCCTTTGTCTCATGCAGAACCTGTAGAATATATGCTCTTTAATTTAGTAAATATTTTTTAAAAGTTAGAGATGCTCTGTTATTGTAGCTAAAACAATTCTTAATGATAAAAGTTCTAAATTTATTTTTCATAATCATCAGAAGTTGTTTACCAACTCTTTTTTTTTTTTTTCTGGTTTTCTTTTATTCCCAACCTCTTGAAAAAAAAAAAAAGTGAGTTTCTGCTGACGAATTGAGCAGTCATCTAATGTTTTATCTGCCTTTTGAGCTGTGTAACTTAATATTTGAATACTTGATAATTTTGTTTTATTATGTAATTGATAAAATGGTGATGTGTATTAATGTTAGTTCAACCATCTATTTATATTGTCTGGGAACATGTGGTTATAGTTCTGTGGGAGAAATAATTTGTCAGTGTTCACCAGCTTGTAAAAACTTAGTGCAAGAGCTTAAACATCTAAATAAATAATGAAATGCAAAAAAAAAAAAAAGACTATATAAGAGCTAACAATTTCAAATCAAGCAATCCAGACACATTTTATAGATAAGGAAAAGATTTTTATTCAACAGAAATCTTTTATATTTGAAAATATCTTCAAGATCTGACTACTAGATAAAGTACAAATTGAGAAATGTGTAACTGAAAAATATGTTAACTGAGTACTTGATAATGACTGAGTAACGTTTGTATGGGTAATCTGTAAACTCGTAGAGGCACAGTGGCATTACTTCCCCATCAGACAGGGCAGGTAAACATCCACTGAATTTCTAGTGATTTCCAGGAGTTGAAAATTTACAAGAATCCCTTAAAACCAACTCTAAAACTTACACTAAGACTTGCAGGAAAACCTTCCTCGTACAACCATTCATATTTCTAAGGTAGAATTCGATACCTTCCTTTAGTTTTCCTTCAGTTGAGATGATTAACTAAATACCTCTATTTTCTTTGTAAGAGTTCTTCAACAATTAAAGACCAGTTACTAAGGTCCACCTGTAAATTTAGTTAGCATTTAAGGCACTCTTTGAAAGTTAGACAGTGGGAGAAATTGTCCAATGAGAAAGGAAGTACATAAGACACAAAATAAAAGAAATGGATTCTGGTTCTGCTTCTAGATAAACTTAAAAATATTTTGATTTTTCTGTACTAATTTTTGGATAAGACAAAGATTTAATTCATCAAATAAGTATTATACAACACTTACCTATGCAAGAAACTATACCATGGCAATGGAGTAATGAAACAGATGAGGTTCTTGCTTCAAACAAAATAGTGGGAATGAGCAAAAGTGATCATTGGTGGAATAAGATGTCACAGTACCTATCAGAGGGTGTTGGTTACAAGTTATCCTGTATTCCTCAAAAGTGTATAATGATATGCAATATGTATAAAAACCTGAAACATGTCACACAAATTAAAAGTAGTCTGCCTATTATTGTCTCTGAAGGTGATTAAAATGTACCTGGATCGTTGTTAGAGTCACTTCACAGGTCAGTCATTATCCATTTAAATTTGTATAGTTAAAATTAAAGCATAATGAACTGCCTATGATGATATTAAGTGAATGCATGCCTAATAAAGTAATTTCATACTCCAAAGATATAATTATGTTGCATTTTCTACTCACACCATGAAGGCCGATGAATAATATGGAGACACACAGGCTTCTTTGCAGCACAGAAGGTATGTCTGGAGTCACCAAAACAAGAATAATATGGTTCAACTGAACATAAATTGTTCCTTTTAATGTGATGTTGGGATCACAGAAAAATAGGCATGGCAATTTTTGTTATGACTTGAAAGTGCTTAAATGTCTAAGTGTTGGAAGATGTTTTTACATACCAGTAATTTTTATAGTAATGTTACTGGCCCCAACATCTACAGATCTACCAAGGGAAAGAGAAAATTATTATTCTATTATTCTCTTTTCATAGATGAATCAAATGTTACATTCTGCAAAGCAATAAGATTTGAAACTCTTTTAAAGCAATTGTTATCAGCCCTTCTAGAAACATCTATTCACAGATAATTAATTATATAATTATATGTATAATAAGGTTTCCTAAAGCCTACTCTTTTTTTATTTGTTTTAATTAGTTACACATGACAGTACAATGACCTTGACATATCATACATTTGAATCAGATGGAATATAATTTCTCATTATTCTGAGTGTACAGGTTGCAGAATCATTTTGGTTATGCAGTCACATATATACACACAGCAATAATAATGTCTATCTCATTCTACTGTCCTTCCTTTCCCCCCTTCTCCTCCCCTCCCCTCCCATCACTTCTTTCTACTCAATCTAAGGTGATGCACATCTTTTTTTTTTTCCCTCACATCTTCATACAGGTATTTTGTATAACCATGAGAGTCTCCTTCCATCTTCCATACAATTCCCTTTCTCCCCTCCTTTCCCTTCCACCTCTCTTCCCTATCTAGAGGTAATCTTCTTCTCATGCTCTTCCTCCCTACCCCATTTTGAGTCACCCCCCTTGTATCAAAGAAAACATTCGGCATTTGTTTTTTAGAGATTAGCTAACTTCACTTAGCATAATCTGCTCTAATGCCATCCATTTCCCTGTAAATGCCATGATCTTGTTATTTTTTATTGCTGAATAATATTCTATTGTGTATAAGTGCCACATTTGTTTATCCATTCATCTACTGAAGGGCATCTAGGTTGGCTCCACAGTCTAGCTATTGTGATTTGTACTGCTATAAACATTGATGTGGCTGTGTCCCTGTAGTATGCTGTTTTTAAGTCCTTTGGGTATAGACCGAGAAGAGGAATAGCTGGGTCAAATGGAGGTTCCATTCCCAGCTTTCCAAGGAATCTCCATACTGCTAAAGCCTACTCTTAAAAACAGTTTTAACATAATATGCAATGCAATGTACATTTGCAAGTAAAAAAAAAATCATATTTGCTTTAAATGTTCTATAATTCTGATTCAAGCTACAGCTCTCCCTAGTTAGTTTAATTAACCAGGTTTTAAATGATTATAATTACTTTCATAAAAAGAATAGCTTTTAGTAAATTCATTTATGACCAATGTGATATCATTTTACTCTAAATAAATACAAAATATTTTCCTATTTATGCTCTCAAATGTTATATAGCCCAAGTCACTAAGCCAAGATTTTATTGATTCTTATGACTTAGGGTACAAATTCCTGTTCCCTTCACAATCCTTATCCACAGTTACACAGCAAATGAAAATCAGTTCAGGACAAAACAGATGGAAAATAGCTTAGTTCATTAGGCAACATTCCAGGTGTTTGTTTCTGGCAAAAAGTTAAGGAAAAAAAAAAAAAACATTTCTGAATCCCTGACCATTATGTATTCACAGCTGTGTGTGGATGTGATAATAATAGCAGTTAATGTGTCCCTGTTTGTTATAGGGCTGTTCTGTGTTATGTCAATCACAGATTTAAACATTTCCTACATGAAGACTCAATATACAACTTTCTTAATATTGCCCTTAAGTTCTTTCTAGATAAGAGAAACAGTTAAATAAATGCCTATATCCAAACTCTACTTTTGAAAATTAATGTTTTTAGTCCAAGAGGGATTTTATAAATCAGTATATAATATTTATAATAACAGTTCTGTCATTGCAGACCTTCTAATGAAATTTTATTATGAAACTCAGAGAAATGTAAGAGCATTCTATATTAGTTCCCTGACTAATGGCCTCCTCTCTCTCCTTCATACCTTACAGAATTGGTGACTATAGCAATGGATGTAATTCTCTGCCCACTTATTCCTTCAGATCAATGGTTCTCTTAGCTCTTTAGAATAATAGTTTCATTATAAGTTCCATCTCCAGTCACCAATCGTGTAGTATATTTGTCACCTTACATGAACCCTGAACATGACCATCCTCTAATTTAAGGTGCTCTCTTTCTTTGACAGGTTTGTAATCTATTGAAGAAGAGTTAAGAGTATTTCTTTCTGTACATCACACTTACCCTCTACTCATTTTCTCTAATTTCAGAGCAAAGGTGCCCTTCCAGTTAAAATTAATCCTTCAATTTAAACACACAATGCAAAGTCTCTCATATCATCTGGACTCCACTCCATCTATTAGTTTTCTTTCTTCTACATATTCAACCTTTCTGTCCAATCTCACCTTCTCTGCAGCCTACAGTTAAACCCAGGTCTCTCCCATTCTTTACAATTAAGCAGTCTTTGCTTTATTCTGAATGCTCCCACCAGAGCATTTCCAGGCACCCTGACTTTATCTCCTCTTTCCTTATCCATCAAACCTGTAAATACAGCCACTATAGCAAATCTTCCAATTTCTCCTCTCCCAACCATTCTTCAACCAGCTTAGAAGTAGTTTCTCCTGAAAATTGCTTTGCTGAGGTCACGTGATCAACACTAGCTAAATCAGTTTTAGGGCTTCTTTTTTTCCCCTTCTTTTTGGCTCTCCAACAACTGCATCACTTACTCTCTCCCACTTAATTGATTGTTTCTTTTAAATCTCTGTCAGTGATTTTTTTGTTTTTGCTTATGAATACCAATTCCTCAAGGATTTCATCTTCAATTCTTTTTGCATAATACTCTGCAAATATCTCTTAGAAAATTTCATATAATGTACTGACACATATATTTTAACTAATATATATGTATATGTATGTGTGTGTATATACATGTATATAAACATATATATGTACATATAAAGGCTTTTTATAAGTCTACCTGTAATACATCTTTTATAATAAAATTCTTTGTCAAACCAAAGAAGAAATGGACTAATTATGTTAGTTATGAAATTATGCTGTATGTTATGAAAAAAAAAAGATGGAAGAAACTTGATGGCATAATCACATCCATTAATAATAGGAGTAGTAAATATTTTCTCTCAAATAGCTGTATTTATGTGGATCTTAATGATTAAATATTTCAAAACAGATCATCCATATGTCTGAGTGAGGAAAACTTTAGAGTCAATATGACATCTGAGACCAAAAAAGGATATAAATAAGACATAAAGTCAAATTAAATTCCCTTCCTTATTTCACACTTCCAACAAATATTAATCACCATCACATATTCTAGAGACTTCAGACTTGGAAGGAACAACGTACCAAAACCTCTGATTTGATCTTAATACATAAAAGTGTGCTTTCTAGCAGTGTACATTTTATTTCAGTAGCTACCAAAAACAACAAAAAAAAAAAAAATACAGAATTGAGTTCGTTTCCTAAAGAGAAAAATCTAATTCATCAAGATTCTGAACACCACTGAAAGCCCACTGTGGGAACATAGTGGCTGCTTAGAAGGGCTGTCGTTAATCACCTGTCACACGTGGTGTGCCCTAGGGTTGACTGACTCACGGGTATTGACATTAACAGACTCCTGCTAATTCTGTTTTTTAAATAATACACACAGGTTTAATTGTAATATTTTCTTTCCAAAATTAATTTTCAACCTGTGAATGACAAATCTGTGAAATAGTTGAGCCAAAAAATTCCCATTTGCACATTCACACTTTCTGGGACTAAGGTTGACTTACTAGATAAATCTCTGGAGTATTTCTTATTTCTTCAGCATAGCAACTCTGAATTTCTTGATGTTGTATTTTGCTTTTAGGAAAGGTGAAAATACCACTGTAAACAGACTCATTCATTTATCTTGTACCCACAAAATACTCCACCACTAATTGTTCTCACTGTCTAACTTTGGTCTTAAAATATCTTTTATACATATATGTGAATTAACAATCCCATGTGGAAGAGGAGAATGGCAGTATAAATAGGCCCGAGGTTACAAGGTATAAATTTAGGCCACCTCTTTCAGAACCACTTGGCTACTTGTGTAAAATATATATTAAAAGAAAAAACAGATTCTTGGAGACCCCAGGAAAGCAAGAGTCTATATGTGTATATCTACTGGGAAGTGAATCCAGGAGTGCTTGAGCACTGAGCCAAACCCCCAGCCCTTTTTTGTTATTTTTATTTAGAGACAGGGTCTCCCTGAGTTGCTTATGGCCTAAGTTGCTGAGGCTGGCTTTGAATTTATAATCCTCCTGCCTCAGCCTCCTGAGCCCCTGGGATTACAGGCATGTGCCACCACACTCGGCAAGAATCTATATTTTAATAGGCTCCCAAGTTGATCAAATACACAATAAAGTTTAAGAACAAGATGCTGTTATTGTTTCTATTGAGTTGACTCTGAACAAGAAATCCAAAAGAGGCTTTAAGACATCAAAAATGCTTGTTCTTTTAAGAAAATGGAATACCAGTTCAAGAAGGCTGCTCACCTGAGAAAACATCGAAGCAAAGAAGGAAGTCTCCAATGAAGTCCTAGAGACCTCAGGGACCTGATAAATCACATTAGTTACTGTCTACTTTTTTGAGATCCACGTGACTGCCTCTGTTCTCTTTAGAATTAAAATAACCAACTCACTTCGCTTCATTCTGCCGCACAATAAAGCATTCATTTCAAGCATCCAAGTTGGCCCAGATAAAATAATAAGGCCATGCCTTGGAAGTGAAATGAAAAAGAATAAAACATGAACTCAAATTTTAGCTCTTCCTCACTGGCTGTGAGACCAGTGAGCAACGCTGTCTTGAAAACTGCAGCAGGTGGAAGCTTTGTGGCAACCAGGAGAGAGGATACGAATTCTTCTTTTAAAAAGAGCTCACACTTGAGTGCAAAGTTTTCTCATACAAACAATTTTTGCATGACTTTACTTCAATTATAACTGTTGTTTCATATTCCTAAATATTACCCACACTCTGTCTTTCTGCTCTTTCTCTAAGTATGTTTTCTGGTGGTGACTGTTATAACTCTTCTGCATCAAAGTCTTAGAAGACATATGTCAAAGCTATCTCTTCAACTATAAAATAAAATAATATTTGACTCAGGAAAGATGAGTCATACTTTTACTTAGAAGTTTTTCTGAATTCCTGGAGCAACTTGTGAAATTACAATTTTTAGACTTTTTTTCTTCTAAACCTGCTGATGAATGAAGTACCATAGTAAAAGAAAAATTGGAAGCATATTTGAGCTATAGATTCCTCATAGGTAAAACCGAGATCACAGTATCCTCCTTAAATGATTCACAAGATTGATGATGGTAGGGGGTGGTCAATGAAAATACATGTTATCTATTGCTACCTAAGAAACCATCCTAAAATGTAGGAGTCTGAATAAAAACCACATTTTAACTCAGAATTCTACAATTTGGATTATGGTTAGCTGAGAAGTTCTAATGGTCTCCCTTGTGGTCACTCCTCAGGTGAATCAAATGGTCTTGGATGGTCCACAAGGGTCTCACTGGCATGTCTGATGGTGAACTGGGGCTGATGTTCAGAGCAGTTATATTCTTCTCAACATGGCTTCTCCAGCATGTTATGAGAAGGCAAGCCATAATATATAGCCGTCTATCAAACCTTTGCCTACATCATATTTATAAATATCCAGTTAGAGAAAACTCAGTCTTAGAAAAGTTGAGTAATTTGCTTAAGGCTATGCAGTTGCACTGTGGATGCCTGAATTCAAATTCCGGGCCACACTCTAGAAGCTGAGTACCTAACTTTTTAATGAACATCCTGTACAACCTCCATCAAAAAATCCTGTAAGGGAGTTTTGGCCCCTATGTTGTAGATAAGGAAACTGTAGCTAAAAGATCTTGTTTAAAAATCTCACCATAAATAGCAGATCTAAGACTTGAACCTGGGCTGGGGATGTGGCTCAAGCGGTAACGCGCTTGCCTGGCATGCGCGGGGCACTGAGTTTGATCCTCAACACCACATAAAAATAAAAAAAAATAAAGATGTTGTGTCCACCAAAAAATAAAATATTAAAAAAATTGTGCACATGCTCTCTCTCTCTCAAAAAAAAAAAAAAAAAAAAAAAAAAAGACTTGAACCTAAGATGACAATCTGATGTCAGAGTGAAACAAAAAGCTAGTAAGTCAACTGTAATCCCAGAAAGTGCAAATGTGTAAATGGTATTTTTGTTGTTGCTGTTAAACTATTTAGTACAACAAAACCTGTATACTACACAATTTATAAAGCCCTGAATATATGCTCTCACTGATCAACTACCACTTAATAAGCACTCTCTAACATGACAATTCCCATCCTAAACTTGGTGACTTAAAACAACAGTCATTTATTTTGCTCACGGACCTCAGTTTGGAGAGAAACAGGTCTTTCTGCTCCGTGTGGCATCAGCTGCTGGAGGTTTAAGTGGACACGAGAATCCACTTTCATGATGGTCCACTCACAGTTGAAAATCAGTTCAGACTGTCAGCTGGGAGTCAGCCAAGGATTGGCTAGGGTCCTTTACCCTCTCCTTGTGAGCCCCTTCAAGGACTGCTTGGACTTCCTCCTGGCATAGTAGCTGAATTCAAAAGGCACACATCCCAAAACAACCACATAGAGGCTGGTCTGTCTTTTATGACCAGTCAAGCAGGGAAGTCACACAGTAACACTTTAGGACAGTCACAAGTTTAAAGGAAGGGAGCACAGAGCAGAAAAAGTGTTTAGATACTAAAATAACCATTGCACTCATTTTACTCTAAAAGCTATAGTACTTTAACCCCAATTAATAACTTTTGGCCCCTCCCTAATTCTGGAATCTGAGATCTTGTACAAAATGCTTCATGATGGGTCAGCCTCAGAGGCCAACAGAAATGGTGATATTAAAAGACTATTATCCTGGAAGTCAGCAGAACCAAGATCTAATTCCAAAAGAGTCAAGCAACTTCTTGTACAATTAAAGCCTCCATAGACTTTAGCTCCCTCGTCTATAAAGTGAAGGAATGGGTCTAGGTGACCTCCAAGTAATTTGTTGTGACTCAAGTGACTTGTCCTTGATCTGTTCTCCCGCTCTTATGTCTCACACCTTATACTCTAGTGCCCAGCCAGACACAGAATTTTTTTTGCCTCTGAAAATCCACTCTGTGAACAAACCCTCATACCTGCTACTGCCACCCTCTCTGAAGACAATCTGCCATCAAGAACTTCCATGCAGTAGCACTTTCTCCCTCAGCTAGGGCAAGTGACAGGGAAACACTAGGTTTGGTCACTGATCTGGATGTGGCTGTAGCTACCTGCTGCTTCTGAAGACTGACTTCTTATGGTCTTATTTTCAGACTCAAGCCCTACATTCCCGTTCCTGGAGTAACAGACCCTGTCCTTGATCCTAAGCTCTCCTTGAACTTCACCTGAGGAAAAAGATTTTAATAGAAGTGCCTGATCTTCTGACCTGGAATTCCTCACTGCCATCTGGTCCTTGGTTCTCACATTTGTTCTTCATGATTTCATCTTTTTAACAAAAGCATCCAGTAACTCCATCTATTTTTCACCTTGATTTTTGCTTCCATCGGCAAAAATAATAGCAGAACCTTTCCACAAAATCTTCTGTAAGCTCAAAAACTCTTATTATGTACGGTATGTTTTGATGGGAGTTTTAACCAGACATATAAAACTAATTTAAGTGTCAGCAATATTTTTAAAATGCATAGAGGCATACTCTTCATCTGATAATAAAAATGACATGCAGAAGGTAAAGAATCATTGTGTGGGAGTAAAGATTGCCTAAGAAAACATTGCAATTCCTGGTGAATACTCACTTTATATGACTGACATTGCATTAGTAATCATGATAGTTTCACTTGTCTCTGAAAGGGAAGAAAAGCAGAACATAAATTTTATTGTACGAAGACAGATTCATCAAGTATATTGCTTGATGAGAGTTAACCATGATGTATTTTTAAAAAATTATCATCTTCTTTTTAAATGAGTGTGTCAAAAGTATCTATGGGGCATTAAATATTCTGAATTACAAATTATTGAAAGACATAGATGATATCATTAAATATCTTTAAAATGCAACACAGTAGCAATCATCCTGCATTTGCATTGTTGTGATAAAGCAGATAGATTCAGTGAATGGGTAAAATATTGTCCCACCAGTACATTAGTATTTTATTTGTTAATTTATTAAACAGTGGTGACTGTGAAGAATTAGGGCGACTATAATTGCAAAACATATTTTTACAACACACTGAGAAGACACTCCACAGTTCCCTCACCAATTTAACCTGTTCTTATTCTTACATAGACTATTTCATAAATACTTAAGCCCTGTAAATACTTTATAGACTTCTTTGGACCCTCAAAGTCCAGCTGGTGTTTCAATTGCAAAATGTCCCTGGTGAATGGCCTCCTCCTTTCAACATAAACACCACATCACCAAGATCCAGCAAGCAGTGTCTCTCTATTTTCTAAAACTGTGCCCACAGCTCCTTGCCAACTCCAGTCCCATTAAGCCTACACTACTACGGATGAGAGAGTCAAGGGAAAGGCTATTTACAGAAGTCCACCACAGAATTCATGCAAATCCATTGAAAAGTTCCGATCTTCAATGTGTTTGTAGTGGAAAAATTACTGAACCAGAAAGCTAAAGCCTCGCCTTTAGCTGCGATCCAATTGCAAATCCAGAACCACACCATATGCCTGCCCACCTCAATCTTCTCATTCTCAAGCTGCAGGGGTTGGGCTGTCTTGCTTAGAAAAACTCTGGATCCCTTCCACAGAAATAAGCACCTAAAGCCATTACATTTTCTGGTAAACAGTACAATATATGTGTTCTAAGGACTTTTGTGGGGGATGGGACTTAAATGTGAAATATTTCAAGAATATACGAAAATACCTAATAATGAACACTTAAGGGCCCATCCAAAATTAATGTATAATAATATTGTATTATATTTCTTTCAAGTCTTTTGTTGAGGTGGTGTAGTTTGTTTAAGAAATAACACATTACAGCTAAAGCTAAAGTCTTGCTGTCTCACTGGTTTTTCCTTTCTCACCAGAGATAATCACTATCTTGTAATAGACGTATTCTCTTTCCTATGCAGGGATTTTTAACTTATAGATATGTCCACAAAAAAAGAGATAGAATTTATATGATAGTTTCATGTGACTTTATAAATGGATATAAATGACACATCTTTTGATGAGCAAAACGATTACCAGGCTTCTGCAAGTGCCTGATGTATCTCAAGGATAAATCCTTAGAAAAAGCTATTAATTCACAGGCTATGTACCCCTTCCCTTCAGTAAATATTGATGCATTAATCTGGGAAGCAATTGTAATAATTTTCACTTCCACCAACATCTTGCCAATGATTATCATCATGAACACATTAACTGGTTTTGATGTATATGCAGCAGAGCCACTAAGTGGTTTAATTTGTATTTCCCTAGGAAACAGTTTCCACTGTCTCTGTGCATGGTGTGCTGTGGTCTGAGCAAGAGAGACAAGAATGTTGTATAAACAAAATAAAAAGTACGAAGTGTTAAAAAGGAAAAAGGATTATTTACAGAAAGATTTTATACTAAGAAAATCCACACAACTGGAGATGTAATAGTTCAGCAAGTTTGCTGACTATACTCTCAATACTTGAAAATTCCCAACATCTCTATAAAAATTAAATGTTTATTTTTATTTTAATATTTTTAAATAAAAATTATACTTTTGTCAATAATAGCATTGAACACAATGTGGCACCTAAGGGATAAATAAAATGTGTGCAAGACACAGTGAAAAACATTAAACTTTATAATAGTTTTAAAAAATGAACTCAATAAATGAGGAGAAAAATATTTTTCATGGGAAAGAAAAAAAAATCTATCTCACATTAATCTATAATTCTAGTACCACTCTGACCACTATCCAAATAGGGTTTTCTTAAAATTGTACTATTTTACTATTCATAAGAAAGGCTATGTCTTTCACTAAACTAGGCTATGATCTAATTGATTTAAAGTCATTTCACATGAAAACAAAATTAAAACAACTCAAGAAATAATAGGTTATAAAAGATGAAAATAGGAATAAAAGCTATATTCATCCTAGAAAAGAATTTGCATCTACGGTGATGAAAAAAATGCTTATGAAGTTAACATTGGGCTTAAAATTTTAGGCAAAAGTTGAGTAGATGGGAAAGAAAATAAATTCATTCCTGTAAACTGAAAGAGCCTGAACAGAGAGCATAGCCATGATCCTGGCCTGATCAAGACCCCAAGCCTAGTCTCCAGGGGAATAGTAGGTAAGAGCCTAGAGCTTACTTCACCACATTCAAACATTTCAAACTCCAAACTCCAGCCAAGAAAAGACCAAAGTAACCTCATTTTCAGATAACCACAATATATAGCAGTTTGTAATGGGGAAGATATTTCTAGAGCAACATCCAAAGTTTAGGATTTGAAGGATAAATATAAAAAATATTATAATCCAACCTGTAAACACCAGACTTAGGAGCTTGGATTTCATTATAAACACAAAAATTAGAAAAATTTTATCTGTAGTTCAAAAAATTGATTGGAAAAAAAAAATGTCCGGTACAGTGACACACTCCTGTAATCCTAGCAATTCAGAAGTCTCAGGCAAGAGGATTGCAAGTTTGAGGACAGCCTCAGCAACTAAGATATTTTCTTAAAATAAAACATATTTTTAAAAGTTGGGTGTGAGGGCTGGGGATGTAGTCCAGAAATAGAATTCTCCTGGGTTCAATCCCCACTACAGCAAAGAAAAAATCTGGCATTCTTTAAAATAATAGAAGAGTCAAAAGCTCCCAGCCTAAAAATATGAAAAATGTTGGTAGAGATGGAAATTCTAACTACCCTGATTTAATCATTACATCTTGCATACATGTATTGCGTTATTACATTGTACTCCACAAATATGTACAAATATTATGTATCAATTAAAAAAGAAAAACTAAAAAAATCTATAGCATCCTGGTTGTAAATAAGACAGCACATCTCCCCCTTCGCTGTCTTCTTCTCCCACAATGTAAATATGTTAAAACATCACACTGAACTTCATAAATACCTAAAGGTATTATTTGTCACTAAAAAGAAAATAACATGTTTTCAGAGATGGCACAATATCCTCCAAGAAATACAAATCTATGACTCATTGTCACATGCAAATTTGACAAAATCCAAATTTTATCCTTTTCATGACTAGTAAAAAAGTAATTGGGATCACCTCCACCCAAATGGACAGAGGCCAGCCTGCTGCTAATTATATAGCTGATAGAGAGCAAGTGTTTCATTTTGTTTTGTTTTTTTCTTCTAGATACATTACTATTATTATTTTTGCCTTTTTACTTAAGTCATTTGAATAAAAAAACTAATTTTTTACTATAGTATATCAATATTTCCTTTTGAAGATTAAAATGAAAAATAATGTGCATTTATGTTGTATTTTGTGGTAAAATACTCTTCCTTTTTCATTTGCTTTTACTGAAAACATAATGAAATGCTCATTGCCAATCATTGCTGGAGTTTTAGTTACTCTGCAAACTTGACCTAATTTCTTCAAAGCATATCAAAATATTTTTCGACTTGATATCCCCTAATATGTATCTAGGAAGTAAAGAACTAGTCAACATGCCCAATTCAGTACTTGTTTCTGTTGTTAATATCATTTGGTCTCAATTCCAACCCAACATTGTGAGGATTTCCCCAATCTAACAATGAAAACGTATTTTAAAGATAGCATTATTTCTTACATGCCTTAGGTCACATTGCATTTCATTATGTAAATAAGTGTTAACATCTTTTGATGACTAATGTGATCAAAAACAACAACAAAAAAAGAATCTTGGCAGAAACTGAAAATTGATATCATCCTATCCTTATCTACTAGAGTATAACCATGCAAAAGATAAGTAATTAATGGCCAATTTTCAGTCAATGAATTTTCTTAAATTGCAAGTCTACATTTTAAGAAAAACCTTATCCAGTCATTAGAAAGGTAACAGTATAGAAAAAAATATAGGAACTCTGTGTATGCATGTGTGTGTATTTCAAGTATACAATTTATTTTGTAGGTTTTTGACATTTGCTATTTTTCTTTTATTAGTAATATTTATGGGCAAAAGTAAGAATTCTGTGCCCACAAATTTTCATCCACAAATCAAGACTAAATATTAATCATCTCTCATATCTTAGCCTTTTGAAAATCAGATAATTGATTTCCATCAAAAATATCCCATTAACATAATGAAAACCAAGAAAATCTATATTAATGTGTAATAAGGTTTTATGTTCACTGGAACCTTTACCTGTGGTAGAAAGTTTACTTTGCCAGCCTTCTAAGAAGCCACACTAATGGACAATTAGTAAATGTGACACATCTGCCCATAGATATCCTAGTTCAAATCTCTTTAATTATCATTAGTGGTTCACATTTATAAATTAAACATCCAATGTTTGTTTTCATTTATGTTTTGAACTATGTCCCAGAACTTAGAGTATCAGTAAAAGGCATTGTAATTGCCTGCTTAGGAAAAACAACAACAACAACAATCATAGTTATCTGATAATACAAAAAGCAGAATAATAAATCATAATGTATATATGTAATCATTAAATTTGGTCTTAGAAATGCCAAACACATTCTTACTCAAATCTTGGACTGCAATAAAGGATATAGTTTTATTTAACCAACAATCAGTGCTTTTAAAATACTAAATTTGAACATCCTCAGATTGGGCACACACTTTCTAATTTTCAAAGTGTATAACACTCCTTGCCATCTTAATATTCAGCCATTACTTGTTAAGTCTCTGACCTGAACTCATTTTACGGCAACAAAATCTAACATAAACTGCCAGAGTCTACTAAAGCTCACTTCCACTTAATGCATATTACTAACGCTAGCTTTGCTTACTCGTAGAACACAAAGCCATCACATTTATTACTGAAAAATTCAGAAGCCTACTCAGTCTTTTTTTTTATAATATATACATATTTTAATATTATATTGGTCCACTGAGTATATGTATTTTAACAAAAGATAAGAATCTATATAATCCAGTCCTACTCAGTCTTGATAACTGAAAATGACTAAGAAAACATAACCTCAATAACCAATAACGGTTTACTCCACTTTTCACTCTACCCTTACTGTCCACACTAACAAGTTGTACATTGTATCAATAGTGAACTTATAGTTCTATAACATGTATCATACTGTCATGCCTTGACAAGGTTTGGTCTCCAAGCCAGAACCATTATATTCATCATTCCAAATTAATTCACTTGGGAGAATGCCTGTTGAAGTACAAATGTCCAGACCACTCTCAAGAGTTCCTTGACTCCTACAGGCAGATTAAATTGATCTTTCCTCTAAGCACTATCAATGTTTCGGGATTATACTGTACTTAGGTAACTACATGGTCATCCACTTAGAGACTGTGAGTTCCATCAAAACAAAACTATCCAAACATATATATCTGCATATACTATGAAAAAGCCTTCAGAAAGAAAATGTTACATTGATACATTACTCTAATCAGGATATTGCAGTCATATTTAATATAAATAACCTTTGAGTATTTATACATTATTAAGTAATGCATTTCTAAAGAACAAAAATACTTTATTTACTAGATTTGTCTTCTCTGGTTGCAAGGATAAAATGCATATCATAAGAAACTCAGCTATATAAAACATAACCTACAAAACCTCACAGTAAAATTTAGAGATTGATGCAGTTTTCTATGCACTTACAATTCTTAAATCAACATTCAAGATAATTTCCACCTTTATAGTGGATTAAATGTCCTGTATGAACTCAGGGAAATGAGTGAGTACCAAAGATTATTTTTACCTTGACAGTTTTTGCCTGAAGCCAAAAGACTTTGTGCTTTCACTCTGATAATTGGACACTAACAGGAAAACCTTGCACAGAAGATTAAGTAAAGGAGAAATAAACTCTTTCATTTGGAAAGGTACATCAAGCAAACATAACTGTCTAGACCCTTGTGGGTAAAGATAAAAATAAAATTCTTCCCCGAGAATCTGTGACCACAACCTAGCCTGCTCACGGGTTTGCAGTTGGGATTTATGCTACTTGCAGTCTCTGAGTCCTGATCTAGAGAATTTAAGCTAAGGTCGACCTGGAAAAACAAATGCAAATCCTCACTGAAAGAGGTCAGCTTCAAAACTGACTTCCCACACGTGAAAATTCCAAGGGAAATGGTAGCTCATAGTTAAAATTCACAGCCTGAATGAAAACCACGCTATCATCAGTAATAACCAGCATAATGTAGTACAGAGACAGGCAGGTATGTGTCTGTGTGGGTGTCTGTGAGTGTCTGTGTGTCGGGTGGAGAAAAACAGAGAGACGGATTTTAGATAATGCAAAAAATTAAAACATACAACAACTATTGGGATTATCTCACGATTATTTAATGCTTTTAATATATTTAAAATAATTAAATCTCTAACAATGCTTGATATTACCAGAAACAGATTTGAAAAAGAACAAATAGAACTTATAGAAATAAAAAATGTAATAATTATTATAATGCATTTGAAGGATTGACTGAACATGTTACTCTAAGAGAAAATTAGAAAGTTTAGAATAAACATTTGAGATATATACAAAGGGTCAATGAAAAGGAAAACATGAAAAAATAATACCGACACAGAGGAAATGGAAAAAAGTCTAATACACCTGTGATTATAAGTCTTGAAAGCACCCAATGTCACTGTGAACCTCAAATTGAGTTTTAAAAATAATAATCCCCTCAGTAGAGAAGGGGGAGCTATTCAAAGAAATAATGCCAAATGCATTTTCAAGATAAGGGTTAAAAGATTCAAGTCTCAGATCTAAGAAGATCAATGAATCTGAACCAAAATAAATAAAAAGAAATACATTCCTAAGCATATTATAGTAAAATAAGGATTGTCAAAATGAATAGAAGATCTTAAAATAGAGAACAAATATAGACAATCTTCAAAAATGGAGGGGTCATTACTATTATTTCTGGTTTCTGAACAATAATAGTAATCAAAATAGAATGTTTCCTTGGTTAACCAAGAGAAAATAATTGTCAACATAGGGTTCTATTTTCCAGTGGTGTATAGGTCAACTTGTTTTTTAAAAAGCAGTAATTGAGAAAGTATATGGATAAAAGAGTCTCACTAAAGGAAATTTTCATTTAAATATTCAGGCCTAAGAAAAAGTATCTCCCATTTAAGATATGGTATGTATAAAAAAAAAAAGAATGATAACAACTTATTGGTAAATATGTAGGCAAATCAAAATACACATTATTTGCATGAATTGGTATTAAAGGTGGTTAACTGTATATTTGTGTGGGGTGGGAGGTAAATTGACTGGAATTAAAACACTGAAAAATAATCATTCATAAGTGGTTAGAATAATCACCAAGTTAAAGATTCCAAGGTATTTAATATGTTGTGGAAAAGAATAAAGACCCTTATAATAATTTATATCCTCAAGTGAAATATGTGTATTGTATGGGCTAAAGCAACCATATGAAAAAATTGCCATAGGTCCTATAACTTGCAAAATTTAAGACAGAAATAAATTTGAAAATAATTTATTCAAAAAGACTAAGGGCAGGGGCAGAAGAAAATGGAAAAATAGCAACGACAAAAACACAAAATTCTCAGAATATCATGAAGTCAAATACTGTATCATTTCCATTTATTTCAAGTCCACAAAAAGTCAACACTGAACTACATATTGTTTAGAGATGCATGTAAAGGATCTGTCATGGATGGGGCACATTGAAGGAGATGATTCCTTGGGGTCCCTCTAGTCCCCAGTATTTAATAATTTAGTCAAACATATAGCTACTACATTCATTGTATCAGGAGAAGTGATTGTGAAAGTTTCACATGGGATCATCTGAAATTCTGGTATCTAAAAGAAAATTCTTTAGACCAAACTAGTACTTTTAGAGCGAGCTACCTAGGTTTGGGGAGGCTTGGTTGAGAATTCTCATTCCCAGGGAATCACACCTGTGTCCTCACAGTCAGGCTCCCAGCCTGATGCCCTCATAGAAGTTCACCAGCTCTCACATCATGCAGAGTTTACACTTTGGCAAATGTCAGGCGGGTAGGACTCTTCGTCACTGGCATTTACACCATGCGGAAGATAAGCTACAATAAATCAGACTGACTAAACTCCCCAATACCATCTGGTGCTCCTGTAGCATAGATAGATGCCATCATGTTTTAAAAAAAGAAATCTGACTGCCAATGGTGTGTCTTGAGTCATGAAATGTGTGAGCTGGTCACCCAAATAAAGTAGGGGAGGAAAATCACATGAAGTTTTTATAATTCCAAGCTATTTTCATTTGATGTCATTTCATAAATCATATGGTACTGGTGCTATAAAACTAAATACAACACATATAAATAGATAACAGAAAAAGTCTGTGGCTTTCTACAATAGCTACAACATGGTAACTGCCAAGAAAGACTTTTTTTTTCCACTGAACATTTTGGAAACTATAATTTGTTTCTATGTTTCTGTATTTATTGGCTCCATTAAGAAGTACCTTTCACGTTTTAACACACTTTTTCACCTATATGCTAAACTATCTATTAAATATGAAGAAAATTCATAATTATTATGAGGTAGATACTTAAACAAATTCAAGGAAAATGAAAAATGCTAAATCCAATGCTGTCTTCAACCCCTTCTCCCTGTAAAATGCCCCTCTTT
Source organism: Marmota marmota marmota (assembly GCF_001458135.2). NCBI lineage: Eukaryota > Metazoa > Chordata > Mammalia > Rodentia > Sciuridae > Marmota > Marmota marmota. The sequence continues at coordinate 33,143,498 of NW_025999853.1, read as the reverse complement.
ATCGTGTCTACATATTTTGGATTGAATATTGCAGTAACAACCAGAAATGCATAATTGGATTAGGAGTTAGTTCTATAAAATGAGGAAATTGTATTCTGTAGTGCTTATAATGAAGACATTTTTTTGAATGCTCTTTAATAGCTGATTTGGAAATAATTAAAACAAAGAAAACAAACACTAGCAATGATCCTCACCACCACCAGCACCACCACCAGAAGCTAGCATTAAAACAAGTTTTAAACAAGAGTTATGGACAAGTAAGACAAAAATGAGCATGTCATCATTCAAGAGAACAAGATCCGCCCTTCCATGAATGTACTTAGGATGGAGTCTCAAACTAAATTAACACACCTTTTCTTTAAAGTCAGAGCTCATGGCTAAGAAATCAGGACAAAATGATGATAATTTGATTTTCTGTTGGCAACGGTTTATATCTTACCTTATATATAAATTCACATGCTATATGTACCCACTGACATCAGAGGCTTGCTAAGTCTGCAGGTAAACCTAACTCGAGACATTATTCATAGGGAGAGGACAGGGGATGAGGTAATGAGCTAGACATTGCCCAAGAAACTGAGGCAAAGTAGGAGAGGTTAGGGAGACACAAACACTGGGCTAACAACTTTAGATAGAAATTATCATTTTATTTCAATAAGGCTTCAAGGTAGGTGTCATTTACAAGTGAGGACAACATGAAATTCCAAAGAAACAGGACTGCTTACATTTGAAAAGGAAGAAAATGTTGTCATCAAGGGGCTGTAACAAAAACAAACAAACAAACAACAAAAAAAAATTAGGCACCTAAGATGTGGCACAATGCTTTTTAAGGAAAGTGAAGTTGGGCTTCAATGTTTAGAAAGAATTCTCCAATGGTCTGATTTCAGATCACCAAGGAAGAAAGAGACATTTATTCCTCCGAGGTTGTGAGTGTGGAGATGTTGTAGCGCAAAGAGTACAGACATCCAGGACATCGGCTTGATATATCCACAGTAGCTAGATGTCACACCAGGGCCAAATACACAGGAATTAGAGCAAGAGTCAGCAACTGTGACCCGGGGGGCCAAATATGACCCTCTGTCTAGTCTTTGTAAAACAGATAAGCTAAGAATGGTTTACCCATTTTTGATGGTTAAGGAAAAAAAGTTAAATAAAATTATTTCATATCATAAGAACGATAGGAAACTCAATGTCCATAAATAATTTCTTTTTAAGAACACAGCCTTGCTCATTTTTCAACATGATGTCAATGGCTGTTTTCAAGCTAAAAAGCAGAGCTGAATCTAGCTCTCACAACCTGAAATATTTACTATCACAACCTGAAATATTTACCATCTGGACCATTACAGAAAAAGTCTTCTGGCTCTGCTCTAAAGGCATTGGATATTAAATTCAAATTCTGATTTTTTTTTTTTTTTTAGCTAGGTGATCTTAAGAAATACCTTAAGATAAGTGTTCTCATTTTTAAATAATACCTATCTTAAATGTTTACTGTGAAGCAAAATGTAAATGATCTAAATAACTTGATCTAGTGTCTTGCATGTAATGAAAGTTCAACATATTACAGCTAATATATCCCTATTTAACCACAGCCTATAATTTCTATAATATAGTTTGAGTCCTACAAGCCAATTTAGAATTTCTGAATATCATTATCATATCTAAATAAAGTGATCAAATTATCATTTTCCAGTAAAGCAACGAATGCGTTTATGAGCCAGTGATTAGTACACCTGAAATTAATATTCTATAAGATATTGACTCTGCCATTGTATCAGCTTATTTCAAGAAATATTTACTGAAAATCCTCCATGATCTAAGGCCAATCCAAGGTGCTGTTCCAGTGTTCCTCATGCAAACCCTGACAGTTGCTTCCTGAAACAGTGATTCTTCCTTCTTTCTCACCAAGAGAACTTCAGTTTTATTAGCAACAACAACATGCCCAGATGAAACAAAGTAAAATTCTACCTTTCTTTATCTGTCTCAAAGCTAGGGATGATTTTGGTAATGAGAAAGAAGGGGAAGTTGATGGACAAGGTCTCCATTTTTTGGTTGGTTGGCCCTTTCTGTGTATTACCCTTAGTCCTTGTTCTTCCTCCTCCCTGAACTGTCAGCTCATGGCTGGAGCTCTAGCAGTCGTTTTGTGCTTAGGAGGGAAAGGGTGAAAAAAAAATATTCAAGAAGCCTAGGCCTTGACACTCTTGAGCTGCTAAACCAGCAACAATCTACCTCATAACTTCTTGATAAAGCAGAAAACAAAGCCCTTATTTTGTCTTTTAGTTTATCTATTTCCTCTACATTCATCTAATCTCTAACATACCCACTGTCCAGGAAATTTTTATCCATGTATTTCCTTTTTCCCATGCAAACATCAGGAGGACAGTTTAGCAATCTTAATCAGCTTGTCATTATTTGTCCCTGAATAACATTCCATAATCAGCTGATTCCCATGCGATGTAAAGCCATCAAAAGTTCCCATGTAATGGAAAAAGAGAGAATTATAAAAAAGGTGTGCCATTGCTTAGAGACAAGGAATTTTGAGATGGGAGCTTTATAGACTTCCTGCGATGCTACTAACAGTGATGATGTTAGCTGGATATGTCTCTGATGTGGGAGCTTGAACTTTGTGCTGCAAATCTGAAATACAATTGCATTTGCACTTAAAGACATTTTAAATGGAAAATTAAAACTTAATAAACCTTTGGTTCACCCTATTACTCTGGAAACATTTTCCCTTAGAAATATTAGATTAAATGGCAAGGAAGCTTTATTGATGTCAAGTCCATTTAAGTCATGTCTCATTCAGGCAGGTCACTGATTCAAGCTGCATTTTTATCTGGCAAACCTTTACCATGAATCTAATCCCATGGGTCTTACACGCACAGTTTACATTTGGAGTCATTAGAAGTCAGTAGGAGACATTTACGTTTTCTCATAGTATTCAGTAACGGATACATAAATTTTATCAATAATTTGTTATCTGAATAAGTCTGTCGTACACCAAAATTCAAGCTGTGAAATAAAACAGCAATAAAATCAATGTTGTTGCTTTGTAAAAACAACAAAAATGTAGTCCTAATTTTCAGAACCAATGGATCCTAATTTTTAACCTAAATTGAAAGAAAGGAAAAAGTGGTCAGCTTTGCTGACCACTTTAATAAGAATAAAACCACAAGTATATTTGGAAATCTTTCATTAAATCCCTGAAGATAATATTTTTAGATGTGCTTCAAGGGAAAGAAAGGAAACAGCCACACATTTTTAGTTAATAGGAAAAGCAAAGCAACAGCCTCCTCTTATCTTTACATTGGGTGTATCTTTGGTTGTTCCCTACCAAAGGGCCTGTGCTTTGAAATCCAAAGCAAGGTTTTTTCATGGCTATGACATTTCCCATGACATTTATTCAAAAAAAAATCAATCTGGCTTTTAAAGCAGTGGAAACAGGGTCTTGTGAAATGAGGAAACCATAACAAGGCTTCAGCCAACAAAGTTACTTTGATTTTTTTTTTTCCCCAAAAAACCTTCTGAGAAGCTTTATCTGAAAATGGATCTGGGTAGTTACATTTCAAAGGCAAGGGCCATCCAAGAGGCTTTTTATTAACAGCAGGGTTATCTTCTTCCATGAATTTTATTTTAGGCCTTTGAGACTTTGAATATAATCAAGTTACAAAGTCAACACTGAGCAAAATTTAATTTGGTCTTGTCCTAATCAGACTCAAAGGTTAAAGACTCCTGCGTAAAAGTCTTAGAGGCACAGGGTAAAAATATGACCTTGGTAGGGGCAGAGCTAAAGATTGGTGCAACACCTTTAAGAAATAACTGAGTTATAAAGGGTCTTGTGGTGTTTGTTTTCCTCCTGAAAAAGATCCCTGAAGTTCAGATAAAACTTTTAAGAAGTATTCTACAGATGGCTTTGAGGACAGTGGTCTGAGTGATCACTGTATTCAGAACCCAGTCAAGTGAATTAATATGATCTCGCTACATAACCGAAGATTTATTATCATGGGGGAAATGCAGAAGGAGGTTCAGGCCTATTCCTTTCTCACACCAGTTGTTTCAATCCTGGACAAAGAATTTGAGACTCTAAAGCCAAGTTGCTAATGTCTGGCTAGAAGGCAATCTTCATTAGACTAGAAAGGGCTCAACTATCTAAAACAGCAGCTCATATATATGGTTACTATTTCCCATTTGATTAGTGGTGGTTAAACTACCATATCTTCTAAAGAGATTTTTATAATTACATATTCCAAGTCCATGCCACAAGAATCTTATACAGGCAGAAATCTACATATTTTAAAGTCCTTAAGATCATTTTGTAGTTCAGCCAAATTTACAAACTACAGCAAATACGAGTTAATTGAGGACAGGGACAGTACGATCTTCGAATCCAAGTAGGGTTTACAAAAGTGAGTGTTAACTGAAAAACATATAAATAAATGGACAGCTGTTAGGCTGAGTTGTGATCCCCCAAAATTCATGATAAAGTCCTAACCCTCCTGGGGACCTGAGAATGGGACTATATTTGGAGATAGGACCTTCAAAGAAGTAATTAAGTTAAAGTAGAATTATTAGGGTAGGCCCTTAACCAGTCTGATTGATATCCTCATAAGAATAAATTTGGACACAAAGAGACACTTGGATGTGCACAAACAGAGGAAAGAAGATGCAAGGACCCAGCAATAAGGTGGCCATCAGCAAGACAAAGGAGAGTGGCCTCAGAAGAAATTGACTCATGTAACACTTTGTTCTTAGATCTCTAGCCTCCAGAACTGTGAAAAATCTAAATTTTGTTATTTGATCTATCTGGTCCATTTTGTTATGGCAGTACTAGCAAACTAATACAGTTAGAAAAAGAAAAAAATCAAAACCTTAAAACCTGCATTAGGATTTACTATAAACTAGCAAAGGATCCTTTGCATTTATTAACTACATTACTCATTTCAACATGAGACAAAAGGCATTAGTATTTTTCCCAAGATCACATAGCCAGTAAATTTTGAGGACAAAGTTAGAACATAAGTTTACCAGGTTATAGGATTATAACTCAAACAATTTACCATAACCCTGAAATTTCAGTGCTTTTTCTAGTAATATATCCAGATTTACAGCTGCCCTCTAAAACAGCATCCACTCTATAAAAACAACAAAAAAAATGAAGCCTACATGTTTAAAAACAATTTACTTTTCTGACAAATTCACATTGATTTCTTCTGTATTCAGATGCCTATTTTCTAAGTCATATAATAAAAATACTCAAGGCTTAATTAAGATCTATGTGAGAAATACATGCATTTACCATCTCAGTTAAATGTACCCTCCTAAGAGTTTCACAAGTGATATGTATAGTGGGTAACAATGACCACAAGAACCAGTTTTAACATACATAATTTTCAAATATAATATTTATTTGAAAATCCCATCTCACCTAAAAAGGAAATGAAACAAACAAAATATTGAACAGAATGTGTTCTTAAAAGAAAACTACTTCAAAAATAAAAATAAACAATATTTTATTTCCTTTTATTACTAGGTTATATGAGGTGACAACCCTACATATTTGGGTACTAATGAACCCATATGATTCAAGGTTATAGATCTCATGTTGCAGGTATTAATGCACATTTAAATATCATAAATTCAGAAGGCCTTTTCTTTTAAAAAAAAAAGCCATAATAGGAACAATAACATTTATCATGCGAAGCTTTATATTTTCAGTATTAAAATGAAGTCTTGAATCTAAATAATAAATGTCTATAGATTTATTCCGATAAACACCCATTAAAAAATGTAAATGATATTTATACAAGTAAAACTGATTTTACCCAAAGCCACATGGGAAGCTACTTTCAAGTAGTAGTTCAAAAACAAAGAGTACAAAGACCTGTGAAAATAGTCTGTCTAACAGAGCACTCTGATATTTTTTAAATGAGGAACTCACTTTGCCCAACAGCAGAATCTTTTACAGAAAAAGGTTCTACCAAGTGTTAAAATTATGAAATTGAATCATCCCAATTTCGGCTTCGTAAGGATCTTTCTCGCCATTTTCTCCTCCAGCAACATAAAGAAAAATTATTACTTTAATCATTTTGGTAAATTTTCCGGTTCAGCAAGTTTTATAATCCGGAGTTGCCACACACCGTCCCTCAGCTTAGACACTGCCCTGCTCTAGAGAGTGTCAGTCTCTAGCAGACTGGAATGTGAATCGCGCCCCTCCAGCCATGTAACACTGTTTCTAACTAGGGAATGCTTTTCTGCTCCAAATTTTCATAGTAAGAAGAAACAGCCATATTCTTCTATCCTTGGTGAATTACTATGGAATCTTACAGTGTGAAAAAAGGCACCAGCAATTATGAAGCAATATGCAGGCAGAAAAAAATGGGAAGTGATACATTAATAGAACTGAGAGAAACATAAATTAGTTCAAGATTGTGAATTCTGTGCTTATATTCCCAGCATGTACACCACCCATTCAATCAACCAATAATAATTAGGACTCACAGGGTACAATATTAAGTGAAGTTTTCTTTGGGGATTATAAACAAATAAACAAAGACATTAAAGTCTCTGTCTCTCCCTCTCCTTCCTCCTCCCTTTCCCCTCTCCATCTCCTAATCCTAGTGAGTCTTTCTGCACGACCAAATATTCCATTGTTGACTCTTTCAAAAGGAAAAGATTTGTTAAAAAAATTAAACGTAGACTAACCATTTTTCTGAAATTTATGTAAAACCCATCTCAGCTAGTTTAACTGAATACCCAATCTCCATTTCCTTATTTATGAAAGATAGTTGGATTCCAAGGTCTGCTTCTAAGGTTTTTTGAATGGCCAGCATTGTTGCCTTCCACCTAAATGATGACTTTGCCCTATGACATACCAAGGTCACTGATTCAGGGTCTGCCTGCTCAAGATCCTGGGACTCTGCCAGCACACAAGGTAGCACCTGATAGATATGACATTTGGGATTATTTGATTATTTCTAAAGTTTTGTTCTTTCTTCTCTTGCTGTCTAAGTGTCAGAGGCCACATCTTTCTATTTTTAACATTATGATATTCCTTTACTCTGACTGATATCATAACTTAAATAACATGCGAATTTAAAATGGAACAACCAAAGCTTCTAAATCTGTATAATAAGAGGCTTTCCCTGTGAAGTATTAGGACTGCCTACGCATCCTCAGAAAACCTCTTTTTCTCCCTTTGTTTGGAGTTCATTTTTGTTTTTTCAAAAAAACCTTCACCCCTCACCCTACTTCCAGGTTAATGGAAGGAAATATTTTCAGCTCCTTTGACAGCACCTATCTGGGGCATTCATGTGGTCTATGTATTTTACTAGAGTTTTCAAAGGCCAAGGCCATGACCTACTTCCTCTTTATTTACTGTACTTACAGTTGGGAAGATCTTCCCTCTTATAAGTTGTCCTCACTCTGAAGACCTATTTGGCTCATTGTAAAAGTGGATCTGCAGGTTCAGGCCTGACTCACTCTCTCTCTTTCTCCTGCAAGAAGCCTGGGCATGAGTCAGTGTCTGAATAGGGGCAAAGTGGTGTCCTCCCTTTGCCCTAAAATCTAAAGCCTCTGCTGCAGCTTCCCAAGCAGGGACGATCACAGGAGGTGAGGACCATAAGAAAAAACCGGGATGGAGGTAGTTGTTGTCAGGTGCTTTTCCATGATTAATGAAGCTGATGCTTTGTTTCCTTTTTGTCTGGACTTTCTTGTGTATCTAGCTTCCTTGGCCAAAATTGTGGTGAGAAAATGGATTGATCCAATTATCTCCAGATAAAAGAGATATTACGTGAAATCATTACAGAAAATAAACAGAGTTGTTGGGAGAAATCTGTCCCTTAAATGGGACTCCTAATCTTAAAATCAACCATATGGTGAAAAAGAGCACATTTCAGGTGGAAAAGTTTCATTGAATTTTTTGCACATTAATAATGTGTTTTAACACTGATTAATGACTTACAGTTAAAGAATACTCTAAGCATTTCATTTAAGAAGTTGGTGGGGGTGCTGGGGTTGTGGCTCAGTGGTACAGCGCTTGCCTGGCATGTGTGAGGCGCTGGGTTGGATTCTCAGCACCACATAAAAATAAATAAAGGGGCACCAACAACTAATAAAATATCTTTAAAAAAAAAAAAAAAAGAAGAAGTTGGTGGCATAAGCTCAACTTCAAGTTAGAAATATCACCACTGTCTTTAGAGACTGATTTCAATGATTTGAAAAATAGAGATTATGTAAAAAGGAAGTGAAACCTAAAAACTTGAAGTGCTAATTGTTTGTTAACCCTTACAGTTTTGCTAAAAACAGTAACTATAACCCTGTTTCAAAGCGGACATTAAACTTGCTGTTAAGTTTGCTGCTTCTACTGTGAAACAAAACATGCATGTTCTAAAAGTACCTTGAAGTAAATCCTACATTTCCTTTGCTTAAGAATTTTCAGAGAACTATATAAAAGAAAGGCAGCAGATGGGACCTGGACTCAGGAACTCTCTGAGCTCTCTTCAAAGAATTATCCTTAATGCATCACTTCAATTTTCCTGTTATGTGACTAGCTTCACTTTAAAAGAGAATGCAGACTCAGAACATAAACATCATTAACTTTCTATTTTGGGGGAAAGAGCAGTACCTTTTCCTATATTTTCTTTTATTTTTATATTTTTTAATTTTTTTGTTCTTTTTAATTACACATGACAGTAGAGTATAATTTGACTTATTTATACAACTATGGAGAGTACATCTTATTCTAATTAGGATCCCAGTCTTGTGGTTGTACATGATGTAGAGATTCACTGGGGTGTAGTTATATATGTACATAGGGCAGTTATGTCAGAATCATTCCACAGCCATTTCTATTCCTTCCTCGGCTCCCTTCCCTTCATTCCCCTTTGGGTAATCTACTAAACTTCTATTACTTTCTATTACAAATACCAGTAAATAAATATTGCTTACATATATATGTTATATGTACATATATATGTGTGTGTGTAATGATATATGTACATACTTATATATGTATATATAAATATGAGTAAATTAATTGCAATTATTAGTCATTAAAATTATAAGAACTAATTATAACTGATTATCTATTATGTCAGATAATTAGTGAAATTCAATTGTTCATAGACCTCTATTTGTAAATGTAGTTTTTCATTTAATAACTATCATTTCTGTCATTTCAGGAAATTCAAATGTATAGGTATCTTTTCAAATATATGTTAAGTCATCAAAACATGTAGAACAATGATTCAAGACAATGTGAAGTATTAGGCCCATGGTTATTACATACTATGGAAGGTGAAAAGGTAGAATAGTTGAGCATTCTAATTATAGATTATTTAATTACACCTATTTTTCTTAACAGAATATTATCTGTATATCCCTGCACATTTTCTGAAGTGCTTAGTTTATAGTAATATGCTGAAATTTATAGTAACAGATATCAGTAAACTATACAAAACCTCTAACATATTACAATGAATAAATATTGCTTATATAAAAGAGAACTGATTCAAAGATTTAATTTGCCTGTAAACAAAAACAACATGACATGTCAATGGATTAAACACTCCAATCAAAAGACAGAGATTGGCAGAAGAGATTTAAAAAAATGATTCAACTATATGCTGCCTCCAAAAGACACATTAGATTCAGAAACACATTCTTAAAACTGAAACGATGGAAAAAGATATATAGCAGATACCATGCAAAGAGTAACTAAAAGAAATTTGGAGTGGCTATATGTATATAAGACAAAATAGACTAGTAAGGCAAATATTGTTATGAAAGACAAAAGGAGGCATTTTATAATAACAAGAGAGTCAAACCATCAGAAAAATGGAAAAAGTATAAACATATTTACATCCAGCAACAGAACTACAGAAAACATGAGGCAAAAACTGATAGAATTATAAGGAGAAATAGACAATTCAACAACAATGGATTAGATCTCAATAATATCCTTAGATAATGGACATAACTTCTATACAGAAAAATCAAAAATGAAAGAGAAGACTCATAGGACTTTAAACATTGGACCCAACTCTATATTCAACACCAATAGAATAACATTCCTCAAAAAAGCACATGGAATATTCTCCAGGCTATATTTGTGGCAGAATAAAACAAAACTCAATAAATCTATAAATTTTAAAATCATACAAATTATGTTCACTTACTACAATGCAATTAAATTAAAATTAGTAATAGAAGCAAATTTGGAAATTTTTAAAATAGGCAAAGATAAAATAATATGCTCTTAAATAATAAATGGGTCAAAGAAGAAATCATAAAGTAAGTTAGGAAATACTTTAATATGAACATCAACAACAAAAAGATACATCAAAACTTATGAGATGACGCTAGAGCAGTCCTTAAAGGGAAATACAGCTCTAAACACAAACATAAAAAAGATCTCAAATCAATAACCTAAACTTCCACCAAAAGAATATTAGAAAAATGAGCAAAGAAAGACTAACAGGCAGAGGAGAAAAAAACAATGAAGATGAAGTAGAAATAAGTGGAAAAGTAGGAAAACAAGAAAGAAAATCAACAAAGCTAGAAATTAGTTCTTTCAAAAGAGCAAAACAAATAAACAAATCTTATCTAAATTTAGCAAAAGAAATAAAGAGAATATAGACTCAAATGACTAAAATCCAGAATGAAAAGTCACCATACTATACTTATAGAAATAAAGATTACAATGGGATACTATAAACAAATATAAAATAAAAATTAAATAACTAAAATAGACAAACTACCAAAATAAACTAAAGAAGAAAAGAGAAAATGTTGATAGATCTACCATAGGTAGAGACTGAAGTAGTAATCAAAAGCACCCACCAACAAAGATGAACCTACCCAGGTTGTCTTACTGATGAGTTCTAACTAAGGTTTAAAAAAGAATTAGTACCACTCCTTCACAAACTGTTCCAATACAAGGAAGGGATACTTTTTAAGTCATTCCATGAGAACATTATTATACTGATACCAAAATCAGAAGACATCAAAAATACTATAAACTAATATTCATTATAAATGTGGATCAAAGTCTTTCTCAAATACACTAATAAAATAAATTGAATAATGTGTAACAGAATCAATCATAATAATTAATATACTGGAATTCATTTGGAAATGCAAGGAACATAGAAGAGCCAAAACAATATTGAAAGAGCAAAGTGGAAGGTAACTTTAAGTTACTCTCACTTATTGATCACAAAATTCATTACAAAATTATAATAATTGAGACAGTGAAGTACTAACATAAGAAGAGACATGTAGATCAATGGAACAGACTCAAAATTACATAAATAAACTCTTACATTTATGGTCAATTGATTTTCATAAGAGTGCCAGGACAATTCAATGGTGAAAATAATCACCTTCTCAACAAGTGGTGCTGGAACAACTAGACTTCTACATGCAAAATAAAATTGGATCTGTAACTTGGACCAAACACAAACATTAACTAAAAGTAGATAATAGACCTAAATGTAAAATGAGAAAACTCTTGAAAGAAAACACAGGGGTAAATTTTTGTCCTCTTGGGGTAGGCAAAATTTCTTAAATACTACATAAATCCATAGAAGGGTTCTTGGCATATAATTTCATCATGTTTCTTTATTTTTCAATCCAGTTAAATAATGTGTATTTCATGTAAAATGTGTCTGCTGTTGTATTTTGGTTTAGATCTTCTATCTTTTTACTGTACTTCTTTGTCACATTACTTCTTTACCCCTTGATTCTTTTTTCCTGTCCTCCTTTGGATTCATTTAGTAGTTCTTAAAATTGTTTCATTTATATTCATTAATGTTTTAGTTACACATTTTTGTGGCTTAAAGTTACCCTCAAGATGCCAACGTGCCCTGTTAAGGACATCTTAAATTACTACTTTTACCACTTTCCAAGCAATTCAAGAATCTTGACTTGCATAGATTTATTTCTTCTTTTTTATTCTTTTGTGGATATTAGCATACTATATTTTAGTATCTTCATAAATTATAAACCCTATAATAGATTTACACTTGTTGCTTTATTCATTGTTTTTGATATTTTTCCTCATCTAATTCTCTTCATTCCTTTCTGCAGCTCTGTGCCTACATTCTGAAATAATTTTCTTTGGTATGAAGAACTTCATTTAATATTTATCATACTGTTAGTATTCTGGTAATAAGAGCTCTCAGCCTTTGTTTATTTGAAAATGTATCCCTTGAATTTTTGAATGATATTCTTTTTTAATATAGAACTCTAGGTTGACATATTTTGTTTGTCATTATACTTTAAAAACATTATTCCATTGTCTTCATTCTTCTACAATAGGTTAAAATAGGAACAACAAATTTATTACTCCATTGAATTCAATAGTTCTGTATGCTTCTAAGAATTCTCTATGAAATTTTAAGAGTTTATTTTTATTTGTACTTATCATCAATTTGAATATGATGTGTGCCTAAATCTGTTTCCTTTTCTCACTTTAGTTCATTGAAATTCTTGAGCCTGAAATGTATTAGTTTGGAAATGTTTCAGCCACTATCCATTTAAATATTGTTTCTGGCATTTTTTCTCTTCTTACTCCAGTTTTACATGGTTTATACCATTTGACTATGTTCTAAATACCCCCTAAAATTTTTATGGCATTTTTATTATATTTTCTTTTTCACTTTGGATGATTTCCAATGGCCTGTCTTATGATTTCACTAAACCATTTCTCTGATCTCACCAGTATGTTGCTAATCTAGCCTAGTGACTTCTTAGGATCTACATTAGTAGAATATGCATTTGATTTTGTTAAAAATATAAAATTATATTTTACCCATTACCTTCATTTCTCCTTTGTTTACTTTAATGTGTCAGCTGTGGCTAAAATTCATGTTTGTTAATCCCAGGATCTGGATCATCTATGTGTCTGAAGAGACAGCCTTGTAGAATGGGAGAAGACATTTTCAAATGATTCAGAGGATTAGAAACAAAAACATGGAACTAAAATAATCCAACAAATAAAAAATAATAATATTCTAATAAAAAAATTGGCAATAAATCCAAATAGCCATTTCTTAAATGACATACAAATGTCAAATAGGCATACAAAAAGTGCTCAATATCATTAATCATTAGGGCAATGCAAATCAAAATCACAATATAATCAGACCACTTCAATTAAAATAGCCAAAATGTTGTTATGAATGTGAAGAATGGGGAATTCTTTTGGTACTAGGGAATGAACACAGGGGGACTTGATCACTGAGTCACACCCCCAGCCCTATTTTGTATTTTATTTAGAGACAGGGTCTCACTGAGTTGCTTAGCACCTCGATTTTGGTAAGACTGGCTTTGAACTCAGGGTCCTCCTGTCAACCTCCTGAGCTGCTGGGATTACAGGTGTAAGCCACCACACCTGGCAAAAAAAAGAGAACTCTTACACATTGTTGGTGGAAATGTAAATTAGTACACCCTTTATGGAAAATATACAAAATTTTCCACCAAAAAAATATATAGTAAAAAGAGAACTACTATATGATCCTGCAATCCCACTACTAGGTGTACATCCAAAAGAGATGGCATAATGTGCTGAAGAGATGTCTACACACTCATGTTTATTGCAACTATTAATAATAGCCAATATAATGAGTCAACTTATGTGTCCATCAATGGATTAATGGTTAAAGAAAATGTAATATATGCACCCAGTGCCACGAAAAATAAAATCCTGTCATTTATGGTAACAGGAATGAACCTGGAGGGCAGTATGTTGAATGAAATAAACCCGGCACAGAATGTCAGATATCACATGACCTTACTCATGTGTGGAAGCTTAAAAAGTTAATCTTACAAAAGTAAACAGTAGAATTGTGGTTATTAGCAGCTAGAAAGAATGAAAATGGTAGATAGAGGCTGGTTAACAGGCACAAATAACAGTTAATTAAGAGGAGTAAGTTCCAGTGTTCTACAGCACAGTACAATGACAATGCTTAACAATAACTCACTGTATATTTCCTAATAGCTAAAAGAGAAGATTTTTAATGTTCCTAACACTCATACACACAACTGGTAAATGAGATGATGAATACACTAATCCCCTGATTTGATCATCATAAAATACATGCTTGTATCAAACTATTACATTGTATCCCATAACTATGTACAATTACCATGTGTTTGTTGGTTTAAAAAGCAAAAACTAAAGTTGAAAATCTTTTCCCCAGAACAGATTCATCCTTTCTGCTATTAGTCAGATAGTCTGAGAGGCTAAATATTTACTTCAATAAGGAAATTAGTTGCATCAGAGATGTTTTATGTTCTTGCATAATTCAATACATCTATGGATGTAAATGTCTAAGGGTAAGTAAGACCTGCAAGTATGTTTGTTTCAGACCTTTCCTTTTATAGAACTTTGTTGCTTTAGCAATGAGACAGTGTGTGAGATTTCTCTCTGCCTTTTCAGCCCCAAATTAAATGGAATCATACAAATGTTACAATGCTTATCTTTACCTCATTAAACTCTCACAACCTGGAGATTATTATTAAAATTTCTGTTTCACCTATGAAGAAACTGAGCAACAGAATAATTAAGAAATTTCCAAAGAATGTTCATTTGGTAGTGACAGAGCTAACATGTAAATCAAGGAAATTTCAGCCTATTCACCAGGCTCTTAACATTTGCTCACCCTTTCCTGCCTTTAGTAAATATCCTAAGTGTTTAAAAGTGGAAATTTGTTAAATAAATGTACCACTCTATGGAATGTTATATAACCATTAAAATTACCATAAAAATCTATATTCTGGTATAAAAATTGCATCATGTATATATAGTTAGGTGAAAAAAAAGAAACAAAAATTTATTATGGTATAACTTAATTTTTAGAATATAAAAACTGGGCACTAAATGAACTCATGTACATGTTGATAAAAACATGAATATTTTAAAAATATAAAACAATATACATCTAAATGGTACTGGTGCTTATCTGCAGGCATACATTTTTAGGTGATTTATTCTCTATTATCAGTATTTTTATTTCTACTTCTCTTTTCTATTTCTATTTTCTTTCTGTTTCTATTTGACAACAAATATTGATCAAATATACATGTTTCTATTTGTAAAATGAAAACTGTTTAGTAAATGAAACAGGAAAGAGATGGATTAAAAATTCCCTAGCATTTTTTCTCAAAAATGTAAAATAGTTCCTTAAAGTTTACATTTTTCTCTTTAGAAATAATAGCAATTTAAAATATGAATCATTTATAAATATAAAGCATGTAAAGAAAATCGTAAGTAAACAGGAATGACAGAGCAAGGAAGCTGCACAAAGAAAAAAACTTGGAGTTTAGCACATACAAAGATCCAAACAATAAAGAATAAATACATAAAGACTGATAACTAAAGTCAACTTAACAGAAGGGTCTTTCTTCCACCCAAACTGGTTTATAATTGTATTATGTTTAAACAGCTCTATTATTGGTGATTTTGTTGCTCAGAAAGATTAAGTTATCAAATCATGTATATTGTCCAGCAAATTTTAAACTTTAAAAGTCTATTCCCAAAGTACAGTTTTCATAATTACTGTGGTTGTTATTTTTCTTTCTTTTGTTTTGTTTTTTCTTAGTGAAATTAGAGAAATAAAGGGGAAAAAGAAATTCAGAGAATTCAAATTGATAGAAGAGGATAAAGTGAAAGATTTGCAAGCTAGCATCTACATCTTTTTTTTCTGCTAAAATATCTTTTTACTTTCAAAAGCATTAGTGCTATGAGGACATCATTGATTATTGTTGAGACCATAAGGTTCTTAAACCAAAGACCTGATCTCTTGTGATCACCAATTGTTTGCTTTTCCTGGGAAAGAAAGACAACATAACAGAATAAAAGGTAGAAATCAGTTACTTTGTCTACATTAAATTTTCCAAATGTTCTAATCCACTATGATCAAGTAAAAGAAAAACAATTTCATTTTCTGTTCTAAAATCATAACTACTTTCTTTTCCCAAGTCAAGGTCTAAGTGCAGAATATAGCAAAGAGGTAGGTGATGACCTAGAAGTAATTAGTACTTTATGCTTTTACAATGCTCTTTCTCATACAGTTTCAAATTTTCCTCTGAGTCAGCTGGGGCTAGTATCTATACTTTACAGAATGAAACAGGTGCTTAATTAAGGGACTTGCTCAAGGTCACACAGGTAGTAGCAGAGCAGCCCAGGAGAAAATCTATATCTTCCAATGCTCTTTCCACAAAACTACCTCTAGTTACAAGAATTCCTTGATTTAGGATTCCCATGAATCAAGAATCCTAGAATTCTAGATATAGACAGACACAGATAGGTCATCTAATTCAAACCACTGCATTTAAAGATGAAAGACTCAAATGTATTCACTGCACTAAATATGTTCCATTTCTTAGAAAAACAAAACAAATATATATGTAGATGTATACATATATACACACATATATACATATATGTATATATATATATATATATATTATTTATATACAATCTATAAAATTATGTTTTCTCCCAATATATTGACATTACCCATTGTACATGAATCAATAAGACTAACGTGTTATCATGATGCAGCTATTTTTTTTTCTTTTTAAAAATATGTTGTTGATGTTGCCCTTTGTCAATAGTTCTCATATATGAGCTTATCCAGATTTCTAGGCAATATTCATTTATTAAAGTTTCTCTCAGTTACAAGTCCTGGTACAGTCCAGGATCTGAGTTCTCTGCTCAGGATCTCTCAAGGTATTAGCTAGGCTGCAGTCTCCTTTGGGGTGTGAAATCCTCTTCCAGATTCATTTGGATTCCTGCTAGAACTCTGTTGCTATAGTACTGAAGTTCTCATTTTCTTGGTGTCTGTCAGCCTGGAGTCATTAGCTCCTAGGGGCTGTTCTCAGGTGGTAGCCATCTGGCCTTCTCACTGCAAAGCAACTTAATTTCTCTTGATTTGAATGTCTCTTGAATTTTTCCATTATCTAAGATTTAGACTTTCTTTAAGGCTTGCCTGATTTAAGTCTCATCTACCCTGAATAGTCACCCTTTGAATTAACTTAAAGTCTACTGATTAGGAGTCTCAATTACGACTGCAAAATTCTTTCACCTTAACAATATATAATATAACCCAATTACAGAAATGATATCCCTTCTGATTAACAGACCCCAGCCATGAGAAGGGTGTGGCAGAGGAAAGATGCTCAGGACCTGACAGTAAGGAAGAAGAGAGTGAATAAGGTGCCAGTGACAAAATATAATTCCCAAAGTCATGCCCCTAGTGACCTACTTGTTCCAGCCACACCCTTTCTTCCTAGAGTTATCACCTAGTTAATCTACTCAAATGGAATAATCCACTTAGGTTATTGCTCTCATAATCTAAGAATTTCACCTTGAACATTCATGATCTCACACATGAACTTTGGGAGACACTTCATATCCAAACCATAACAACCAGCATAAGGCCATCTTAGAGTTCAAACAAAAGTACTTAGCATTACATATCATACTAATCCCAGTCTAATATACAAATAAGAAACAATGCATATTTTTCATTGCACTTATTCATTTGTCCTCATTTATGAAAAATGTCCAGTGTCTGAAATAAGAATAAGCCTGTTCAAGGTTTCCATCTACAGAGCTCATATATAAATTGTGGTATTCAAATTTGCATTCTGTGGCATGTCCTGGCAAGAAAAAGTAAAGCAGAAAGTACATGAACTTTGTTCTGTACCTTCATTCTCCCAGCTGCTGAGAAAGCATCAGGCTATTTGTAAATCAATCTTTGCCTTTCTAATAACCACCAATAGTCCATCGAGTGCCATCAACCTGGAAACCTAATTTTAAAAATAATGGAAGCATTCTCTGCTACTTGATAGCAACCGAGATCTTAGAAAGTGCTGGACTTTTACACCGTTTCGTTGGCATTTAAGTGCATGAGTCTCAACCAAGTTCAAGCTTCAACACTGTCAGGCTGCAACTGCAAGGATACAGTTCCACAAGATTGCTACCCAGCCCCATTTCCTGAGTGTCTTCTTCCTTCTAAATCCCTAGAGCACCAATTTAGGGTTTTCTAACCCCCTGATGGGAGCCAGCTTTGACAAGGTAAAATTATTACAACCACAGATCCAGACAGAACTGTGAGAGAAGCAAAAGTAGCAATTATTAAACCCTTTCAGAGATGCCAGACCTAACAGAAAACCATTTAATAACCAATTTCAAGTATTCTGTAATATGCTATATTTTTCTTTTACATGCCATCTATACTATTATATACCTACTACCAATTATCATACTAATAACTACTATCACTTAGAATACTGTCACCAGTAAAAAATGTTATATTTGCCTATGAAATTATTTACTAATTTTACTCCATAATCATTATTTGAGCCTTCTTTTATCCTTCATTATCCATCAAAAGCAAAATGCTCACAAGTCAAAGAAGAAACAAGTATTTTTCTACAAGATCATAACTAAGTTATTTAAAATGAAATCCATCATAGTTTTAATTTCACTCATTCTGCATTCCTATGTCTGACATAAAAGAAGCACATCAAAGGAAACTAGTTATGAGAGCTAATTTAAAGATACAATTGAAATTATTTTACAATTTTCCTGGAAAATAGTGAGAACTACAAGTGAATCATTTCTGTTTCCATATTTGGGGCTATAAAATGCATTTCCCACCTCTCCAACTTTGCTCATTCTTTTACAAACAAATTTAAGTGGGGTCGGGTGAAATGCATATAAAAAATATCACATTCTTTAGAAATCCACTTCCTCCTGTTTTTCATATTGTCACAAATCAAGCTTTTCTCACTAGAGCAATCCCATGCCTGTGACTGACTGCCTACTCATTAAGACTCTATATAAATATATATCCTTTTGGAAATACACACAATATTTCAAATTAGGACTTGGTGGTGGACGAAAAAAGGAATTTTAAACAGAAAGTTCATCATAATGAAGTTTTCTAAGATGCAAAAACTAAATTTAAATTGAAGACAAAAAATTTTACATAAACTTGTTACTACAATATTCATCATGTTATTTGAATATTTAATTATTCACAATGTTTTGGAGTTCAAGTATGCATAAAAAATCTGCCCCTTACTTCATAACATTATCCTCATATATAAATCTCTTAATCAATCAAACTTTATTTGTACTTTCTCTTCACTGAGCATCAGGGAAAACTTTAGGAGGATTTTAACCATTACAATTTGAAGTAGTTCAGGGTATTTTCATTCCCCACCTTCTGAGTTTCATCTTTTATCTTTACAAAAATACTTTATTCTTCCCAATTAAAAAATCATTTTAATGCCTTTAATTTCTTTCGTCTGTCTAATTGCTCTGGCCAATGTTTCGAGAACTATGTTGAACAGAAGTGGAGAGAGAGGGCATCCCTGTCTTGTTCCAGATTTTAGAGGGAATGCCTTCAGTTTTTCTCCATTCAGAATGATGCTAGCCTGAGTCTTAGCATAGATTGCTTTTACAATATTGAGGTATGTTCCTGTTATCCCTAGTTTTTCTAGAGTTTTGAACATAAAGGGATGCTGTACTTTGTCGAATGCTTTTTCCGCATCTATCGAGATGATCATATGGTTCTTATTTTTAAGTCTATTGATGTGGTGAATAACATTTATTGATTTCCGTATATTGAACCAGCCTTGCATCCCAGGGATGAATCCTACTTGATCATGGTGCACAATTTTTTTGATATGTTTTTGAATCCTATTTGCCAGAATTTTATTGAGGATTTTTGCATCTAGGTTCATTAGANGGGAGGGGGGAGGGTGGAGGATGGGAAAGGCAGCGGAGCACAACAGACACTAGGATGGCAATTTGTAAATCAATGGATGTGTAACTGATGTGATTCTGCAATCTGTGTATGGGGTGAAGGTGGGAGTTCATAACCCACTTGAATCAAAGTGTGGAATATGATATGTCAAGAAATTTGTAATGTTTTGAACAACCCACAATAAAAAATTTAAAAAAAAAAATAAATAAAAAATCATTTTAAAAACAAATTTCTTTAATATGAATTCTGATTAAGTTTAGATTAAATACTGTTCTTCCTCACATTTCTAACATTTTTGAAATGTTAATGTTTAATCTGTTAAGCAGACAATTTAAACAACAGCAAACCTGAATATTCTAGATCATTAATTAAACTTTATCAGAATTCTTGAATATCATTGTGACTAAAATGTCATGAAATGAGTGCAGATATATAAAACTAATCTTCAGATGTTCTAGAATACAATAAATGAATGACCATCTTGATCACTCTTGATGCTACAGCACATGGATTCCTCTAGTAAAAATAAAATAAATAACAACAAATAATCTATTAAACCTTGCTTCATTCTCACTATGAGAGAGATGGAAACTAACAGCAGTGTTGTATAGCCAAAAAACGTTTCTTATTTAGACACAAATGAATTTTCTCTGTGAGAGTACACGTTGTCTCTGACCCACTCCTCTTCAGATATTAAAATGCTCATTTACTCCAGCCTTCATTTGGAGTTTAAACACCATTAAAACATCTTTTCCTCCATTCTTTTTATTTATTAAAAATGTGTCTGCTGAGTTGTACATAAAAGGTGATCTATTTCTGGCAGGCATCCACCAAAATTTGGTTATTTATATCAAATGAATTCAAAAGAAATCTCCCACTTGAGAAGTGAATATATTTTATTGAATTAACTATGGTTCTACACATAAGTGCTTATCTATTTATGTGAATAAACATCTAATTATCTGACATGGTTGAAAGGATAGGGGAAAAGAAAGAAATTAATACCACATCAACTCCTCCAAGCTGGTGAACGAAGAGAATGCGGTGTCTGAGAGCAGAGAAACCTGCTTTCTGCCTGCTCTATAGAACCTCCAGGGAAATAGCAGGAGAAAATAAGAAAGAGAAGACAGCCTTGTAGAAATAGGCCAACACAGACCACAACGTAGACATCTCCACAGCAAACCTGGAAAGAAGTGCCACACTCAGAGGGCCAGGATCAGAGTGAGGTGAGCCAGTGGTGACCTCCAGCACAAGATGCAGCATCCGTTGATAAGGGTCTACTCTCCATAAACCCAATTATAGGACCTGCTTTTCCAATAATTTCTATCCCACAGGGTAAAAACAAGTAAACAATAATTAAGTTTGCAAGTTAGAATAAGATAAATATCATTATAGAATTGCAAATAAATTCCTATGGGGGCACAAGAAAGGGTCGATTACTTCTATGGTGAACTCCATTTAGGGATTACATTATTAGTGCTATTCTTCATGTAATTCCAGGACCATTCTCAGGATATTATGGGACTGCATGCTTGGTTCCTCTTTAACTGATGGATGCCAGGGACTCTTTGCAGTCAGTAAGTTACATGGGACAGTAATGTGTGTCACTTTCAGATCAGCGCACTTAACTGCTAATGTGAGTCCAAAAAGCTTTTTCCTTCCATTCTGGAATAGTAAAAAGCAACTTTGAAATGGTAATCCCGAAATTCCTACAATTTTTGGGCCTTCTCTGTTACCCAATAATGGACATAAGATATCAATAGGAAATAAAACTGTGTCTTAAACTACTAAGACTCAAGAATTTTATTTAATTGCAGCATAACATGACCTATCCTAAATGAAATGATATCTAATTCAAATGTTCAAACACCATTTTTTAAAAATATATTTATTTTTTAGTTTTAAGTGGACACAATATCTTTATTTTATTTTTATGTGGTGCTGAGGATCCAATCCAGTGCCTCATGCATGCTAAATGAGCGCTATACCTCTGAGCCACAACCCCAACCCCTCAAACACCACTTAAGAATAGGATTGGCAGATAAATGCAATGTCCAGTTAAATTTGAATGTTGCTACAGAATTCCAATAGTTTTGTTTATTTTTATAAAATAGACATTTTTAAAGAATTTGTGAATTGGAATGAAATTTTGGCATTGTATTACCTAAAGGTGCTGTCAGCTACAATCAACAAGGAACAGCAACTCAAATTGGCTTAAAGTATTGAAAACTTTTTTTTCTGAAATTTTATAAAAACCAAAGGAAAAGAGGTCATTAGATTTATTGACTCATCAGTTCAGCCAGGTCACCACATTGCCAGGTCAGTTCAACTGTTCTGCTCTATTGGCCTTGTTATTTCATCCTTAGTCAAACAGCAATCTGTTACCATATCCAGATATAGTGTCATACAGAAATGGAAAATTAAGTTCTTTTTTGGCAGTAGATGGCTTTCTCCAAATGTCGCCTTGGAGGCTTGCCTTGAAACCTCATTGTCTTATTGAACAATTCACTGAGAAGAGGAATGGGATTGTTCTTGGACCAGTCAGGTCTGCCACTATCTGGGTTGGAGTAGCATCATTTGAGACAAATATTTATATAAGGAGATGGGGGCTACCTTAACAAAGTTGGGAATTGTCCTCCAAAGGAGGACATGAGAACAGAGGTAAACAGCAATGTTTCATATTTTATATATTAACACATGAGTTGATATGAACACAGACTAAATATGTTCTCCTAGAATCAAATGCTCAAGCCTCGCCTTGATGCCTCCTTCTTCTTCAATGTGAAATGCCCAAGAGAAATACTGACTGATCTTTTCAACCTTTACAATAAAACTTATTGCCAGGAACATGCTGGAGACATGGCCCGGATTTGGTATACTGATGAAGTCGTCAGGAGACCCTTCTACATCACAAATGAGTTAATGACTCACAGCAAGACATCTACATCTGTGTTTAGTGAGGCAGCTTCACTGTACCACATAAATTAATGCTCATGGAGAGATCCACTAGCTCTTATGAGAAAATTGACCTCTTGTAAAAGAAATCAGGTGATAGGTAAGAATGAACTGAGAATTGTTCCATAGGATGGCAACATGACTCCTGAAACTCTGAATACAATCAAGATCAAATTCATTTAGCAGAGTTGCTGTTGGTATTGAAGGCAATGAAGATTTGTTTCTTGAAATTGTGTTTTGTAGACTATTCAAAATCTTCTCAGAGATTTCATTATAAACTAAAAAGTATCCTAGATTTGGATTCAAAAATTCCAAGTTTGGAAACTGGATTTGCTGCCTACCAACTATGCAAACAAAGACTTCTTCAGAGCCCTAAAATTCTCAATTGAAGATCAAATCGAACAGAACAATAATCAAAATACACTATCCTTTAAAAAAAATTACATAGGATTGCAATGAAGAACAATGAGATAACACACATGAAACCATTCAGAATACAGCTTCACACAAAGACATTTCTGTCTTTGATATAAAAAAAATTCTACTGTCAGTGTGAAATAACAAGTTAAGACTGTCATTTCATAATGGTGCTACTTATTCAAAAGGAGAAAAGAGCCTGCACAGAAAAGCTATGGGACCTATCAGCTAATAGATTAAGTAATAGACAACAAATATATGACTACTTTCTCTTTGGGGTTGACGGTTTCAAACTTATAGAGAAAGAATGAACCAGGAGGTGGTCTCATTTCAAGGTTAAATATGAAAAACAGAAATATTCTAAAGGAAGGAAGAGGAGAATAAGAGTTAAATCTCATTATAAAAAATTTTACCTAAATGTTCCAACAACATTCTGTGCATATACCACTATGAAATTATATAGTTCAACTGTAAAGCTGAATCAGAGCATTAGTAAAAAGGAGGCTTTCTGGAGGAAATGACAGACTATTTTACTGATCTATAAGCCATTCAGAGGGTAAAGAATATTTAAAAGTGAAAACCAATTGGATCTCAGAAAATAAATATGATCCTTTTATCATCTTCATCAATTTTAGTGTTTTTTTTTCATTTTGGACAGAATTTATGAGGATTCAATCTTATATACACTTTAAGAATTGTTCCTTATATCAGAGAAAAAGAAGAAACCAACAAAGCTTTCAAAAAATTTCATACAATTGAATATCAATTCCAATTATATGAGAAAAAATATTTAACTCATTTAGCCCCATGATTCCAGATGTAGAACATGTATAAAAACTTGTGTACAGTATATAATAAGTAATATATAATTATGTAATAATAAAAATATAAATATGTTAATTATAGTATTAATTAATATAATATGTATAAGCTCTAGATTATGATTTTCCATCTATTTTAGTACATTCTGTGTCAATTTCATTGAAATACTTGCAGAATTAAAAATTTGGGACTTAATGGGTTATTAAAGCCAACTTATTTTCTCTAGACTAATTCATGCAATTAAGTTATCATGCTTTCATCTAAATAAAGGTGTAGAATAAAGCTGTCTATTTGTACATTATAAATGTTAAGTTTTTATTACTGGTGTCACTGAAAATATATGAATATTGATTTTTCAAAAGATATTTCTGCTACTGTTTCACTAATAGACATAGTTTCTTCAATTTAACTTTCTGTACAAACTCTAAAACTACAAATTGCATTGTATCTTTACCACTAATAAAAAGAATTTACATAATATCATATATTTTCATATTTTGTGCTAACTACTAAGAATAGAAATTGGCATAAATGCACTAAATTAAAACTCCAAAATTTATGATTTTATTTCTTATGTTTTATTATCAAAGGAGTACATGCTCGACATAATAATTTTAAAAGATAGATGTTTAGAAAATGTTAAATTTTCATAAGTTTGTTTGCTAGTTTTGGCATATAACCATTCCATCTAGTTTTAACAATAACTATATTATAGGCATCACATTCATTTTCTGTTTCTACTACTACGTATTCCATGAGAAGACCACATCTGTTTGTTTGTTAGAAGACCACATTTGTTTTGTTTGTTTGCTTTTATTATATAAATAAAATTCTTAAAACATATTAGAACCTTAAAAATGTTGAGTAGGTGCCATTAATTTTTAACTATATCAAGCCTCCTTTAAGGTTCAGACTTGTGCATAAACCTGGTCTGTTTCATCAAGGGTTTTGCTGGTATAAGGAAAACTAACAACTTTAGTATGGGCAATTTATTGGTAAATATTCTTAGTCCCAGTTTTAATTTTTTTCTTTTAGTTTCAGGGTATATTATTTCTTATTTTGTATACTGACTGAACTTGTCTTACTAATAAATTTTCTGATATCACATATTTTTTCTGAGGCCTAGTGTCCTAATTGAAGGTGCTCAATATTTTAATATATACTTGAATTAAATTTGGTAGGATTATGTTTAGTAATCTGGTATTCTATATTTATAACTAAATTTGATATACAGTTTTGACTATCACATTCAGAACAAGTAGATGTTCATAAAATTTACTTGAAAGCTTTTAAAATATTGCTTCCAATGCTCTGAAATATATAATATATTGTGAAAATTGTCACTTTGAACATTTAAAAACTCATTATAAAACTTAACAGGTTAGAATCCCTTAGTGGAATCTGAAGTAACTTCTAATGTCTTCCATACTTAACATTTTTGATATTCGTGCTTTTAAAAAACATCAATTTCTTCCCAATTTTCTTGTTTACCCATATATTTGGAAGCAGAATTGTTCTCATACTTTTTGTCTTTCTTCAAACACATTCAGTACATGCTTCAAAATAAATACTTCAAAGAGAGCCTTATTGAAACAAGGGAGTCTCATAAGAGTCTTCAATGGAAATTGAAGGGAAAAACTCAATGGTTCCATTCATTTGAAATCAACCGAGTTATGATTCCAGATACAAGGATTTAGAACTTTATTAAAATTTCTAAAAATACCAGTAATTCACCATCCTCATTTCATGAATTAATAACTCTGATAACAAAATTAAATGCTTTCCAACTTCCAACATTATTTTTTTTTACCTTTCCACATGCTAAAATCAATTCTTTTTCCACTCTCTGTTTGTACAGAACACATCTGCCTATCTACAGCAATGACGATATAAACAATCATAAGCAATAATGGAGAGTAAGCAAAAGTTCATATTACTTTCATCTGTGCCTTTATTTCTTCCTCCTGCAACTTAGCAGACAGCACCTGGCTACTGAGGACTCCCCATGGGAGAATCCTTACTGCCTGACCTTCTTTCAAGCAACCCCTTATTCTCGAAACCTTCTCATTCACATCATTAAACCTCCTTCATCTGCAGAAATATAATAGTATACAAGGGCAAGAAATTGTTAATTTAGTAACCTTACAGATACAGATTCAAGCCCTTCTCAGTGACTTCTAGATATTTGAGCATGGGTAAGTTATTTAACCTCAACAGATCTCAGTTTAACGGGTAAGTTACTTAACCCCACAGATCTCATTGTGTCAACATCACAGTTTTACCACAATGATTAACAATAATAATTCTGGGTAGGCACAGTTCCAAGGGCTTCACATCTCTTAAGCTATTTAAACACCATTACACTCCTATTAGGAAACTACTATTATTATCTTCCACTTTCAGATGAGAAAAATGAAGCAAAGGGAGGGAAATGACCATGTGCAAAGAAATACAGGTGGTTAAGTGTTGGAGCTGGAACTGCAACCCAGGTAGGCCCACTTTTAAAGCCCTTCCCTTCCCACCCTCTAACTTCTGTCTCTCATGACTGCTGCAACAAGGGATTGGGTATAAAGTGCCCAGAGAACTGCCTGGCCCTTGGAAAACCCTGAGTACATGGGATTTTCTTCAATCTCTTACTCAAAACCCCAAAAGCCAGAAATATTTCAGAATTCCAAATTTCTCAGATTTTAGAAAGGCAAACAGTATCTAAAACATGTTATGCAACACCTCCAGCAGGGTCTGGGGCAGCACCCCATAATCAAGTACATTAATATTTCTACAGCAATCAAAATATTCACACTAAGTGGGATAAATAAAGAAGACTAAAAATAGGCTCACCTCACTTCAGGACAAGTTTTGCTACAAATCAGTTAGTTTCAAAATGTGCTATTTCCAGAGCTTTTTAGATTTTGGTATGGAGAACAAGAGATTTTGGTATGTGGGCTTTTCTGTGCCATGCACTGTACTGGGTGCAATGGGCATGAGATGGATGAAGCACGGTGAACCTAGCAGCAGAGCTGGGGAGTCAGGATGAATATATTGTCATCCAAATCACCTCTCCCCCAAATTGTTCTCTGCCTCTGACCTTTTCCAGACCCTCCTTAATGGAGTGGTTAGCAGTATAATCCCTCATTCCTGATAGAGTTATATGTCTGAAAAGAAATGAATGAAACATAGTTGCATGCTAACAGAGACATTCTGAAATCACATGCATTAACTGGACCGGAGTGATTTCATTACTAGAATTTTCTGGTTTCTTAGAAAACCTGAAATTTGATAAATTCTTTTTGCCAAGCAAATAGTGCCTCTACAACCAAGGTAATTTCTAAATTACTTTCATTATATTATATTATACTACTATATTATAGAAGAGAACCACCAAAATAAAAATAGTAAAAATTTTCAATGTCCAATCTAAAATAATATTAACAACAACAGAACTCATTGTGCCTAATGTACTAAAACTATCAGTTATACTCAGGAGGGAAGTAACCAGTTTCTGGCTCTGGGAATGACAACACCCTAGAGATGAAAGCAATCTTTACATTTGAAATTTTTGCAAGGCTTTGATGTATCTTTGAAATATTATCTACATGTCAGGAATTTTAACATAATGATTATGCTTCTTTCCAAGTCCAAATGAATAATCTCTCTCTTCTCATCATAAAAGGGACATGAGGTTATGAACTATTGGCTCTCCCTGAGATGTCTCCACATCTTTGATAATAAAAATCTGTTTAACTCTAGAATTTGAAAGTACGATTGAATATTATTCGTATTTCAGAATATTTTCTCTAATAAGGAACTTGAAGCTGCTGTTCTTTCTATGCAAAATTTAAGCTAAAAGTAAAGTGTAGATGGTCCAATAAAAAGTTGTTTTGCCTTTGAGAAAACCTATAGTTGCTCAAGATCGCTATTAACTGTGAACATTTCTACATAGGCAAAAATTACTGTTAGGTATTAAGGGGAGGTTCCCTGTGTTGTTCAAATAGAAGCATATTGTTTCTATTCATGTAATGTTTCTTCAGCTGGTTGCTCCATTTCCTTTTTTACTCTTCTATCCATTCTTCAAACAGTATTCAATGATGGTTCTAAAACTAAAAGTCTGTTTAGTCATTCACCTGCTAAAAACACTACAGGAATTTATCATTCTTAAGATAAGCCCAAACTACTGAAGGTGATTTACCAGACTCTCCATGATCTCCATCTGCCTTTGCAATCTCTTCTTTCTCCATTATACCCTCAGATTCTTAGAGCTCTAGCTATATTCAAATCCATGTACTTCCTGAAGAACTGCACACTCACCACTATCCACCTGAAACCCTTCATCTTACAACTCACGTACATCCCTGCCCCTGCCCACTTCTCCAGCCTGATCCATCTTCCTTCAGTAATCTTTACAAATTTCACTAACTATAAGTTTTCTCCGGTCATCATGACTTGGTTGGATGCCCTTTCCATGCTTCCCATATACCTATTATATTACCTATCTTATTTGATAGTAATGCTGAGTTAGCTTTTGTAGATGTAAATTCTACAAAGATATGTGTAGACTCTTATGCAGCTCCATCAACAAACATAGAGCCTTCCACTTTATAGAAAATGTTATGGTTTGGATATGAGGTATCCCTCCAAAACTCCAGTGTGGATGCAGGAATATTCAAAAGTGAAATGATTCAATTGTGAGAGCTCTTACTTAATTAATCAGTCCATCTTAATTTCAATTGAGTGACTGGGTGGTAACTGGAGGTGGGTGGGTATGACTGGAGAAGGTGAGTCACCAGTGTTTCCTGGAAGGTTTCATCTTCCTGTGGCTCCCTCCCTTCTCCCTGCTCTCCTGATTTCTATGAAGTGAGCAGCTTTTCTCTTTCATGCCGTTCTGCCATGATGCTCTGCATTACTTTGAGTCCAGAGCAATGGAGTTGCCCATCTATATAGACTGAGACCTGTGAAGCCCCAAATAAGCTTTAACTCCTCTAAGTTGTTCTTATCCAGTATTTTAGGTCATCGTAATGCAAAGCTGACTAATGCAAAAAATAATACATTAACTTTAGCAATTATGCATGCCATGCCTTTTTAGGATCTGGATATTTTCTGTACTATTCTAGAGCAGATACAATACATATCGGTGCCAAATTAATAATCTCATTCAGAATTTCCAGAGATATAAGTTAGCTGCATAAGAAAACCTGATATAATAGCCATGAATTTAAACATTAAGAATAGCACTTACCATTGGATGAATGATTTCTAAGGGAAAGAAATTTATGCATGTTTTTTCACTTAACCCTTATTATTTCCTCCTTTTCAGCAAAGAAAGAGGAAACTGCTTAGAAGTCATTAACTGAATTGACAGAGCTGGTACAAAAACCCAAGTCTAATTTCCCCAGGTGCTTCTTTTCTCTACCTTATTTCACTGGATAAAACGCCCTGCCACACAGTATTTCTTTTCTAAATTAAGGAAAGATAGAGATCACCAATCACAGTGATCTCTTTTAATTATTTTATAGCACGTGATGAAGTTTGTGTGAAAAATATTATTCTGGTCTTATATGATGCATTGATGGAAGAGCCACTCATGTGTCTAAGGCCTGCTTCTGAAACCATCTGCAACTCCACAGAGAGACATTAAATATTTGCAGTGGTTATGTATCCAATCCTCACTATTCAGAATCAGGACTGAGCATGATTTTGACGGTTATATCCTCATGAGAGATTTTTAGTATATAAGTATTCATTAATGAACATGCAGATACAGGCTCTAGCTAAAAGGTAACAAGAGGTACAGGGCTGGAAAGATACACAGAATCGATTCTGGAATGGAAAGAGTAGATTCTGATTCTGAAATTATTTAAGATTTGTCATATTCTCATAGACGGAAGAATATAATAAAGGGTTTTAAAAGGACTTGACTTGCAACCCTTTATTGGAATGGTAAGTAATGCCACACTGAATCAGATGATAGAGGATAGAATTACAAAAGACATCCTTAGGCTGTAACATTGATAATATGTCCTAAGCTTATATGATAAGTTTGCAAGCTTACTCATTTTCTATATATTCATGAAAACAAAATACTAAAATGCTGTGGTTTGAATGTGTCCCTCAATGGTCTTGTACTAGATATTTCATCCCCAATGCAGTAGTATTGGGAGATGGAGGATTTTGGAATTTGGATCATGGGGACAATACTGCCATGTATGGACTAATGCCATTATCTTGCATTATCTTGGGAGTGGGTTCCTTAATATAGGAGTGGGAGTGGGTTTCCTTATAAATGAATGACTTTGGTGCGCTCACTTGCGCTCTCTCTCTCTCTCTCTCTCTCTCTCTCTCTCTCTCTCACACACACACACACACACACTTGCATACCCTCTCTTTTCCCTTCTGCCATAAGATGATGTATTAAGAAAGCTTTCACCTGATGCTACACTTTGCCTCCAGAACCATGAGCTAATCTATTTCTCTTCTTTATAAGTTGTTCTGTCTGTGGTTTTCTATTACCGAAGCACAGAACTGACTAAGACCTATAAAATCCTCAATCTACTAAATAAATGTGCTATTACATTTTTTTTGTGTTGCTTTGTTTATTCACCCAATGGATTTCCAATTACAAAAAAAAAAAAAATACAGGACTATATTTTGGTGGACTTGCAATACTTAAAAGCCTACAGATGCTACAATTTAAGAACTTTTCATTAGGTTTCTTTGAGAAACTTTCTTGGAATTCTTGAACTATATAGCACATTTTCAAGAAATTCATTTGTTCTCTCTCACTGCACATTCTGTGCCTCTGCACAATACTCCAATCAAAAGGATGACATATAGAGCATGTATTGAGGCATTACTAGTGTAAATACCTTTCTTCTTATTCCTCTTCTTGCCTTAAAATCCTGCTCAGTTCTGGTATCTAAAGGAAAACTCTTCAGATTTTCAGGTCTGGGTTAGATGCTCATTTCATGAGTTTTTAAGGTATTCTGTGTATCTCTCTCATGAATTCATCAATCTGCCTATTTGACTGTTTACTTGTCTGCTGCGTCCCTAAACTCAAATTTGACTGTATGATTCCTCAGAGCAGCAATAATCTACAGAATCAAAAGCACTTCACAGGAATAGAACTCACTAAATATCTAATTAATGAATAAACGAAATTGACTTGGCTATTTGATTTTTCTCACGGATATCTCCTCTCTGTGGTGTTCATTACAGTTTAGACATTAGAGATGAGATTTTTGGCAATTTCACTCTTCCTTTAAAAACTGACATGGACTTCCTAACCTCAAACACCTTCAGTCCTAGGAATTTTATTTGCAAAAGCTGCTCTCTACTTTAGCTCTTTAAAGCAGTTACAATGATAAATTTTTATAAATTTAATAAATGACCACTGGACAAAATTTAGAAATATGGAATTTTAGGACAAAAATAAGTGACCTCAAATCTCCATAATTTAGTTACATAAAGTATAACCTTTTAATAATTAACATATTTATCATATATTTATGTAAAATATTAATAACATATCAAATAAAGCTTTTTATGGTGTTTCACAATAAGTAATTTTCCACATCCTACTTTTTTCCTAAATAATTTTATTGATAAAATACAGTAAGTCTTCAGTATCCATGAGAGATTGGTTCCAGAACCTTATGAATACCAAAATCCATGGCTGCTCAAATTCCTTATATAAAGGAGCACAGTGTTTGCATACAGCCTAAACATATCCTCCCATGTACTTTAAATCATCTCCAGATTATTTATAATAGCTAATACAATGTAAATGTTATGTAAATTTTTATTGTACTGTATTGTTTAGGGAATAATGACAAGAGAAAAGGTCTGTACATATTCAGTACAGATGCAGTTTTTTTCTGAGTATTTCCAATTCTCATTTGTTTGAATCCACAGATACAGAACCTATGATACAGAGGGCTTAGTCTATTTCTTCATACAGATTGTCATATTTTACATATGTCTGTCATCTCCTATTGGAAATTAACATGGCTATTATAAAATTTTCACTATTACAAACTAAATTTTCAAGGACTATTTTATGCAAAAAATTTGTCTTCCTCATATCTGATATACTTTCTTATAAACAATCCCTAAAAGGATTGTGAAACAATTTTTCCAATTACAAAGCTAATAGCACTTCACCCCTCTCCAGTGATTGAAAGGACTGCCCTTACCTGCTCAAAGATGTCTAATTTTCATGTTATTGTTCTCAGTTATTAATTCCCTAGTTTATTAGTATGTTTTTGTTAGTAGTGGCCAAACCCATAAGCAGACAGTGTTGAGCTAAATCATCAGTTCACAAAACTAATATTTTCCCATCCTAATCCTGAAGTTAGAACACATAACTCACAGTGTTCTTTTCCATTTCCTTTGATCAGGAAGCCTTACACATTATACAATAAGTGACTCTCAAGCAGTGTATTTAAACATACCCAAATCAAACTCAGATAAAAATTTACTCTTAAAAGATGCCATAAGGACAGTACTTTACAAAAGATATTCCATGAAACCATGTTTTCTAAAGGGAAAAAAAATGAGATTGGAAAATAAGCACTTTTCTTTTTTGTTTTAAATGATATTTCTCAGAGGCTTTAATATACTATGCACTGCAAATCTTCAAATGGAGATAAGGTGTGACTCATTACTCAAACAGAATTTGTTTTATATGATGTAACATCTCAAAGGGCTTATGTACTGAAGAACACTTCTGCCTTGGGAGGTTATGCCATTAGTATGACATTGTCACTGTTAAAACATTTTTGAAGTCCCCTGCTGGACCTGACTTCAAGAGACAGTCCCAAACACTAAAAAATCAGTCTGACTGAGTTATATTTACAGTGTATGCTCCTTTGTGCCAGCCCTTTTCTTTGTCCTAATTTTCTCAGGTACATTCTTTCAACTGACGGCACCTCCTTACTTACTAAATCACAGGGAGCTACAGTGGGCCACACAGGCACTGCCTCAGAGGATGGTTGTTTGCAGAAGATACACGGTGAAAGCCAGAAAGTGACTATGGGACCCAGTTAAAGGTAGAGGAAAGAAGCAACTTTACCCAGAGCATGCCATTGAGCAGACCTGCTTAATTCAAGTTCAGCTGCCCACTTACTATTGTCTGCCTGATATTATCACAAGTAATAACATAAATAAAATGAACTAAGGTCTATAAATGAAAATTATGAGGACTCAAATTGCCAGAAGTTAAGGATGCATATATCCATCCATATATTTATGAACACACATGTAATTAAAAATTTTTCAAAATATCTCATAGTGAGTTACTAAGTTTTCCTCAATTTATATAACCTGTGTGAGTAATCAGTCATAATTAGAATCCCTCTTTTTTGCAATATTAATACTATTTCTTAGTAAAGTATTTTAAGAACAGGCTATCAACATGCAAACAGAAGTTGTATAATAGCTAGTAAAAATAGAAAAAGGTACAGGGTCATTTGAAATTTTTTGGTTCAATAATGTTTTAATAAAATGATATTAAATTTCACTTTCTGTAGCCCAAAGACTACAGAAATCACCTCTGGTAAGAACCCAACTTTATCTTCTTTTGCTCTGATAGTAGTATCACTAGGTAACCAGCTGCTTCAAAAATTAGGGTTAGAGCTACAGTAGGCACTGCACAGAACCATGAATATGTTTAGTCAGAAAATGTGTATAGTACTAACACTAAAATAGTAACAAGGATGCAAAATTAGAGTACCAGAAATTCCTGTTTGAATTGCCTTTAAAACACAATGTAGGGTTGCCAAATTTAGCATACAAAAATACAGCATCCTGGTTAACTTGCTAATTTCAGATAAGCTACAAATTATTTTTAGGGTGGGTCTGACCCATAATTTAGTATAATTACATTATACAGATATATAATATATAATTATATTATATTGTATTATTAATTAAAAATTCTTGTTTTTTATATATCTAAAACTGAAAGTTAACCAGGCACCACATTCTAACTGATAGAATAAAACATAAAAACTAATAACAAGAGTGACAAACTACAAGAGCCCAGGAAATTAAGGATAAAAATTAACAACATGCCAGAATCCAGTATGTAATTCATTGATACAAAAGTTATCTCAGTCTCCTCTGTACCATTAGGTCATTCATTCCCTACATCTTGTTCAGAAAAGTAGGGAATGTTATCTCATTTCTATACAGGGACAACACCTAACTCAGCAATGGTCAGGGCATTGATAGAGGAGGATTAGCTCTGCTTTACCAGCTATTGACAAAAAAATGTAAATAGTTCTCAAACTCTTTCCCATACCTCCTGGATTTTCTGCCAATGGAAAAAAAATGGTTTCCTTTTCCCAAGCCTAGACATATAACAAGGCTTTGATAAATAGTATTAATTATTAAGACAAAAGATTCTGAGCATCAGCCTGCCCGTTAGCTTCACATAATAGTAACTATCACTTATAGAATGCTCACTTTATGTAAAGCATTCTGGCATGCACATTAAATACATTATCTCATTTAATCCTCATAATACCCATGTTATAAGGAGGTTCTTTTACAAAAAAAAAAAAAAAAAAAA
>NW_025999853.1:33070751-33108502 GCF_001458135.2 Marmota marmota marmota | reverse complement strand
GGAGGGGAGGGGAGGGGGGATAGTAGAGGATAGGAAAGGCAGCAGAACACAACAGACACTAGTATGGCAATATGTAAATCAATGGATGTGTAACTGATGTGATTCTGCAATCTGTATATGGGGTAAAAATGGGAGCTCATAACCCACTTGAATCAAAGTGTGAAATATGATATATCAAGAACTATGTAATGTTTTGAACAGCAAACAATAAAAAATTTAAAAAAACAAAAAAAAAAAAATAAAAATGAAAAAAAAAACAACAAAAAAAACCAACTAAACAGAAATTGTTCAAGAATAGCCTAATGCAATGGTACATGCCTATAATCCGAGCAGCTCCAGAGGCTGAGGCAAGAGGATAGCAAGTTCAAAGCCAGCCTCAACAAAAGCAAGGTGCTAAGCAACTCAGTGAGACCCTGTCTCTACATAAAATACAAAATAGGGCTGGGGATGTGGCTCAGTGGTCCAGTGCAGCTGAGTTCAATCCTTAGTACCAAAAAAAAAAAAAAAGTCAAGAATAATGTTTGAAACAAATATTTAGAACCTATATTTAATAAACTATGAAATCATGTTTTGAGATTAAAATCAAATCAGATTTGGAGAAAAAGGACCATTTTCTTCCTCAGACTATTTAACATGTCTTTAATGATCTATCGTAAGAAGTATTATTCTTATGATATAAGAACACCTTTTGTTTTTAAAATAACTAATTAAACTACAAAATTCTCTCATTTTAAAACCATGAATTTCTTCTAATATTCTTTTGAATATCTATTTTATTCTATAATTTTTATTTTGTGTACTATCTTGCAATGGCTTTTCCTAAAAACAACAGTTTCACTCCATCTCTGTTATATACATATAGCAAGTTTTAATAAACGGAAAGTTTTCTCATTCCCATTATAATGTACATATTTTTCTTTAAATGCTTTTCTCTGTCCTGCTATTGGCCCCAGCTCAGATGGACAATTTGGGCATAATTTGGTTTTAGATGTAATTTGTCTTCTTCACTGTGTTGGTCTAACACAGTATATTCTAGATTGTATAGGGAAAAATTTACCTTTAGATGTTCATAATTTATTAAATAAAACAAATAACAATAGTACAAGGACAGCAATCCTTTTTCCTGCTTTCTTTGTCTCGATTTCTTGCTGCTGCAACATCCATTCTTTAGCATCTTTTCTTAGTGCACAGCACACTTCAGTGAAGGTCTTACTCCCATATAATTAGCAGGACATTATTGTTGGTCAGATGTTTGTCTCCCTAATGGGGATGTGGCATTTGCTCCCACTGGCAATGTCTCTATGTAAAATGTAAAGCATACTAATATGTAAATATTATTTCAGCTTAAGAGTATACTTTCTATGAAGACTCACAAACATCTGTTAGAGGATCAAAGTTCATGAATCTTACAAATGTGTTCTCAGTGGGTAGGTGACAAAGTGTCACTGTTGTCCAAGTGTTAATTTTCAAGAATATTTTAATGTTAGTCTCACAAGCTTCCATGGCAATGGTAAAATCACGCACTATACATAGGCTTTGAATTTTCTCACTTGGATTGTAAATTTGGGGACTGGAGTACATAAAAAGTAGGAAGGGGGCTGGAGTTGTGGCTCGGTGGCAGAGCGCTTCCCTAGCATGTGTGAGGGACTAGGTTCAAGCCTCAGCACCACATAAAAAATAAAATAAAGGCAGTCTGTCCATCTACAACTCAAAAAAAAAAAAAAAAGTAAGAAGGGAAGGTGGGATCAAAGAAAACAAAAAACCTTGCCTTGTGGAGAAGAATCAGAGAACACAGCTCTGTAGGCAGGGAAAATCATGAAATTATTCAGATAGTGATTAAAACCTGCTGAGAATAATAAGCTTTAGTGATCTATTGCACATAATGGTGACTACAATAAATAATAATTCATTTTTATTTCAAAATTGGTAAAAGAATAAATTGTGAATGTTTTCACCAATTTGTTAATTAGTATGATTTAATCACTCCACATTGTAAACATATCAAAACATCAAACTGTACCTCATAACCATATACAATTATTCTTTTTAAAACCACTGAAAAATATTAAATAGTGTTCACAACTCTGGGAACCAACAAAAAGAATGAATCAAAGGCCTATACAAATAACCATCATACACAACCCATTTGGGTCAAAGATGAACTCCATGTACAATGGTGGTCCCTTAAGGTTAAAGAGAGTCTGAAAAATTTGAATCACCAGTATTGATGGCAATACTGTAGTCATGATGCTCACATGGTAGCACAATCACTCAGGTTTGTGGTGACACTGACGTAAACAAACCCACTGTGATGCCAATTTTATAAAAGTACTCTATGTACAATTACATTTAGTACATAAAACTTAATAATGATAATAAAAACCGTTACTGGTTTGTATACTTCCTATACTACACTCTACCATGGCTTGTTGTCATAAGAAAGGGCAGCTCCATATGTATTACTGCCTCTGAAGACCTCCCAGTGGGACAAGATGTGGAGCTGGAAGGACAGTGATATTAATGTTTCTCACCCTGTGGAGGACTAGCTTAATGTATGTGTTTAGTTTTCAGCAAAATTTTGGAAAGGGAAAAAAACACAATAAGAAAATTTAAAAAGAAAAATAAACTTACAAGCTAAGTATATAAAGAAAGAATCTTTTTATACAGCTATACAATGTGTTTGTGTTTGAAGCTAAATGTTTATTACTAAGAGTCAAGAGTTTGAAAATTAAAATATTTATAAAATAACTATTGCAATAAGTGAAGTTTAACTTATTATTGAAGAAAAATATATTTCATAAATTTCGTGAAGCGTAAGTATGCAGTGTTGATGGAGCAATGTTCCAGGTATTCATATTCACCAGCATTCACACACTCACCCAGAGCAATCTCTAGCCCTGCAAACTCTATTCGTAAGTGGCTTATGCAGGTATACAAGCTTTTATGAGTTACATTATATTTTTACTATACCTTTTCTATATTTAGATAAGTGCAGATAAACAAATGTTTACCAAGGTGTTATAGATGGTTATCATGCTCAGTACACTAACATGCTGTACAGGTTGGTAGCCCAGAAGAATCAGGTTGTAACATACAGACTAGGCAATACAGCAGGCTGTACCAACTAGGTCTGCATAAGTATATACTCTACAATCTCCCCACAAAGATGAAATCGCCTATAGGATGCATTTCTCAGGATTTATCTTCTGTTAAGCTACATACAAAGCTGTAATCAAATTCTAGCTAAAAAAAAAAAAAAAAAAACTTATCTTCTTACCTAAATCTCATTAAAACTGATGAAAAATATCACAGGGATGAAAAAGCAAGAAATGTTGATATCTCTAAACCAAAAAATACTGAGATGTAAAATAAATAGGATTGACTAGTGGAGACTCAGGTTTGAGAGTAGGGTAATGTCATTCAATAATAGGTGCAGGAGAGAACATTTCTTGGGGTTGGGCCTTTTCTTCCCAAAGAAATCTAGAGGAACCTCAAATTCAGAATCGATAGGCACTAGGAGAGGGAGCTGGCGGTAGGATAACAGCTCAGGAGCCCCCACACACTTCCTTTAGTGGCTGGCTACTAAATTTGTCCTCAGGCTACAGTCCTGGAAAACAGCTCTCTAAATAAAGTAAGGAAAAGAATACAGTTCTTAATTAGGTATGTTGATGTGACAGAGAAAAGTGGAGCACACTTTAATTTACCTTTGGATTTCCTGAAAGTGAATGGAGAAAAAGAAAACTCTACATTGACTAAAACACTATAAAGTCTGTCCCAAATAAATTCTTTTCTTAGACCTCCATAGGACCCCCAAGTTTGCCCATGTGCTTTTATGCACCCATCCTGAAGGATATCCCATGTTTCTGGATGATCCTGTTGATAACCCTCAAACACTATACTATCATCACCCACACCCTCTTTCGAAGGAGAAGATATTGAGGGCAATCAGTAATATAAAATACAAGAACCAAGGTAAACAAATCAAAAAGCATGTTCAGAGAGGAATTAGAGTTAATGTCACAAAAATTTTCAAAATTGACCAATTCATATCTTCAGAAAGATTCAAAAAGACATCTTACCTGTTAAGTTAGTAGTAAGTACTGATATGGAAAAGGAGAAACCAGAAAATAAGAAAGATATTTCATATTTTATTAGGATTGGGATTCATAATTATTATTTGACAATTATATTACAAGAATGGAAAATTCAGCCTATGAGGTTAAATAAGTTTCCTCAAGCTTCATGTTTACCCCCAACCTCAGAATATTATCTTAGTTGAAAGTAGGATATTTACATATGTAATTAGCTAAATTAAGATAGAGACCTAAGATTAGGATGAACTCTCATCCAATAACTCTTGTCCTTATCAGAAGAGAAAATAGAGACTCATAAACTGAAAGCCTAAGCAGGGTTCGAGGGAGTGCTATGTAAAGAGAGGGCTTGAAGTGTCAAGGATTGCTGGTAAGCACCAAATGCTAGCAGCAAGCCCCGAAACAGATTTCATTTCAGAACTTCCATAGGAAACAAATCCTACTGATACCAGACTTGCAGCCTCCATAAATATTAAAGGGTAAATTTCTATTGTTTTAAGTCTCCTATTTGTGACAATCTGTTTGTTGTGATTTGTTATGGCAGACCTAGGCAATTTATTCAGTGTTCCAATATCATGTCTCCAAAATGATATGGAAACTTGGAGAAAGAAACTAACTGCTTTGAAGAAAGTTAAAGAAGTGTTAAATAAGATTTGATAGCCATGCAGGTACTGAAACATGTTTGAGTCACTCAATTGAACCAAAGAGAAGAACTCATTCCAGACTGTGGGAATAGTATATGAAAATACACAACAATGTAAATACATTCCCTATATTCAAGAATGGAGGGAAATGTAGTTAGAATTAAACTATATTATTGGTGTGGAGTTCTAAGAACGATGACTATGAATATAAGTAGTAACAGGGTTTTGAAAAGTCGTGCTGTGGGATGTGAATTTTAGTTTGTACACAAAGGGAAAGGACAAAGGCTTTTTAAACAAGAAAATAGTGTAGCGTGCTTGTGTTTTAGAAGGAATTACACTGCCTTAAATCTGAAGGTACCATCTTCTTCCCAGTTTAACTCTTTGATACCTGTTTTCATTTTTCTTTTTCTTCTTCATTAGTTTTACTCCTTCCTAGACTTTTCTAAAGGGAGGTTTCATTTTAAGCAGACTTCTAGTGAGTATTTTTAAACCTCAAATTTCTATTGCCACTTCTTAATCCCTAGTTCAATTATAGTTTCTAGCTTTGAAATCCATATAGAATACTACATTTGAGTCCATTTTATTCTGTAGACATTATGAAAAATAAATATTACTTTCTTAAACTTTAAACAAAAGTAGTTGTAATACAAAGCCTGCATTTCTTGGAGAGAGGACCACTAATACTTCACTAACTTGTTATTGTGCAATAACACTGTGACTAAAAGAACCAACCAGAAAATTGTAGAGGAGGAAAAGTTTGAGAGCTCATAGTTTGGGAGGTATTAGTCCATAGATGGCCAGCTCCATTCCTAAGGGCTAATCATTAATTAGGTATACTTAGATGGAAACTGCTAATTCTAAAAAAACTGAAAAGAACAATCCAGTTCTGTACTAATTGAGAGTCTTACATCTCAGCAGGAAATC
Organism: Marmota marmota marmota; assembly: GCF_001458135.2. NCBI lineage: Eukaryota > Metazoa > Chordata > Mammalia > Rodentia > Sciuridae > Marmota > Marmota marmota. The sequence goes on along the minus strand of NW_025999853.1, from coordinate 33,102,843 downwards.
TTATTTATAAGCCCAGCAAGTCTTTTGCTCTCAGTTTCCACTCTCTCTACCTCTCAATTCATTCATCTGCCTTTACTGTACTCTCTAACTTCTGGTCTACTACATGGATTACATGACATGATATTCTCTGTCAAGCCTCCATGTTTACTCACTACTCTGTTGACCTTCCCTTGATTGCTGGGAAATGCCCAGGTATCTTCTGGGAGATAACTAAAATGTCATCCACTCTATATAAGAGTCAGTTCCTCCCTATTCTTTGTGTCTACCCAACACCAGTTATCTGTATTACATTGCAACTATGGATTTATAGCTCTTTTCCTACAGAATTCAAGTGCTCTGAAGCCAAATGGCAAATATTAATTTTTTTGTATTCTTATTACATAACCTAGAACTGGCCAACAATTGGAGATCAGTAACTGTCAGAACTGACATATTCAAGTGTATTAGAATCATTGATGATTGGTTCACTCCCAGTTTGTTTAATTAAGGGAGAACTGTACATATGCTTGACAAGAACATACTATTTCATCAGCCAATTAATGAAATCCAAACTAGAGGAAAGACAAAAGGCTATGTTAATAAAGAAACCCAGTGTTGAAGTATAATGTCAAGCACAACTGCATTTACTTCTAGAAAACAAATGTCACCAAGAAGCCTCCTAAGACAGATGAATCAGAGATTAATTAAATTGATGACATATAAACATAAAAAGAAACAGATTTCAAAAATAATTACTAAATTAAAAAAAACTAGAGATCCAATAGTACATACATGATACAACTAAATATCTAACAGCAGACAAACAGAGAAAATTGAGATAAGTAATTAAAGTCAGCCTTGCTTCTGTACTAAGGCAGAGACACTTTGAATATCTTTAAAATGTAGTAGTGTATTAAAATATGTTTGATGTCACTAGTAGCAGTGTATTAAAATAGTTTGCTTGAATTTTGAATCTGTAGAATTGTACTCTGAATATCAAAGCACAGATAACACCATTATGAACCTAGGGATGAACATTAATTTCACCCACATTTATCCACCATGATACAGACAAGACTTGTTGAACTTGTACCTTCCACTACACATATTATATGACTAAGACAGATTCCTTCAGGACTAATAATAAAGTTCTAAAAACTTTAAAAATTCAAAGGTAACTGATATTTTTTATTCTTTTTGCACAGACAAGAACCATTTAAGGTTAAATTCTGTGCACTTCCTACTCAATCTACTTGAAAAACAGGTTATTACATTAAAGATATTCTAATAACTTTTATAACTGCCCTGTCATTGCTCACCACAAGAAGCCTAAGGGTAGTAGGTAGGACAGCTTAAATACTAAGCTAAAATGTAATAACTGTAGTTTTTTCTTAAATACTATTGTTAGTGGTTTTATCCAAAGTTAATATAGCAACATTAATAAAAAGCTTATTCCTGCTATGATAACTAGGCCATTTCTAATAACTACATAATGTTCACTTTTAGCAAATAATATTTTATCCTAAATCAGTAAACTTAAAAGTACCAAAATAAACAATCTGTATTTGAATGTGCTATATAATGTGCAAATGGAGGCATAAATATTACATGAAATCTGAATAAGATCTGACTTTTTCATTGGACAAAGCACTCAAAAAATAAGTTTGTATTGGTCCAAGTCATTTCACTTAAGCATAATTTATAAAAAAAAAAAAAGTACCTTTAAATGGGAACTAATATTATTTTAATTTGTTGATAATTTTATTTTAAAAATTTTTATAAAAAGATATATTGTTGAAACATGGACAAAATGTTGGTATAAAATAAAAGAATGTCTGTGATTGAAAGTTGGTAGTTGATTGTCTCTAAGTCTCTTTCCATAGATAAAACAAAAAATCTTCCTTCTATTGCTGAAACCAAATCATAGAAAAATCTTTCAAAACAGACTATCTTGGCTTTTGTTCCAGTCTTTAATCATGTCAATAATACATTCAGATTCATGAAGAATGGCAAAGTTCCAAGATCTAATAGCACACCAACTGGGGTCTTCACAGGAAGAATGAAGAAGATACTATTTAAGTTATCTTAAGTCATTTTTGGACACACAAAGAACTAAAGAAATATCAGATTGAGGAGAAAAGAAAGACCAGTCACTTGTGACTGCAACAATCATGGAGTAATTTTTTTAAAATATTGCCAATAACATTTTGCCCTGAATTGTGTTTTGAATCCTGTAAAATGCACACTGAGAGTCCCAAAATTACACCACTGCTTTACTTTCTCATTATACTGCCTTCTACTAACTGTTAAAAAAAAGTTCAGAGAGAAGTTTGACAGCATTGTATACGCTGACCTCACAACACATCCAACTTCATTTACAGACATCCTATAGCTCCAAACATATTTCTCTAATTCACCAGTTGTCCCCATGTAATCCCACCATGACCTGGTTAATTACACCTGAAAAGACAATGCTCTCTAAAACTCATTATCACTAATAAATTGAACTCAGATTACCTTAATTTAAAAAAAAATCTTGGAAACAAAAAAATCAAATAAAAACTGAACACGGTGGCCCACGCCTGTAATCCTAGTGGCTCAGGAGTTTGACATAGAAGGATCATGAGTCAAAGCCAGCCTCAGCAACTTAGCAAGGCCCTAAGAAACTTAGTGGGATCCTGTCTCTAAATAAAATATGTTTTAAAAAGGGCTGGTGATGTGACTTAGCAGTTGAGCACACTAGGTTCAATCCCCTGTACCAAAATTAATAATAATACTAACAACAAACAAAATAAAAATAAAAACACATTGTAAAAGACATAAATGCAAAGACATGAAGGATAAGATAGGTATAATTTCTTAATTATTTAAATATCTCCTGGAACTTATTGCACATGGCTTAGTTTGGGAACTAAGAAGTCTCTGTACATTCTTTCAGAAGGATTAGCAGTCTAAGGGGGAAAAAAGGTGGGGGGAAGTGCTTGGGCAGGTTGGCTTTAAGACTTTAAAGGCTATGAGACAATAAGATATAGATCTGGTTGCTCTCTTTATATCAAAGAAGACATTTGGCATTTGTTTTTTAAGGATTGGCTGGCTTCACTTAGGATAATCTGCTCTAATGCCATCCATTTCCCTGCAAAATCCATGATTTTGTCATTTTTTAGTGCTGCGTAATACTCCATTGTGTATAAATGCCACAGTTTTTTAATCCATTCATCTATTGAAGGGCATCTGGGTTGATTCCAAAAAGGGAGAGAATTAAACAACAGCAGATGGGGTAGAGAGGGAAGATGAGAGGGAAGGGGAGGGGGGATAGTAGGGGATAGGAAAGGTAGCAGAATACAACAGTCACTAATATGGTATTATGTAAAAATGTGGATGTGTAACCGATGTGATTCTGCAACTTGTATTTGGGGTAAAAAATGGGAGTTCATAACCCACTTGAATCAAATGTATGGAAGATGATATGTCATGAGCTTTGTAATGTTTTGAACAACCAATTAAAAAAAAAGTGAAAAAAAAAAAGATATAGATCTGGGGAGAAGGCAGCTCTGGAAGACTGCATCAGGAGGTGGATCTGGAAATAAAGAATACACCTAAAATAATAACAGTTTCCTGACATTGTTGAACAATAAAACATGGAAGAGAGCGGAGCCTACCCTAACTATTCCTAACATGCTTGCTGCCTCCCAACTGCTCCAATATATGTGCTTAACGTTAAACACAGTCTAGACTGAGTAATCAAGATTGGATGGGAAAACATTGAGCCCAAAGTCAGAAGATCTAAATTCTAGCACTGCCTTGTCACTAACTAGCTGAGCCTCAATTCTCTTTGAATTGAGACAATTACGCCAGAAGATTGCCAGTTTCCTTCTGATGCTTATCTTCATGAACACTAAACCCTATCATATATCCCTGTCACCAATCTCATTGACACAGTTTATATTTTGGATATATGTAATACAAGCACATATACATACTAATGTTCTTAATCAAAATGTTAATCCATATTCTCACAAGTCTCTTCCATCTCTTATTCATATACAAATTTTATAAACTTATTCCTCTAGTATGTATCTATGTTATGACAGTGAATATATCTTTTTATATGGATACATATACCCTGATATAGAAAAACTATTTTCTCAGAAGAGAAATATAGAGCACTATACAATACACATACATATTCATTTTGAAATAGTCATTAATGAGCACATTAAAACTTAAAATTTATGAAGCATGCTAGACAGTATACTATTCTCTAGGCTTATTCTGATGAGACTGGGTTATGAGATTAGAGCTGAATAATTTGACACTATTTTGTAAACATTTAAATGTGTTAGGCATATCTGTAAATCCTGAAGTGAATAAGACTTTCCCTTCTGTATAAAATATGGGAAGGGGAAAAGGATGGTGTCTTTGACAAGGCACTTTTCAAATGGAAATAAAACTGAGATTATCTAATCAGTTACCCTTGTGGGTGGATGGATGTACACCTGCACTGAATCTTAGACCTAGGAAATGACAGAGCTGATCATCTTTATGGGTTTCATAACATAGCCACAGCAAAATGATTTCCTGAGATCAATATGTGGTTAAGAGAGAGCTGTTTTCAATGGAAACAGGAAGCTAGGAGCTAACCTGTTTCTATGGTAACCAGAACAGCAGTTACCCAACAGCTGTAGGGAAGAAAAGGGCAGAAAGTTACAAATGAAAAAAAAAATCAATTCTGGTTTACATTATTAGTGTGATGGTCCTCAGAGTGCAATCAAGATGGGTATGGACATGTTGTTCCTTCCCTAGCACCACCTAGGATCTTTAGCAATAATTATCTCACATTCGAGAGCTAAAAAGAAGTTTGGATACTATCTGGTCCAACATATTTCCTTCTGGAGACTAGTGTCATCTCCATTTTAAAAAAATGTTTTCAAGACAAAGGAAATCAAGACTTGGGAAAAATGAAATAAATTCTCCAAGGTCATTCAGGAGTGTTGACATCAGGGTTGGTGCACAGGTCTCAAGGGTCCCAATTCAGGTGGGTTTTTTCCCAGTTCTGTTTTCATATATTCTCTACTTTTGCTTTTTCCTCCTCCCAATAACCTACATTTTGTTCATCATCTGTGAGAATATTGACTACCTAAAGAATTAATATTAATTACCATCTTTTTAACCTGTAAGGAAAGTATAAAGCAGTGCTATTCTGTCATAAAAAAAATACATTGACTGCTTTTCTGGAAAAAAATCCTTTCATGACTCAAACAGAATTAAGTTTATGTAATATATTGATGACTATTGTTTAGACTATTTTGCCACTACATATTTCCTTCTGGAGACTAGTGTTTATCTTTAGTGCTGTTTCCTATTTCATTTAGATATATTTTTTAAAGGTTGCCATAATAAAAAATAAAGTATATGACTCAGAAATTTTAAAAATATAAGACTTGAAAATCACATTTACTTTATTTGTAGTAGTAAAAATAAATGATAGTGATATACATTTTCAAATGGGAAGGGTTGGTCTGCATCTTTATATAAAATTATACATTTCCCTTTGCTTTGGAAATGGGCTTTCTGACAAGGAAGAAAAATTTCCTTGTCATGCATTTAATTTAATCAACTCAAGACTATCAATATATTCTTAGCGAAATATTAGAAAAGAAGTCAGACTTAATCTGCCCAGTTGCATTCACCTTTGGCATGCCTAATGCCCAGAAATAAACAGATCAGATCACCTACCGTGTGATCAAATATATTACTGAAAATACAATTGACAACTGAAATTACTTGGGTCTTTGACTGAGAATAAGGTGTTCTCTGATTCTACTCAGTGCTCAGGATATATTAACTTAATTAGAATTAAATTTATTTATGAACTCTACCGTTAGTGGCCTGGAAAAGGTCAAAAGACACTTAGATACTTCTTTGGCAAATAAAAATACACCAGACTATTACAGCAGACTCTTTCCAAGCATATTAATCTTGGATTTGAATAGTCATGGGGTTGGCCATGGTTGGCTATTCATATCAAAGGAATTTTAAAAACTTAGTCATACCCCGAATGGTTTAATTGTTTGGTGTAAGTATAGTCTTCGTCATATTGGAAAAGGAGAGCTTACAAATTACTTTTTAAAGATTCAAAGAGCCCTCAGATTAAAAGTCTTAGGCTCTACTGACTGATCTATCCAGATTTGCCATTATTTGTCAATTTAATATCACCTAATTAATTTTTTCAAAGAAGTAATGAGACATTGAAGTTTGAGAAGAAGACAAGACATATGTAGCAAAGGTCTTATTTACCATATTAAAGAGTTTGAATTTTATTCTCAAATTTTTGACAGCAATTAAAGATATTAACTAAGGAAAACTATTCTAGCAACAATGTCAGGAAGATGAATTTAGGAGTTTGAAAATAGCTGAATAGACTGATGCCTAGAGATATGGGCTGTTAACAAGAATTTGAATGGTATGTGAATGAACTCTTACTCAAGCAGAGACACTGGAGTAAAGAATATGTGGCAATATTAATATAACAGGAATAGATAAGGCATGGGTTTTTCAATCAAAAAAATTGGGGAAGGTGAGTCAAAAGAAAGGTAGATTAAGGCCCAGGTTTCTACCTTTGTTACAGGAAGAAATAGTGCTACAATGCACCAAGATATGCAACATAAGGGTGAACAAATTTGACCCTATATGCACAACATTGCTCAAACAGATCTAAAGAGAAACAGGAGCTGGAAGAGTAGGACTAGGAGTAATTAAAATATAGTTGGCACTGAAAACCATAGTGCATGAACTTGACCCGAAGAGTTATACATTAGAATTCGAAACAAATGAATCACAGGTTAAACCCAGGAAAATATCAATGTGTAAGAGGTTGATGGAGGAAAAGGAATTGAACCATGATGAAAAGAAAAGACCTTTCTTCTCATAGGAGAAAAGTGAAGTGAGTAGGAACCCAAAGAAGAAATGAATCTCAGATGGTAAGTTGTGTCAGAGATCACAAATCAACTAAGAAGAAGAGGAAAAACAAAAAATGAAAAGAGCTTTAACCCTTTATAATAGAGACCAGTAGTACTTTCACACCACTGTTTCTAATATGAATGTTTGATTGTATTTGTCAGACAATATTCCTGTGTAAGATTTTTTTGAGCTAAACTTATCTTTAATATCTCTGGAATTTTGTTTGCAGTTATTTTGTTTTATTTTTTTAATTCAATCAATATTGTATTTAGGAAATGTTTTATTATAAATAAAATAGTGCAGTTATTGAGAGCACCTATATCTTCTCCATGCATTCCTGCTAATATACACAATTTCTAGTCTAAAGTGACTGCAAACCAATATTTGTTGAATAAAAAGCCATTCTAAAATTTTTATAATTGACAAAAAATTATTATGACTACCTATATTTTTCAATTAATTCCTTTATTTGGAGCAATATTTATAAAATAAAAAGTAATGTTTCATTTCTTTAATTTTAACATATGATGCAAATTACCCCTACCTTATTATAATTTTTCAAAATGAAACATTACATTTAATGCTACTTATCAGTTACTTAGATAATTTCTTTTCTGTTTGCTTATGGTTTGGGGAAGAGGTAAATGTGATCCATAAAAGTAAATTTAATATTTGAAATGTGGAATCCAATTCCAGATATTGAATTTAAATTTTAAGAGCTTTTAGGGAATATATTTTAGTAAAACAGTGAAGTTGAAGCAATCTAAAATGATAATAAAATGAATATTTCAAGATTTTTAAAAATGATGGATTCATCATTGCAATCCACATGTGGTTAAGGATGACTGTACAGTGTGCAGTAATGTACATTGGATAAAGGTCAGGGGAACATATGTGAAATAAATTAGACCCATGCACAATCCAGATCTTAAATGTTTTCAAATCCATGAAAGTTTACTTTTGTTTTTCCTATTTTAAAATGCTCTCTGAAAGTAGAAACTGAAAGCTCTGTCTGGTAGTCAAAGATATGCCTAAATCACCAAAAAAAAAAAAAAAAAGAGTCACACTTTAAACTAGAACAGAACTCTGTCAACTCCTTCTCTTACAGAAAATAAATGAAAAGAGAAACTCATACCTGTTCTCAGTTCTTTAACAAAAGGAACAAAATCTTTGAAATAGTCTCTGGTTGTAGTGTTTCATAATCATACTATTTTTTAACTTCTAAAACATCAGGAAGTTCTATCAAGGAATGTCTGCCTAGTCTGCAGTCTTACTTAAGACAGTGGGTCTTCAGAGAAAAGCACACAGAAACTCCACCTTCTCTAAAACTTATATATTAAATTGGAAACATATAGTGCATACATACATCTTTACAGATTCATCTATGCATCCCTGCTTTTTACTACTTGTAAAAAATCATCACTGGGATCAACAGAATAATCTCTCCTTTCTTTCCTGATCTCATTTTCTCCACAACAGGTTTCCATGACAACTTATATTTGAATATTTTTGAAAATTCTATTTTTGAATACTATTCTTAAGGATAAGAATCGTAAGTATAAAATATAAACTTTTTTTTACCAAATTAACTAGAACAATTTACACTTCTCAAATATGTATTTACACCATAAATTAAAAGCCATAGAAGGAGATATGCCAACTACCAAAAGGCAAAAATTTAGTTTTGTAGAGCTGAAGTAAATATCCAGTTCCTATCACTAGTGTTTTAATTTGACAGTTTAAGTCATGAAATTTAGAAGTAAAATACACCTATTTTATAGATAAATGAATCTTCTTCTCAATATTGGGAAAAGAGAAAGAAAATAAAGAAACATTCAACAATTAAAAAAGTAATTCAGACTGTTAATATTGTTCATTCAAGTATTTCAATAAAAGATGAGCTAATGTAAAGAAAAGTTTTTTAAAAGTTTATAAAAGTGTAAATACATGACTTTTATTGAGAATGAAACTTGTAGCCAGGCACAGTGATGCACGCCTGTAATCCCAGTGGCTCTGGAGGCTGAGGCAGGACAATCAGGAGTTCAAAGCCAGCCTCAGCAATGGCAGGCACTAAGTAACTCAGTGAGAACCTGTCTCTAAATAAAAAACAAAATAGGGCTGGGGATATGGTTCAGTGTCTAGTGAAAAAAAAAAGGATGAAACTGGTGACAGTAAGCCCATAGTTGAAGCAAACCACTTGAAAATTGATTTATGTTTCCTAGAATCATGTTCATGAAAAATATAATTTCATCCCATGACCTCCCAATGTAATTCTATTTATCAAAGTAGTCAGATAACATTAAGCCAGATCATCTGAACTGCAAGTGATGATATAAAATATATTAATTCACTCTTAAATAGAATAATGTCTTATGATTTAGACAACTCTCTGGTTATTTGAAAAAGGATATCCTGAAGACAAAACCCACAAAAGAAAGCAAAACATTAAACAGACTGGTCAATAAAAATGGAAATTTCAAAAAGGGTTCATTTTAAGAAGTTTAATCAAATCCCATATATTGATTCTATTGTTGGGTAGCAAGGTAAAAATTTCACCAAACTCCTAGAATACTATTTTTAAAAATTATAGTTTTCCAAAGTTTGAACTCTAGTGAATATGTTATGTGCCAATCAAAACAGCAATACCGTCTGCAGAGATTTCACAATTCAGTCAGTTATAATCAATGATTTTGGTAGAAAGAGACTGGAAAGGGCATCATGAGACCTCTTGAATAAATTTGATTCTGCTATTAATTTGATATCTGATGTCGGCCATCACTTAACATCTGAGCCTTCATTTACCTCATCTACAAAATAAAAATAACTTATTTAAAGGTGACGAGGTGGCTTTGAAAACATTTTTCAGGTTAGTGATTTTTAGCTGATTTTGCTTCCACTTGATCTGTAATCTGTGTTAATCTCTAAAATCTATGTCCTTTCCTCATCTAAAATAGATGCAGGCCAAATCCTCAATATAATTATATTAAAATCTAAGTAAGATTTTTAAAAAACAAACTATTTTCAAGTCAATGGTATACACTGTTGATCAATAATCAATAGAGTTAAACTCCACAGCAATGATAAAGCTGAACACCTATATAACTTGATGACAACGAAATATAACATAAAACTTGAGAATACCATGTTATTTTATGAGGAAAGATAATAAAACATTCCATCTTTTTTATAGCACACAATCTGGAGAAGAAGGAAAAAAACCACATGATGAACCTGAAAACAAATTCAGATTATCTTTTTAACAACCAAGTGGAAAGAACACCGTAATGCTCATCTGGAAACCAAACAACACTGATAAAAGGGTCATAAGCCTGTGATTTAATTTAAATAAATATATACATTTTTCTGAATGCAAACTGTTGTTGTTGAGTTTATAGGATGGTCTTAAAAGACCATCTTAAAAGAAAGATTTCAAAATTGTATTAATCCTAAATTCAAATTTGAGAATGTAGACATGCTAGAATTTGTGTATGCATTCAATTACCAGATCCCAGAAAGTAACAATGTTTTAAATTGTCTCTTTTGTATTCTACTTTTCACTAAAAACAAAACACATCTAAAGACTTCCAAAGTGGTATCAAAAGTACATTTTCTGACATGTTAGTGGATAGACAGCTTCATAATATTTAAGATGCAGGAATTTCTGACATGTAGAGAAAGACAATAATTAGGAGAGAGCCAAAGTAAAGCTGGGAAAATGCCCATTCTGCCCAAGGGGGTGTCTTTTCTGGGTGGTATAAGCAAACTAGACACAAGCAATTGTAAAGATTTAACTAAGTACAGTACTCTGTTCTCATATATAATTAAAAACCATTACATACTGTATAATTTTTGGTTATTTATATTTCTTTTATTTCCTTTAAACTGCAGAAATCATTATTGGTTACTTTTATACTCCCTTCATGGGATTTTGAAGAATTAATTGGGAGTGTCAAGGACTAAATATAAGCTGTCACGTAACCTAGAAACAAAAAAAAAAGAAAAAGAAAAGAAGAAGGAGGAGGAGGAGGAGGAGAAGAAGACTTGAGGCTAGGATCACAATACAAAAAGTAAAATAAAGTTTCCTACAATCTAAATCACTCAGACCTAGAGAATAGGATCATCAAAGTGAGTATTTAGGATCAACCTATAAGGAACTTAGATATCACCCAGGAGGAAAGGCACGAGGCTTAAAGCTTCAGTGAGTAGGTGGGCTATCTCAGAGGTCAACTCACTGAGGTAAGTAATCTCAATACCAAATTCTTCTCCTTTTGAAGAGACAGGTTAGACGGTATTGTCTCCACAAGATGACTCTCTAGTATTCCCTCCCTCCACCCCAGTCACATACATATATTCCATTTCCCCTTCCTCTGTCCTCAGATTAGATCTCTAATTAGAGCCACTGCCCTGGGTGAGTCAGATATGAAAGGGTCAGGGTCACTGAAAAATGTCACATCAGGATGACCAGGAAATTAGAGACATCCAAGCTAAAGAGAAAAGTTGGAACAAAAGAATGAGGAAAAACACTCAAGGTGAAGGTGATACTAGTTGGAGGACAAAGTTCCAGAATTGTACAGAGAAGTCTGCATGTGCCCTTTAGGTCCCATCTACTAAAGTAAATCTCAGTTTGAGTTAGGAGAAGAGGAGTGGATGGTGGGGAAGGTGGGAAGATAGGGGCCAGGGTCCCTGGCCTTACCCTACCCCAGATGAACTTAAAAAACTCATCTCTAGAGAGCCCCTCTTCTCTCTACCCTTCATCCCAGAGGCCTTTGGTGGAAAAGAACAGAAGTTGGAAAGGGAATTGGGGGAATTTGAAGCAGCTGAGAAGAGTCAATTCTGGCCTTACCCTGGCAGCTCTGGATGAGTAGGGGTCCTCAAAGAGGGCCCACATGCGGGGCTGCAGCCTCCTCCAGCGGCCAGACTTGCCATCAGGTCCCCCAAGCCCTGCCGCGTCCTCGATTCCTAGCCTCTTGGCCGCCAGGTCCTCGTCGTCGCCAGGGTCGCCACCGATGAGGTCAGGAGTCTCAAAGATGTCCAGCGCCTCTTCTGCGTCGCGGTGCTGCCGGTAGGTCATCCAGCAGCAAGGCTCCACGTCGGTCTCGTCGATGCCCCAGAAGGCCAGCTCTTCCTCGAAGAGTGGCCCGCACACGTCGGCGGGGCAATGCAGCTTGCCTGTGCGGTAGTAATTGAGCACATAGGCAAAGACTCCTGGATGCCGGTCAAAGAAGAACTCGCGGCCGCCTGCAGGGTGGTCGCTGCCGCCGCCGCTGCCGCCGTGGGAACTGCAGTTGCCCGCGCCGCCCTCGAAGCAGCCACCGGGTCCCGGGGACAACGGAGGCGGTCGCGGCGGCGGCGAGAGTGGAGGGGGCAAGGGCTGCAGCTTGTCACCAGCCGCGGTCAGGCAGTCGCCCTGGGGCTCCGAGGCGGCGAGAAGAGCCAGGCGCGTTCCTGGCAGGGTCTTGAGGGTGCTGCGGTAGGTTTCGTGCCGGGTGCCCCCGACATTGAGGATCACCCTCTCGTTGTTCTCGATCTTGCCCATCTCTGTGGCTCAGACATGACTGGGGGAGGCGAACACAGCGCCAAGTTAAAGATCTCGCTGTCAGAAACACACCATGACCCCCACCCCCACACCAACCCAAGAGTCCCAAGATGCAGAGTTAGCAAACAGGCAAGGGGCAAAGGACCTTCCCAAGAGAGAAGCGTCCAGCCCTGTCCCCGCCTCTTGCATCACACCTTTCCCAGATTTCCAGAGAAGGAAGATAGCAGTAAAAGTGTTCTTGACCTTCCATGAAACCTTTCTCCCTGCCTCACACCTTATTCCCTGGGCTCTAATCTCTCCTTCAGCTTTTCATCCTCCACCCTCCCACCCCTTCATCCCTTGTCAATTTTAACCTACCCTGAGTCCCTAAACCCCTCCTCCCTCTCCAGACCCCCCACGCACTCACACACACTTTCCTAAATCCTCTTTCTCTCCCATGGATACCCCCATTATTTCCCCCTCCCCTGGAAGGTCCCTCCCTTCCCTTCTCCTAGATCCCCTCTCTCCTCCTCCACTAGCCTGGATGTAATTCCTTTAGGCCGGGAGTTCTCTCCCCTAAGGCTACTTGACAGTGTGGGGTGAGGGCCCCCAGGACCCTGCGAAGAGTCCCTACTTCCTGCGTACCCTTGGTCAACCCTGCACCGCTGCTCCCTAGCTAGCACTCAGGGAGTGCCCTTTGAGCGACCTGTTCTTGGTTCACTCCTGCTCTCCCTCACAGACCAGGCAAAAAGACTGAACGCAGAAGTCAGAGCAGAAAAATATTCCCTGCTGTTGTCTTTTGCCGAGGAGACCTCTGACTAATTTCCTTATCCAATTTCCTTTTCACATTATTGTTGTTGTTATTGTTGTTAATGTTATTATTACTTGGGAAAGGAAACGACTAACTAGGATCCATCTTTGAGAATACAAGTGAGCAATGCCTCCCACCCATCCCCCCTCTCAAGAAAAACAAATGCTTGGGGGTGGAGAGTAGGGGATTAGCGTTCTAGGAGGGGCAAGGCCCAGGGAAAAGCCCCCGGAGGCACACCCCCTGGATCCGCGAGCTGGAAGTCTGGCTGACAGTGCCCCGTTTTCCAGCCTTTCAGCTCCCTCTCCCCAGCGCTTCATCTCTCTACATTCTTATTGCCTAAAGACCTGGGGGGTAGGGATGCCCGCCTGCGGGGTCAACATGCCCTTCCCAGGAAATCATCCCATTATCCCCTCCTCATCCACAGATACCTTAACAAAACCGAGAGAAAAGTGGTTCTGCTTTGGTTTCAGAAGGGACGAGGTTCTCCGGGCAGCCGGACCCAGTCTTGGTGGCCAGCTGAGCCTCCCTTCTCCGAGGAGAAACTACTTGTTGGCGTTTTCTGGGTTCAGGTGGTAGGGCCGCTTCTCTGGGCGCTGAGGTCGGGGAGACAGCCCCAGCCGGCCGCCGGCCGCGCTCCCCGCCTTCATTCTGTGATCTGTGGGTTCGCCCATCGCCAACCTCCGCGCCCAGAGTCACCATCGCGCAGGGCTGGGCAAACCATGAGCTCGGGGCGGGTCCAGCGGGCGCTGCCCGATCCCGCCGGGAACCGACAGATCGGCTGGTGGCGACAGGAGTAAAGATTGGCCGGAGGTCAGGAGAGCTCACCCACGCGAAGGTGAAGGCGCCCAGCTTGGATTTTGATCTGCNGGTCTGGGGAAGCTCTGTTGTACCAACCAGGTTCATATGTTTTTCTTCCGTGAAGCTCTGTCCTCGCCCTCTCTGGGGCTTCTGACTGCTTTATTTACACACCACTGTCCACACCCTTTATCTCCTCAGTGCCCCACCCCTCCCAACAAGTGAGAGAATTTAAAACCCATTGCATTTTCTTCTTAATGACAACTAATTGGAGAAAGAAGTCTACTTATAAGTGACAATGATTCTTGTTTCTTATGCCTTGTACCCGGCTTTGGCTTGCTTTTTTCAGTCAAATGTAAGGAAGGTCTCCAGCGACCACTTCATGGTTATATAAAGCAAAACAAGTTGTAAAAGTTTATTCTAGGAATGCGATGCTCTAGAGTGCAACTTTAGGTTTCTTTGTCATGAGCTAAAGACCTGAGCTGTACATACCCAAATACCAGAGTAATTCTCTAACAACCCAATTTCTCCCTTTCTAAGTTTCTAATGTGCCTTGTTTTAGTTTGCTAATACTGTCATAAATAAGCACATAAACTGGTGGCATAAACAGAAGGAGTTTATTATCTATTAGTTATGGAGGCTGGAGGTCCAAAATTAAGGTATTGTCAGGGTCAGTTCCTAATGAACACTGTAAGAAAAAATATGTTCTAGGACTCTTTCATTGGCTTATAGATGGCCATCTTCTCTGTGCATGTTTTCTGTGTCCAAATTTTCCATTTTTATAAGGACAGCACTCATAATAGACTTAGGTCCACACTAGTGACCTCACCTTAACTTGGTCACCATTATAAAGACTCTCTCTGCAAATAAGGTCACTTTCTGAATACTGTAGGTTAGAACTCCACCATATCTCTTCTTCAAGGTTGAAGGAGCATAATTCAAACTATAATAGGCCTCACCTTTAAATACAGAGCATATGCGTATTGTGTGTCTATTTAGAAAGAAGTAATAGAGAGAGAGCCCTATTTTACAATTTCACAGCCATAGTATGTTAGGATTATGTCTATCAAGTAGAAAAATCACCAGGAAGTAAATGGAAAATGACGTTTTTGAAAAACAAGTATTAATATTGATACCATTGTTTGGGAAGAACAAGAGTTATCAGTTATTAAGAAAGTTTTAGAACTATAAAAGACTATGAGGTAGGTGTGAAATATCAGCAATTCACTGAATAAAACACCTATTTATTATGACATGTTACATGATTAAACAAATCAAAGAACTAAGGCATCATTGGAAGGTCATTGATACTTAGGAAAGAAATATGAGAAAATATAGTACGTACTCAGTTATAAGAAAATCATTGGCAATATGACAATAAATTCATAATAATGTAAATAACAATATGAATGTAAATAAGAACTCAGAATTTCAATTATTAATACATATACAAAAGCATAAACTAGAATACTGATGGATGACTTTAATTTGCACAATTATCAATCACTGAGGAATTTCTAAAAATACCAGTGATATTAATTTTCAATTGCTAGCAGAATTACAAAAAATAATTATTTCCAAATTCTAACATGCATTCTCCTATTCTCTAGATATATATATATTCATATATTTCTTAATGTTATAAATTTGGTAGAAAAGGGGGGCAAGTAGTTTGCTTTAAAAATAAATGTAGTGCAAACCTGTATGTAATCCCAGTGATCCAGAGACTGAGGCAGGAGGATGGAAAATTTGAGTCCAGCCTTGGAAATTTATCAAGCCCCTGCCTGGCTCAAAATTTTTTAAAAAAATTAAAAACGCCTGGGGATGTACATCAATGGTAAAGTGCCCTGGGTTTTAATCCCTAGTAACAACAACAACAACAAAGATATAAATTAACAATAGTAATGGTAGCAATACAGTATTTATAATAATTATATATTTACTGATATACTATATGTAAAATACTTTTACATAAATTATCCTTTTAATTTAAATGGAGAAAGTTTTCACATTAAATTTCAAGACTATAGAAAGATAACTCATATGGGTTACAGAAAACACTAAAGAAAGCCTATAGTTTTATAATATTAAGTCGAATTATAAGGGATATATGGAGAATCAAAAGGAAAGGAGAAACTGATGTCAAGAGCTCATGAGGAGAGAAATAAAAACCTAATGAAGCTAAGATTATCTAAGCTATCTAGAAATGATCACATTGATGGTAGGATCATCTTTCAGAAGAACTCAGACTTTTCTTGTGATTCATAATGGATCAGATGTGAAATTAGAGAACATGATAGCTAAGTTTGAAAATAAGAATGTGGGAAGATAAAAGGAGAGATGTACATGCCAAGGCAGAATTGATACACAAAGCAATGCATGAAATACTGTCTCTTCTATTTTATTTTTTTTCTGGTCAATACAAGAGGGGAAGATCCTAAGAAAAATATCCAGGTTTCATTATATAAGACAGGAGAGAATAAAAACCCCCTCTAGTCAACTGCTGCAAAATTTAGATAAAAATGAAAAGAATACAAAGCTTTGAAAGATGGTGTTGAAAAACTGAGGAGAAAAAAATAGTTGTGGCTCCTTTGTGGCCTGCATGGAGCCAAGATTCAAAAGACTGTATGGACACTACCTTTTGCAGAGAAGAAGTAGAATGTAGTTTTCCTCATTTCCAGAGTCGGCATCACAGAAGGTTGTAGAAAAGGAATACTGCATCATCATCAGAAGCAAGGTCTGATTTCCTGAAGCTATACTGTGATTCTGAACGCTAACCTCATAAAAGTGTAATATTTGAATGAATTAACTCACTTGAAATCTAGTATAAGAATTATAAAATATTTTTACCCTTATAAATCAATATACTCATAAACAAAATTCCTCCTCACTATGTTAAAAATGATCATAATTTCCTATCCTTTAGATACAAAACTAGATCAATTAGTACCTATTCCATGGAAATGAATCTTAACTGAAACTTAAGAATCCTTGCAATAAATCTGCATTCTTCTCAAGAAATTTTCACTTAAAAACATGGTTTAACCATGTTTTAGTGACCTAGTTTGTTATTTTTGTCTGTTTTAAGCTAATTTAACACAATGTCTGAGACTGAGTAATTTATGAAATACAAAAATTTATTCTCTCACAGTTCTGGATGGGGAATTTCAAAATGAAGGTGCCAACATATGAGATGGGCCCACTTACTGCATCTTCACATAGCAGGAGAGCAGAAGAGAAAGAATCTACTCCCTTAAATCCTTAATATCATATCCTCATAATCTGAACACCTCCCAAAAGGCCGCACCTCCCAAGGCAACCACACTGGGGAAAGAAAATTCAACACATTAATTTAGGATGACACGTTCAAACCATAGCATTTATGCAGTACACTTTTTTCTTACCCAAACTAATTACTTGTGATGATTATGATAAAATAGACTCACATATGATGAATTCGTACCCTACAAATTCTACAACTTGGCAAGTTGATTTGTAAGAAGTACATGTTGCATTGGTTGTCAAAAACTAGAGACTCTGAATAAGGATCTAACATAATGTACATAGTTAGCCAATTTGAGTTTACTGTGTACTTGGAAAATGAGTGTGCATGTGTACTGAGAAAAGGCATTTTAGGTTGAAGGAAGAAAAAAAAGCCTCAATGTATATAGGGTGATGCTAACTGATAAGTATTTTAAAATGGGAGCTGAAAATAACCTTCTTTTGATGAAAAATTTTAGATCATATTCTTCTATACCAGCCATTCATTTAAATAGATGACAGGCAGATAAAAGGTGATAGATAAACTTGAGTAGGTAGAGCAACCCATTATTAACACAACAGTATTTTAAAGTCGCTAAGACTTACAAAGAGGGAAATAATCAGTAATTTTTCCTAGAGTGGTGGCCCTACCACTAAGGTTAAATTATTGGCAAATTATCAATGAAGTGAACTCTAATTTCTTATTGTCCTTCTTCCTGAATAGGTCATGGATTCTACAGAAAACACCTGACAAAAATTTGATGATCCACCCTTTTAGTACTTTCCTGGTTTCCACTCTTAATTAATTCATATGTTTATGACTTACTCTACTACATCATACATTCTTACAGTTCCTCTCTCTTCACTTTTTCTTTATGAACTCCCATCCATAGTTCTGTGCTTTAAAGGCCAGCAGACTCCCCTGAGAAGCTTTTTTTAAACTGCTAAAGTATCTACAATGTGATTCTGATTCCGTTCATTTTGTGCAAAAGGTTGTAAATCGGTGTTTTCAAAAAGCATCCTGCATTTCATGAAACATTATCTATAGGAAGTTGAATTGAAGCAAATATTTATGAAAATATGGCAAGACATGAGCTGAATATTCCATCTGCAGAATATATTAGGGTGGAGTGGGCCAGGAAGAGAACTAACTTCTATTAAGGACAGACTATTATGCCAATTACTATCTATCTTTTAATCTATTTATCTGTATGTATGTATAGATAAGTGTATATAAAGGCATATATGGTTTTATTACTTGTTAAAATAAGTCCACCAAGGAAGTATTAAAATAGCCATTTTTTTTCCTATTTGGCAAACGGTTGAAGGGAAAAGTATTAGTAATTGCAGTGTCAAAACTTACCTAAGTGATTAAGTGCAAATTAAAAGGTAAAGATTTTGGTTTTAAATCACTTAATCCTCAACCTATCATTTTTACCAACATTTTATTTATGGGGATACTGAGATTGAAATTTTAAAATAACTTCCCCAAGTTGGCATAATTAATAAAAGACAGCTGGTACCATTCAAGCCCACAGGTGTTTATTCTGATGTCTGTGTCCTGGTCAGAGAATAAATAGTAAAACCATGATTTGAATATGTAGAACATAATTTGAATAGGAATTAGAAGATAATAGATATGACAAAAAAGTAAATAACCAACTTGATGTATCACAATTGTTTAGTGAATTGAAAAAACCCATTGTCAAAATAACTCAGAATTTCATCTCCTCCCTCTGTCTAATAAACAACAGCAATCAAAATAGGCAAGTAAAGCAATTAAAAAAAAACTTTGAATTTGTTTAGTACAAGAGGAGAAGAATAGAAACTATGAGTCACAAATATTGTTCTTAGAAAGGTTGGAAATAATCAGGTTGGTTTCCTTAGGAAATAAGTGGAAGAGCTTAAGGAATGAGGAGGCTGGAATTGCCTACAAGAAGACTAAAGTATGTCTAAGCACACTGGTTTAGTTTCAATATTTAGAAAGACATCTAGACAGGTAGAAGAGCAGGCTTCTGAAAAGTTACTCTATGCAGCTTTCAAATGGAATTGAGGGAAGTAAAAATAACATTAAGGCAAGTATCATCTCTAAAGAGAAACCGCACTGAGGCAAACGTTATTGGAAATTCTGCTCCTTTAACCAAACCATGGAAATTTGTCTTTTGATTTTATTTTTAAATTATTTTTAATTGGACTGTGAAATAGCATTGATTTGGGAAACAGAAATGAAAAATAACATAAAACTGCAATATGCATTAACACAACGAAAACAACCTTCCGAAAGGAAAAAAAAAAAAAAAAAGCTTTAAGCCAAACAGAGACATAAACAGGAAGTGTTTCCAAAAGATATACAACACTTTTCAAATTTCTACCAGGAAAAAAAAAAGACACATCAATTTTGTGCCCTATTTATACATATAACCTTAAAAAGTCCAATATTCCCTGAGTGTCCTGAACCATTTTATTGCCATAATGAAATTTGGACATTCAATTAAATTGATGTAAGAGCATCTTTCATTGGTTCTATAATCTGAATGTGTCCCCCAAATTCCCAGTCTGAAACTTAATTGCCCTTATGATAATCTTAAGAGGTGGGGCATTTAGGAGTTGATTTGATTAAGTCATGATGAGGGTAGAACCTTCATGAAGTAGAGCAGGCTCTTATAAAAGACTTTGAGGGAGTGGGTTTGGCTCTTACTCAACATTCAAATCTGAGCTTTTTAAACATTGTTACCTGCTCCACAGCTTCCTCTGGACTCTAGAATAGACTGTTCTCTTCATACTCAGCATTATTCATATACACACAGCACCTTTTATTTCCTCTATCAGGACAGTTGGAAATGCAATTAATCACTTGCTCATGTCCCATGCTAGATTGTTAAATGCTGGAATTAAGGATATATGGGCCACAATCTTATATTCACTGTCCAGTTCAGTGCCTGATTTACACATTCAGACAGGATCAAAATGAAGATAATGATGGTGGTGATAAAATCACTGCAGTTGTGTTTATATTGCAATTAGTGATAACAATTATCATTTTTGTGCACCTATCATGTTCCAGGTTTTGTGCTAAATGCTTTACATATATTCTTCAATTTAATTGCCAAAACAATGCAATGGAATATAGGATATGATTGTTCCTATTTTATAAATGAGGACGTGTAGTTACAAAAAGTTTACTTAATTTGCCCTAAGTCAAACCCCTAGTAAATGAAGGCAATAAGAATCTAATTCAGATGCTTGGCCTGCAAAAGTTCTTTTTTCCAATAACATTAGTGTTGAATTTTATTAAATGTTGCAGGTAATGTGGAAGAAATTGGTTTTAATGAGTTTGAGTCTCTATAACTGAGAATTTAACATACTGGATTCTTATCTTATTGGATCTCTAATGTTTCTATCTTGTTCATTCACAATATAACTCCTCTGATTTTAGTTCTACTTCATTTTCTTCAGAATTCTAAATGCATATTTCTTTGCATAATTACACATCCAAAAATATACAGATGGTCTGGGGTTATAGCTCAGTGGTAGAGCGCTTGCCTAGCATGTGTGAGGCACTGAGTTCAATTCTTAGCACTACATATAAATAAGTAAAATAAAGATCCATTGACAACTAAAAAACATTTTTTAAAAAAGTACAGTAAATTTACAAAATATAAAAATTTAAATGGATATTTACGTATTTACATATCAATATCCTCCTAATTTTTTTAATTAATTTGACATTTTTTAAATTAATGCTCTGTTCTATTAGCAGTATGTATCAAGGAGAAAAACATCATCCTGCATATGAGAAATCTTGGCCTGTTTTTTATCTGAAATAAGTTGGAATCCAAAAATCTCTTTATTTTGTACTTTCTCTGTAGTCCAAGCTGATGTAATTCCCTTAAAATTTTTGTAATTCCCTTAAAATTCAAATTATAAGCTACTCTATCAAACAAAAGACATATTCATAAATCTTTTTCTAAAAGCCTATCTAAACCTTGGGACCCTTGTGAGGCTGCTGTGTTACAAAATCCTTAATAGCCTTAGGAATCTTATTGTTTTATCAGGGAAGGGCTATGAGGCATGTCTTTAAGTTCTTTAGGTGGCTTTTTTTCTAATGAAAGTGTCTATCAGGGAGGTTGGAAATTTAGCTCAGTGATAGAGCACTTGCCTAGCATGCACAAAGCCCAGAGTATAGTCCTAGGCCTTAAAAAAAAAAAAAAAAAAAAAATGTCTGTTAGATACCAACATCTGTCTCTTTAAAAAATTTAAGTGAAGGACCTTATGGCCATATTCAGATTTGATTTCTTACTTTTATATTCTATTTTTGGGGAGAGATTGAAAAAAGAAACAGTTGTATTGTCAAATTAAGCAAGTTCTGGCTCATATAATTTCTCAAAATTCTGTGAAAAACTTAGCTGTTTTTTCTTTGGTGTGTCTTTTCATCTCATATTTTATCACAAGTAGCAAAAAAGCCAGTTGTCACTTTCTACATTCAGCCTGAAAATCTCCCCTGCCAGATCCATGAGTTTATTAGTTTCCCTTTTTATTTCCCACATTATTGTAGCCAGAAATGTTGTCAAACTTTCTGCCACTGCAGAACAAGACTCCCCTTTTTATCAGTCTCCAATAGCATTTTTCTCATTTCCTCAAGTCCTCAAGTGTTCTTGATGTTTCCTCAGGTTCTTTCTAGCCTCTACTAACAGTCTTCATAAGATCCTCTCAGCTTGGACAACTACTGGATCCCAAAGGCAATAGCAAATGCCTTCAGTTTTTATTTCAGTAGCATCGCACTTCCAGATCCAAATCCTTTCTGATTGTAGCTGCATAGCAAATTACCCAGAAGCTCTGTGTCTTAAAACAAGAGCTATATTGTTATTCTAACAGTTCTGTGTATCAGGTATTTAGGTAGATGGTGGCTTATCATTGCTCCATGATATCTGTAGCCTCACATGGGTTAACTCACATGGCTGTGCACTGAATCAGCTAGGGCTGGCTCAGAATCTGCCATCTAAGTACACTCAGGATCTTTCTATGGGTGGGTTGTTTCCACATCACATCTCCAGTATGGCACTCCAGGTCAGTTGGACACTTTATTAGGAAACTTGGGTCCTCAAATCAATAGATACAATAGTTCATGTTAAAAACTATAAGGATTCCTATAATGTCACAAATCTGAACTTGAGCTCCCGTTTCAGTGAATTTATTTCTATTTCTTAATGTTCTAAGCTAGTTCCTGCCTGCCTTGAGATCATTTTCTTTACTGTTTCCTCTGCCTGGATTGCAAGTGTCATGGATCTTTTCTTGGATTGCCCTTTATGTCATTCAAGTCTGCTCAGACTTAATGTCATGCAGTGACTGCCCTGACAAAGCCAGCTTCTGCATCAATCACCAGAATCCAGGAGGGATGTCACTTTTCTTAATGAGATGGAGCGTGCGCAGTGGAGAAGTCAAAAGGAAAAAGAGAACCCTCTTTTGCAGGTGGCAAGAAACTATAAATACTTACAACTCTGTTTTCCCCCCTAGCATATTCTTTGCATTCTTGTCACTTTGTGGTCTTCTGAAAACCAAAGTTATACACAGTCTAATCACATGCCTATTTTTTTTTCTTCTCAATCACCTCTAGGTGTAGTGACTATAAGGTGTCATTATAAGGTGAAAAAATATATGAGGGAAACCACACAGTGGATGGAGAAAATTTCCAGCATATTATTATTTTAAAATATCTCAATTCTCATTATTTTTCACTGAACAACAGAATACCAAATAAAAAAGCAACTTTAGGAGTTTCCTATTAGATTTAGGAAGAACATTCTGTGTGCAGTGATTGTAAGAAGTGAAATGAGTTGCATAGTCATAGCAGATGCTAAAGAAATTATTAGAAAGCAAAGCTTGTGTCATATTGTATGAATTCTTCCTCTAGGCAATAAAGAAGACTAGAAATTTAACTGTAGTCTTGTCCCAATCTTAGAAATGTGCATTCCAGATCTCAAGGGAATATCATTAAACATCAAGTTTCATCACTTCTACCAAGAGTTAGAAAAAGCAAGTTAATTTCACATACATTTTTTCTTAGTAAGGAAAATGTTTCCTTAGAATCTAACTCATGGGAATCATATTAGAATCTATTACACAGTGAAAAGAGCAATACAGAAATATCTTTGTGCCATTACTGGACTAAAAAAGCACAGGCAAGGCAGGTAACTTGCAGAATCCATTAAGAAAGAGAACCCAGAAGACCTGTTCTGAGGTAAGTGAAATAAAAGTCTTCAGTCTCTTCTTGTGGAGATAAAAGTATTTTATTGGAACAGAAATACTTCCATTGAAAACTGAATGAAGGACCTCTGGCCATAAAGGGCAAGAAGACATATACTTTGCTTAATGGAACCAAAACATGTCCACCACACCTGTGCTACCCTTCCCTGAAAGAGAAAACAGAGTTCATAGGGTTGAAAATTTCACTTCCAGGAAAAAAAGTAGCAATTCTAGGTTAAAGTGCAATAAAATCAGAGTTTCATTTCTAATTTAGATAGCTAAGAAATGTTCTTTATGTTAACATTTCAAGATACTAAAATTATTCCTTTATTTTTCAAACACTTATTCTTGAATATTTTTTTTAAAAAAGCTGTCCAGAATGTATTTCACATATTCTTAGGGTAAGAAGTGTGAAAAAAGCAAACATTATCCTCTCTATTAAGAAGGATAAACATACTATATTATTGTTTTATTATGTTGTGTTCATTTAATTATTGGTGACCATAAATTGTTGTATATGCACATGTATTTAAATATGCATTTAATTTATGTGTATATACACACAATTACATGTTAGAGTCTGTAAACAAGTCTGGATGGCGCCTGGCATTTTGCCAGAGGGAGTGGTTAATGTTAAGGTCTGTAAACAAGACTGGATGGCGCCTGGCATTTTGCCAGAGGGAGTGGTTTGTGAAGTAACGCCAGCGAGCCATTAAGTGTGGAGATTCCTTATTGGTTGACTGCTGTATCTAGTTTATGTTAATTAGATAAGCTGTGTGGAATGTATAAATACCTCTGTTGTCCTACAATAAAGGGCTTCCACTCCTGCTGTATCAATCTGCACAAGTTGTTCGTCACCCCCGGTTATTTTGCTGCAGCCAGACTGCGGCAATTACATATGGGTATTTGTATGTATACTTCCAAATCAATTGAAAATAAGGTGTAGATGGCTTGATATTTCATCTCTATTTCATTATATATTTCTATTTGGGATTGGTACGGGGGATTGAACTCAGAGGCACTCAACAACTAAGCCATATCCTCTACAGCCCTGTTTTGTATTTTATTTAGAGACAGGATCTCACTGAGCTACTTAGTCCCTTTCTTTTGCTGAGGCCGACTATAAACTTGTGATCCTCCTGTCTCCAGCCGCTGGGATTATAAGCATGCACCACTGAGCCTAGCTATATTTCTTATGAATGAAAATATTTTCGTATATATCCATAACATCTAAGAAAAATAATAATTTATTAGTGTATAAATACAAAATAAATTTTGACATCTTCCACATGTATCTATTAGGACTGTTATTTTTTCCAGTCCAGAAGCTAATCAATATTCACACATTTGCATGTGTTCTTTCATCTCTTGTATATCTTTTCATATGGAACATCTTACTCTTCCTCTATTTCTCAAAATGGTTTTAAAGAGGCCAAAACTTTTATTTTGTGGTGTGTTCCACATTCTGAATTTTCTTAATTGTTCTTGCATTTTTATTTAAGTAAATATCCTGAAAAGAATATTATACATACAATATTGTGTACTTTTTTACTGCGTCATGTCTGAAAACATAAAATTTCCAGAAGTACTAGTATTGATGATGCTAAGTTGGTCATTTAGTAAGCAACAGATCACCAAATCTCTTCATGTACAGCTACATTTTGACCACTGTAATTATTAATTAATCTGTGACATTACCCTTCAGGATCACATGAAAATTCTTTTTTTTAACCTTTCATTTGTTTTAGCATCCACTGGTAATTCTTATCTAAATTAATTATCACATTTGTTGCTGTAACAAGGGAGATACTATAAACAAAAAGAAATAAAATTACTAAAATTAAGAAATTGTTGCAAGAGTTTAACAGGACATTAGACACAGATGATGAAATTATTAATGAAGTAGAAGGTCAATCAGCAGAAAATATCAAGTCTGAAACTGGTAAAAGGAATGAAATGAAGAAAACAATGTAAGAGATATTTGAGAAAATATGAAAGGTCTAACATGAATGTTAAAAGTCCTGAAGGAAGGGAGAAAAATAATTGGCCAGAAACAATATTTAAATAAATAATGGTTGACAATATCTGAAACCTCAAAAGACATTAAGTCACAGATTGAAAATATACTCCTGTATCTAAAACAGGATTAATAAAATGATAAGCATACTTAGACATTTTAGGCTAAGGGAGGAAGAGAAAATGTTTAAATGTTTTTTTTTTTTTAAAGGCATATTCCTTTCAAGCCAATAATAAGACCAATAGATGAGTTATAAACAGAACTGCCAGAATAAAACGACATCTTCAAAGTATTAGAAGAAAAATAACTGTCAAACTAGAATTCTATATACAACAAAGATATCCTTCAAAAATAAAGATGAAACAGATATTTCTCCCTCCCTTTCATTTCTCTCTCTCTCTCTCTCTCTCTCTCTCTCTCTCTCTCTCTCTCTCTCACACACACACACACACACACACACACCAGAGAGAATTTGTCAACATCAGATCTACCTGAAAAAAATAATAAGGAAGCTGCTTAAGTACATGTAAATCAATCCTAGATTTAAAAAAAAGAAATGAATAAAGATGAAAGATAAGCAATAGTAAATAGGTAGCTAAATCCAAATGAATGCTGACTTTATAATAATAATATACATTGTAGAGAATGTATACAGAATTAAAAACAAAACAAAATACCATAAAATATGGAGAATATACAAAATCATGCATGTTCTAATGTCTTTCAGTTGTCTGACATATGGTAAATTTATTAATTTATATTATACTTGAATATGCATATGTTATAATGCATATTATAATCTCTAAGGCAATTCATTTACTAATACCAAAGTAATTTTTACTAAAACAGAATGAAAATGAAAAAACAAACTTGATTAATCCAAAAGAGGCTAGGAGTATAAAGAAACAGTAGAAAAACAATGTAAAAATATTAGAGAAAATTTCACCTAGTAATTAAAACATATTCTTGGTTGATTTATACTTGTTTCAATTCCATCTCTTTCACTCTTTAATTGTATAGAGTCATAAAAATTGCTTGAACTCTGTAATTCTGACGCCATTTGTAAAGTGAGAATGAAATTTGTACCAGTTCATGGTATTTTTATAAACAATAAATGAAATAATAGAAATAAAATATGAATATAGAGTATGCTATTGATAAATTCTATTGCTAATATAAGGTAAAACCAATGTCTATATTTCTAAATGTGCTTAATACTTATCTTAGTTCTTATAATTCAGAAATATAAAACTTATGAGATTAAAAGTCCCATGGAATACCCACATTTGAAATTTATTTGCTATATACTTCAATAATACCTTCTATTTTAAATAAGGATATAATATAAAAGTTGTATTGCTATTGATGGGTGGTAAGATAATATGATCCTCTTATAATTTTTTAAAGTAAAGTTATTTTTAACTTACACATAAAAACACATAAATTTTTATGTATTAATGGAGGCCCATGTGAGGTTTAAATACATGAATATATTGTGTAATGTTTGAATCAGCTTAAACATGTATTCCTATGTTTAAAATATATTGTACATTATTATTATTATAGTCACCTTGCTGTACAATAGCACAGCAAGGGAACTTCTTGTTCCTATCTCACTATAACTTATTACCCTTTGGGTAACTTTTTCCCATCTCTTTCTCCTGCCTCTGATAACTACCATTCTACTCTTAATGTCTATGAGATCAACTTTTTTAGGCTCCACTTGAGTAAGACTATGTAATACTTGACTTTCTACACTCACGTATTTTAATAGTCTCTAGCTCCATTTATGTTGTTGCAAATGACAGGATTTCATTTTTTTTTTTTTTTTTGATGGCTGGGTTGTATTCCAATGTGTATACTTACAATATTTTCTTTCTTATTATAATTTTTTGAGGTACTGGGGATTAAACCCAAGCCCTCTTTCATGGTAGGCAAGAGCTCTACCACTGAGGTACATCCCCAGTTCCACATTTTCTTTATGGATCCATCAGTTGATAGACATTTCGGTTATTTCTGTTTCTTGGATATTATGAACAATGCTCAAGCAACATAGAATTGCACATTCTTTGACATTCTTTGTCATTTCTTTTGGATATATATCTAGTAATGGGATTGCTAGATCATATGGCAGTTCTGTTTTTCATTTTTTTAAGAACCTCCATACTATTTTCCACAATAGCTTTACTAATTTATGTATCTGCCAATAGTGTGCAAAAATATAACTCTTTTTTAAAAGCTGTATGCAATAGTTGCCCCAAATTAAATGAATTTATTGCTTTGAAGAAATTCTAGACTAGAAGTTGAAAGAACTGAATCCAAGCCCTGTCCCTACTAGTGCTTAATCATGATCTTTATTCATTCTTTATTCATTGGACATGACATTTTTCATTGTTGGTCCACAATATTCTAATTTTTAAAAATCATGGTAATAAATACCTTTTCTCCACATCCTCTCCAGCATTTATTGTCTTTACTCTTTTTTAAAATAATAACCATTTTTATGGAAATGCAAGAAATATTCACTTTTGATATAAGCTTGTACTTGAATAACCAAGCCTTGATCCATATACATTAGGGAAGGCATTATTTGGAAAACAAACCAACTTCATCAGAACTTATCAGAATGATAAAACTGTTTACAAAAGAATCTGTATGCAAGTTTCTTCTCTAAGAAAAAGATGAAAGAAAGAAAAAACAATTAAGTTGTTATATATACATTTACTTTTCCAGTAATATATCTTGCTTTGAAGTGTTGAAGTAATGCATGTTTCAAAAATTTATATATAAATTTCATTACTAGTTATGTTGTTTTAATTGTTAGGGATTAAGAATACCTTTGATTTTTTTTCCTTAAGAAAACACATAAGTTTGTAAAATCTTTTAAAGTCAAGGAAAAGATATTGCTAGCATCCCCCAAACATCTCTCTTGTTATCTGCAAACACTAAGTTTATCTCTGTTATTTTTTTAACTTTCCATAAAGAGAATCATTCAATATGTATCTTTTCAATTCTAATTCCTCTTCCTTTATACTATCCTTCACTTCTAGTTTCTTTTCCTGTATAGTATATTTGCAATATTTGTTCATGTTTATAAGTGTAGCTGTAACTCCTTTATTTTAATTATTTTCAGTGTTTACTATGCAGAATGACTACAGTTTGTATATCAAACTTTTGAATCACAGCTTTATTGCTTCTTCCCCAACTTTGATACATTTTATTTACCTTTTTACTTATTGCACTGGCAAAATGTGCTCTATAATGTTCAGTGGAAATGGTAATAAGAGCCCTCCTCAGTTTATTTTCCTTCTTGGGGTTTAAATTTTCAGCATTGATCAATAAGTACATGTTTTGCAGGTATGTTAAGAAAGTTTTAGTCTCATCCAAGTTAGCTTAAAGGATTTTCTAAAAACATAAGATCGTACTTAATATTATACATGTTTTCTCTGCTTCTGTGGAGATGATTCAGTTGATTTTGGCAAATGTTGCATCTTCTCATTGCATCACATCAGAGTCACATGAATAGACATTTTTCCAAGGAAGATACAACCGGCCAACAGGTATATGCAAGGGTGCTCAACATCACTAATCATCAGGAAATGAAAAATCAAACCACAGAGAGATATCACCTCACATCTGTTAGGATGGTTATTGTAAAATTATAAGACAGCAAGGGGATGGAGACAAGGAAACTCCAGTACCTTGATGAAACAAATACACATTGGTAGAGCTATTATGGAAAACATTATGGAGTTTCCTTACAAAAAACTAAAAATTAAATTACCATATGACTCATCAATCCCACCTTTGGGTATATATCCAAAGAAAATTAAATAAGTATATTGATACCTGCAATCTTATGTTCACTGTATCATTATTTCCAATAGATGATTCATGGAAACATCTTAAATGCCTGTAGGATGATGAGTTGGTAAAGAAATTGTGAATACATATGCAATGGAATGTTATTCAGCCTTAACCAAGAGGAAATCCTGTCCTTTACAAGTACATGATAACCCTGGAGGACAAGCTGGGTGAAATAAGCCAGACACAGAAGAGTAGATAACTGCATGATCCTACGTATATGTGGAATTAAAATAGTCAGAAACAGAGTAGAACAGGGGCTGTCAGTGGAGGGAGGGTGGTAAGGGAAAGGGGAGATTTTGTCCAAACAGTATGAAGTTTCAGTTATATAAAATGAATTAGTTCTGGAAATCTAACGTACAAAATAACTATGGTTAATAATATTGAATTGGATGCTTGAAATTTGCCAAGAGAACAGATCTGGCCCACGATCAGATTTCTAGTGCTATCCCTTCTTAGTACCTTCTGGAAACCAAGTTTTTCCCCATAGTCCTCCAAGTCTATCTCAAGCTCTGCTCAGCTTTCACCCTGAGAGACCCCATTTCCAGAATTGGCAAATATGTCATGTTGAAATACTGTACCAACGTCAGGCTCAATTCTGTGAGTTTCTGTCTATTCCCGAATCTTGGCTTCATAATTCTTCACTACCTTGTTAACTCTCTGTGCCTTCAAGCAATTTCATGTTGATATTTTGTCATTTTTTTCCAAGATGTTCTGAATGGACTGCATTTCTTTACCTGACATTTTTTCTGTGACCTTTTGCTAAAGGTTATTCAAAATAAGTATGGATTGGCTGCTCTAATTTAGTAATTACATATGTCAAACAGCTCCTCACAATTTTGTTTATTCATTTTGGCAAAGAACTTATTTTAATTATCTTTTACTGACCTAATGAACAATTATTTACTGAGAGCATACAATGCATGAGGTACCACCTTAAACCACAAAATGCAAAAATGAAAGACATGAGTTTCCTACCTCTTAGCACCTACCTTCTCAATAGTATAATAGAATAAACAAATAATAAATAA
The DNA here is from genome assembly GCF_001458135.2 of Marmota marmota marmota. Taxonomy (NCBI): domain Eukaryota; kingdom Metazoa; phylum Chordata; class Mammalia; order Rodentia; family Sciuridae; genus Marmota; species Marmota marmota. The sequence continues at coordinate 33,072,367 of NW_025999853.1, read as the reverse complement.
GCATATATTAGCATGCACACAGCCCTAGGTTCTCTCCATGCACACAAAAATAACAAATAAATACATAAACGTGTAACTTCTGATTGAAATAAGTACGAAGAAAATGAAGATTGGGTTGTTACAGAAAAGTCAATGGCAAGCTGCAACTTCAACACCAAGAAGAAAGCCCTGGTGAAGAGTAATAGGAAAACAGTGTCCAATGGGAAGTCGCTGAATAAACAAATGCACCTAGGAAGAAAAAAAGCTTGTTAGCAGATCATGACTACGTATGTCATGTGAGCAAGGAATTAGTATGAGTTAAAGCTGGGGCAGAAGACAGAGTTTCATTCACGTAGAATCTCATGAGTTTTAGTTAGAATAAGCTTTCTTTGTCCTATGACTTGTTTTAATAGAACACAGCACAAGTTGAGATGCTATATTACAGCTAAATTCACTTTCATGATATTGCTATCCAAATGATGACAAAAAGGCGCTCTCAGCCCACTAAACTCCTAGGAGTGCCTGGACTGTCAAGATAGTAACTAGATTGTTTCCACTGACAATTTTACCTCTGAGAGGGTAGTGGAAACAACTTGGCAAATTGCTACTCTTAACTTAATAATGACCAAGAAGAAAAAATTGGTTGGAAAAGTAGAAGTGACAAGAACCTTGGGGAAGGAAATAGTGCTACTTTAGAGTGTAAAGTCACAACCAAGGAGAATCCTAGGCACATCTAATGTTCCTTAAGTCTTGAAGAGAAGTGTTTTTTATTAGTTTGTTTCAAAGCAAAGTGAAAATAGACTCAAGGCATAAGAACAAAAGAGGGAAGACTTCAAGCATATTTAGAAAGTTCACTATATGTAATTCTGTTTATGTGATTATAGAAGGAGCTCTGATGAGGAAGAATATGAAAGCAGAATAAGAAAGGCTAGTATTTCTTCCAATACACTCAATTTAAAAAGACAAATTACCAATAATTATAAAACAGTGGCATTCAAGAATGTTTTCAAGAAGTCTTGCTCATAATGTATTTAAACTTATAAAAATATTAAAATCAGAGCTTCAGATAGACTTGAAGGACTATGGGGGGAAAAAGTTTCCAGAAGTATTAAGAAGGGACAACAGTAGCAAATATGTTTATTTGGGGAACAAAAACACAAACAAAGAGGAGGCAGCTTGAATATTAATGGATTCTGAGAAAATTAAAAAATGTATTTTTTAAATTTTTACCCCATTTGAGTCAAATGTATGATATGTCAAGATCATTGTATTGTCATGAGCAACTAATAAAAAATAAAAAATTACATATATATATATAAATATATATATATTTATATATATATAAATATATATATATTTATATATATATATATAAATATGTAAATATATATATATTTACATATTTCTGCCAGGCTAATGGCTACATTTAAAGAGCAAAATAAGCAAGAAAGACAAGTTGAAAGGCAGAACTTATGATATTAAGAGAAAAACAATAACATCTTTTTTTTTAATTTTTATTGTTGGTTGTTCAAAACATTACATAGTTCTTGATATATCATATTTCACACTTTGATTCAAGTGGGTTATGAACTCCCATTTTTACCCCGTATACAGATTGCAGAATCACATCAGTTACA
>NW_025999853.1:33037615-33069868 GCF_001458135.2 Marmota marmota marmota | reverse complement strand
TTACCTCTTCTAAAGTTGAGTTGACCTGCATTGCTTGTGGTCCTTTCTTTCCTTGTCTTTTCATACTGCTCGCGTTTCTTTCTGCTTGGTGAAACTATTGTGTTATTGAAATTTTCCCCCTATATATTAATATTGCTCTTTTATAGTTGAAAAATCTCCCTTGCAGGGGCGGGTGGCGGCTGTGCTCCTTCTCCAATTGGGGTGATCTGTCTACCACGCTGTCGGGCCTCTGGGCCTGTTCTTCCGGTAGGTCGCAGGTCTGCCTACCTTGTAGGCGCGGGCGGTGGCTCTGCTCTGCCCTTACTCCAATTGGGGTGACGTGTCTACCACACCGGCGGGTCGCTGGGCCTGTTCCGGGTGCGGGAGGCGGCTCTGCTCTACCCCTACTCCAATTGGGGTGACATGTCTACCATGCCGGCGGGCTGCTGGGCCTGTTCCGCCGGTCGGTCACAGGTCTGCCTACCTTGCGGGCACGGGCGGCGGCTCTGCTCTGCCCCTACTCCAATTGGGGTGATGTGTCTGACAATAACATCTTGCACTTTAATTTGGTGAAAGATATATATATATATATAATGGCATAATTTGGCATGAACATACTTTATATACAGAGTTATGAAAAATTGTGCTGTGAATGGATAATTATGAATGTAATGCACTCCACTATTGTCATGCATGTAAGAAATAAATTTTAAAAACATACTTTATATACAACTAGAGATATAAAAATTGTGTTGTATATGTGTAATAAGAATTGTAATGCATTCCGCTATCATTTATTTTTAAAAAATCAATTAAAAATACTGAAGTTCTCAACTAAAATTAAAAAAATTTTAAAAAAAGATATATAATGAGCATTTTTCATTTTAGAAATCCTAGAGAATGAATGAACTAATTAAGCTTAAAGAAAATCTAATATATCTAATATTCAAAATGGAAAAGAACAAAGTGAAAAATCTTGAAGACTCTCATAGCTAGAGAGAACCTTCATAACAGGTTATAATGAAGTAGTTTATGAGTTTTCTGAAATGAAGTTATTGTTAGGAAATAATTTACTAATGACAAGTGATACCAACAGACATTTTTTTCAAGCTCATTTGATCTCTATGCTCTAATGACAGAGCATAGAGCCATTCATCCAAAAACCGGCACATAAGAAACACAGAAAATTTTTGTTGTGTGGACAACTCAATTTTTTTCTAACATAACATCCTCCAAAGGATTTTCCCATACAGGACATCTGCACATGCTATCCCCTATGCCTGCAATATTCTCACACTCTTGGTATACTCTACCTTAAACCCCACAGCCTTATACTACCCAACTCAATCTATCCATGTGTCAGATTTCACATTCCATAGTGGAATCCTTTCCTGACACTTCATTTCATGCACAAGAGCAGATACTGGTCAGATTCCCTATTACACGTTGCATGTTCCTTATACAAAAAGTCTAGAAGTGTTTCCAATATTTTCAGATTTTGGAATATTTACATTAATACAAGAATTCTTGGGAATGGGATCCAAGTCTAAACACAAAATTCATTCATGTTTCATATATATTTTATTGACATACCCTGAAGGGAATTTTATACAACGTTTTCAGTGTGACCTTTTTTGATTATGACCTGTAACATGAGGTCATGTGTGGAATTTTCTGTTCTGATGTCATGTTAGTGTTCAAAATTATTAGATTTTGGAACATTTTGAATTTCAGATACTTTAGTTAAGGATGCTCAATCTATATATTCTTAGTCCTTTTTTATAATACTTATCATAATTATAGTTAATCACTTATCTAGATAATTATTTGTTTAATGCTTACCATCTTGTTGAATTATAACCTTTATCAAGACGAAAAAACATATCTGTCATGTTTATCTCATACTCCAAGCATTCAGGTCAGACAATTTTAGCCATAAATTCTTTGTAAGGCACTTTGTGAGTATAGGCAAGGTCTTTTATAAAATCCTTTAAGAAAAGATGGAGAAATATGAGCTGGTCATGGTTCAGTTGAACTGAATAGCAACCTTAGATTAAATGACTACCTCCAAAAGAGAGATTAAAGAGAGTACAGAGACAGTATATATTGTGTGTTTAGTGCCACATCGCATGATAGAGCAGTGATTTATTATCTTTGGTGTGAACAAAAATCACCTTTGTGCTCTCCCAGAAAAAGGTAAACTTTAGGGTCTCACTACCAGTTATTAGGGTTCATGAGGTTCCCTGTGCTCCCCATATAGGAAAACTTTCCAATGTAATATCACAAGGAAATTCTTTTTCCCATTGATCTTTTGTTCTCAGGTATATATTTAGTTACCAACTTCATCAATAAGAGTATATCTTCTGTTTTAGATGTATATAAATACAAGGATAGAATTTCAGATAAAACAAAATCTATGAAAAAAAAACAATTACATCTGCTGCCAATGCTTTTAAAATAAGCTTTTAGTTCACAATAGTTTTAGATACAGAAAAATTTAGGAGTTCTTGGGCTGGGGATGTGGCTCAAGTGGTAACGCACTTGCCTGGCATGTGTGGGGCCCTGGGTTCGATCCTCAGCACCACATAAAATAAAGATGTTGTGTCCACCGAAAAACTGAAAAATAAATATTAAAAAATTCTCTCTCTCTCTCTCTCTCTCTCTCTCTTTCTTTCTCTCTCTCTCTCTCTCTCTCTCTCTCCCTCTCTTTCTCTCTTTAAAAAAAAATTTAGGAGTTCCAATGCACCCATACCTAGTTTCATTATTAATAATAGTATGCATTATTATGGTATATTTGTCAGAATAATGAACTAATATTAACCATTATTTTTAAACTAAAGTCTACATTTATTTATAATCCTTACGTTTTACCTAATGTCTTTTTTTGTTACAGGATCCTATCCAGGTTTTCACATTATATTTTGTTGTCATGTTCACTTAGGTCGCTCTTGCTCTTGACTACACTCATTTTCTCAGGCTTTCTATATTTTTGATGCTTTTGGCAATTTTGAGGAATACTAGTCATGTATTTTGTGAAATGTCCCTGTATTGAAATTTGTCCAATTTTTCCTCAAGATAGGGCTAGGGTGATAGGTTTAAGGGAAGACCACAGAGGCAAAATGTGATTCCATTCCATCATCTTAATGACACATACATACATTCCTTGAGCTGCTGTTGTTAACATTGATCACCTCAATGCTGGAATATCTCAGACTTTTTCATTGTAAAGGACACCATTCCCCTCTTTACATGCAATACTCTTTGGAACTCATTTGTGCATAGCTCACACTCAAGTACTGAGAAATTATGCCTCAACTCCTTGAAGGCAAAGTATCTACATAAGTTACTTATAGTTGGAGATTTACTCTATTATCCATATTTCTTTATTTAATCTCTATATAATCATAACTAGTTCTTTTATAGTTCCACTTATAATTTAATACTTTCTTATTTATTTCATTCCTCATATTGTTCCAGCTTGAGTATTAGGAGCTACTTCCATAATGTGGGAGTCTTCTGTTAATTTGTTTGTCTGTTTATTAGGAGGGAGGGATTTGGTTTTGTTGTTGTTGCTAATATTCCTTACTTTCTAGTACAACTAGATGCTCTAAGATTATCTTAAATATTTACTGCACCACTCCTAGAATCAGCCATTTCTCCCAAGGAGTTCTTGTTTCTTTTATTGGAGAATGGTTTTCAAAATCCAGATTTGGATGTACTGACTACTACTTCAAAACCATTGCTCTTAGACTTCTTCAACGGACAAAATAACACACACACACACACACACACATACATACATGTGAACCCATGCATATGCACATATTATAAATATTTTTATAGGTAACCATCTACAAACGTGAGTTCTTATTGAGGTTTCCAACTTCAATTCATGTGGCTGATTTTAGCTTCTTGTTCTTGATTAATAAAGTTTATAAATATCAGAAGCTGACTCTTGAGGGCAATAGCATTAAAATTTAAACCTTAAATTATCAAGAATAAATAAACAACTAAAATTTCAAAAAATATGTCAAGATTATAAATTATAAGAATTACTTTGTGCACAATTTCATGCTAATGAATCTCTAAACAAAGAGATTTTTTAATGATAAACTATTTCTGAAGAATTAGAAAACTTTAAAATACAAATTGAGGTTGATAATGAAAAGCTAAGGAGAAAAAGTGGTAAACAAAAATACACTCTAAAAAATTACTAAGACCTAAGGGAAGAGCTAGACAAAAGAGAAGTTACCATGAACAGTAGATAAAAAAAAATTAAATAAATCTATGTTTAATACTATTTAAATCCATAACAAAATAACTCCACAAACTAAAATATATGACAAAGAACATCCATAAAATATGCATAAATGAATCCACATATATAATTAAATTTAGTTTGATAAAGAAAGTATTGTAAAGCCAAATGAAAACATGTACTAATATAATTGTTGAACAATTTGAACAATTAGATTTGTGTGTGTGTGTGTGTATAAATTCCAGGTCAAGTAATATTACAAAGATTGAAAAAGAAAGTATAAGTTAATATTGGTGAGATTATTTTCTAATTAAAACACAAAGCCAAAGGATAAGGGTCACAGACTTTATTTCAAACAAAAACCTTTCTAAAACAAAATTTACCATAAATAAAGTTACAATCCCAGAAAAGTTTTACAAAGAACTTTCAATGTGTTTCAAAGAACACAGAATACATATGCAGAGTTCCTAAAGTCTATATAAAAAAATCAAAATAGAAATAATGAACAGAACATGAGCAGGTGAATCACAAAGAATAATCACAAGTGGCTACTAGATATATATTAAGATACTCAAGACTCAAGAAGAAAAAGGCAAATTAAAATGAATTATTTTTCCTAAGATTGGCAAGAATCAAAGAGTGAAAATATCAGACTTTGGCAAGCATACAAAGAAGAGTACTTTTCTACACTTGTAGTGGGAGTTATAAAATTGGAGAAATCACTCTGGAAAACAGGTTGACAGTCTATCATAATAAATTGTACATCCAGTGATTCAGCAATTCTACTTCTAAGAAACTATTCTGAAGGAATCGTCATAGATGAGAGGCAAAATGTATACAGTAAAATGATTTTTTTGTTATGGTGATGAAATTTGGCAACCTAATTGTCCATGAATACATTATTTTTATGATATTGTAATATACTACATATCTATTTAAAAGAATAACATAAGCTTTTATGTACTTATGTACACCTAACCCTAACTCCACAGAAATATAAGTTAACAGATTCAGGGACTAATAGCATAAGTATCAATTTCCATCTGATAGAAACCCCAGAAAGAAAAAATTTAATAGGAAAATAAGGAGAAAATTTAATAGGGAGAACATTTAATAGGAAAATTAGGAGAAAATTTAATAGGGAGAAAATAACTGAAGATATAACATTCATAAATTTTACATAACTAAAGAAAGATGTAAGCTGTCAGTTGAAAACCTTCATAAAAGTACAAAATGGAGCAGAAAAGACAAAATTAATGCATATTTAAACATAGGACAGTAAACATTGACCTCAAAGCAAAATCCCTAGAATGAACGAAAGCAAAAGCTTGCATTTAGTTCATTGACCTGAGGTTTCCAAAAAGGAGCATTAGGTGTAAAAAGATAAAGAATAATAGAGCATACAATTGATAAAGGAAGGATTCTCTTATCAAATAATATCAAAATAATTGATTCATTATATGAAAAACACAATTAAATTATAATCCTGTTTCACAAAAGATAAACTTTATGAGTTAAATACAAATTATTAAAAGAAAAAAAAACAGAAAAAGAAAGTATATTCTTCTCCCTCTTTTTTCTTTTTTTATATACCTTTATTTTACTTATTTATTTTTATGTGGTGCTGAGGATCGAACCCAGCGCCTTGCATGTGCTAGACGAGCGCTCTACCGCTGAGCCACAATCCCAGCCCAGAGAATGATTTCTAAATAAGAACAAAAAGCATTAATGAAGGGAAAACCATGTATAGTAATGTATCAGAAATGAAGTTTTGGGGCTAGGGTTGTGGCTTAGGGGTAGAGTGCTCACCTAGCACACATGAGGCCCTGGGTTCAAACCTCAGCACCACATAAAGATAGAATAAAGATATTGTGTCCGCTTACAACTAAAAATAAATTTTAAAAAAAGATTTCATCAAAGATTTCTCATTTGACATTAGCAGTAAAAATGTATTTGTAACACTCAAAACTAAGATATAGAACATACAGGCAACTCTTAAATATTATTAAAAAAATGAAAAAAATAGAAAGCAAAGGATGGGCTATTTATAGAAGCAAGCAATAAATAAAGAGATAACCAGACTCAGTAGTAATCAAAGAAATGCAAATAAAATAACCATGAGAAGAAATGTCCTGCATGTTCATCATGTTGACATAAAATTTAACAATAGCAAGTGTTGTCACAGATGAAAGGGGAAAATATCCTTATGCACTACTGTTGAATGTAATAAGTGGCATTCATTTTGGTGAGAAAAATCAAAGAGTGAAATAAGGATATATACATGGCCTATGATCCAAAATGTTCTCAGGAAGTCTTTGCTCAAGTACACAAAAAAAGATGAGTATTAAAATGCTTATTAATCATATCAATTCCCATAAATTCACATCTGTATCAAAGTCTTATTTCTGTTTCAACAGTAGTAGTAAAAATAGTAGTAAAATACTGGAAGCAATTGATATTAATCAATTAGATGGTTTAGGTGGGTACTAAAAAAGGATAAGTCCAATATAGTTATAAAAAATATATGTCCAGTTCTATGGGGGTATAGTAAAAAATACAATGTAACATATATCTATGTATGAATCTGATATTTATATAAAACTTATGCAATTCATATCTACATATACAAGTATAATGTGTATTGTAAAAAAACAATACTGTATATTTTACATGAACACACATATGTAACTAAAGAAATTTGTAGAAGATGAATTGGTACTACATGAACTAAGTGCAAAGGAGAGAGGAAGTTTAAGGGAAAATCAGATCAAAGTGTTAAATGAATACCATAAAAATTATTATACATTATCATCATTGTCTAATAATGTAATGAGGAATATAACTCAATTTAGTTGAGTGTACCTGAAAACTTCAAGTTATAACATTCATTACCAGCAAGGGCATGGGCAAAACAAATACTCATATATGTAGATAATACTATTCAGGATGTACACTCTAATTTTTATGAAAATTTACTTTTGGCGTTAGGGGCATATACATAATAAGCTAGCCAATGCCCTGCTGAGAGCCATTGCCAAGTAGGAATGACACATGGCAATTTCTTTGTCAGCCTACCCAATGTTGCTTAGAGGAAGGACTCTCCATATTGGACCCAGGTCATTTGCAGTGACATTGCATGTAAGGTGACCTTGCTCAAGGACCAGGGTGGATCCGGGTTTAGGGCAGATCAGGGTTTAGGGCTCTCCTTGGATTTAGGGCGGTTCCAGGTTTAAGGTGTACCCTGCTGGGAATAGGGTGTATCCTGCTGCCTCAGGCTCGCCCGCTCCTTGAGTTCCTGTTGAGTTCTCACGGGATTCAGAGAGTATTTGGGATGCAGAACGTGGAATTTGGCGGAGAACGTGGATTTCCCCAGAACGTGTGTAGAGTGCCGGAGTGAGTTCGGGAATAAAGAGTTGCTGTTTGAATCTACAAGGTGTGTGGCTTGTGATTTTGTGCCCAGCCAGACTGTGGCAATGCCCAAGCCTATACTTTATAGGAAAATCTTCACTACTCTGGGCTACCAAGGTCATTTTTTAAGCACTTGGGCCTTACCTTTTATCTGGTTTCTAAGATGTTGCTCTCATTCAACAGTTGTTTATAGAACTCTAATTACATAACACAAACTCACTGACTATTTGTTCTAATATTTTACTGATTCCCATTCCATTTCTCTAATTCTACCATTACTTTATTTTTCAAAGTGTGTTTATCCCTAAATCTGAAAATTTCCAAAGCTCAGTAATTTTTTGCCTAGAATATTCATTACATCCCTCCTCCATTCTCATGCTTTTTAATACTATTAACTTCATTTCCAAATCTGTTTTTTCATCTAGATATTTTTGCATTCATATCATTTCACTGCCTAAAAATGAACATAAGTCAATTGAATTCCATTATTTTCTCCCCTAAGTAGTTCTCATTCCCAATTACTATTTACTTCTTTGGGTACATTGTTATCCCAACGACCATGTAAGCTCTACAACTAAATTGTATATTTGTTTTACTGTTCTCTTCCATGTATTAATCACATCCATTCTCATAAATTTGCATCCATGTTAGTTTTCTACTGCTAAATTATAACAAATTACCACCAAATTAATGCCTTAAAAATAACACAACATTATTATCCTGAAGTTCTGGAGGACTAAAGCATGAAATGGATCTCATTGAACTAAAAGCAAGACTTCAGAGGGTTTTCTCCTTTTGGAAGATTCTTGGGAAAAATTAATCTTCTTTCTTCTTCTAGTTTCAAGATGCTACCCTCATTCATTACCTCGTGGTTCTCTTTCATCTTCAAAGTCTGCAGTGACTGTTGGGTTTTTCTTATGCTGCTACCTCTCTGGGTTTCTTATTTCTATAGGTATCTTTCATTTTTAATGACCATTCCAATTACTTCGGTCCCAACTGAATAATCCTGAATAATATAACAAATAATATATGATTAACAACATTAATTCTGTTTTCAACCTTAATTCCTCCCACATTTCCTATGTAACATAGCATACTGACAGAATATTGGATTAGGACATTGTTGGGGAATCATTATTCTAATTACCACAATATTCAACTCACAGCAATTCAAATATCACCTATGTCTTATTTATTGTTTTTCTTTCTTCATAATTTAGGACCAATGCCCTGATAAACCTTTTCCTCCCAGGTATTTCTAGGGTCCCTACCAGATAACCTTGCATGTACTCAGATCAAGTCATTCTTGGAACTGCGCCCATATGTCTCTTCCTTGGACTTTTTGGTTCAATATGAGCATTTCCTCCAGTTGATGTTAAACTCTTGCAGATCACAGTTGTCAGTCTTGTCCCACCATTTCTGCTACTGCTGCAGCAGGGGCATTCAAATACCAGAAGCATCAAACCTTTGCACCAAAGGGAAATACTTCTTTCCACATTTTGTTTCATGTCATACTAGAAGATACCAAAGCAGAGTTGCTTGCTCCCATCTTAGAGACTTTTAAATAACATTCAGTTTTTACTTTAAAACATAGGTCCATCAAATCCAACTAACAAAATTATGTATATTCAGCATCACTATTCCTAAAAATAACAAAAGTTTCTTTTGTTTTCTAATACCTCACAGTTAACATCCTTTTCTTATATGTTGAATTTTCATCCAAGGAACTTCTTAGTGCCTTGTTCAAATAGACTTTTGGTAGAACTGACCATTATCACTCTTACCAGACCTGTCTGAATCCAGTGGTGTTATAACTCTACCCAAATGCAATCAATTGCAACCTCAGCTTCTCATGCCTATTTCTTCTTCACTTTTACACAACCACAAAACTAGCCCTGGAGGGAGGTTTCATTTAATATTTGGATATTTGCAATCATCACCACCATCCCACCATTCATCTGCTTCCGACTCAACATGACAACATTGATTAAGATTCCTAAATCAATGCTATTTCTACATTTGAAAATGTTTGGCAGTTTTCTGTGAGCTTGCCAATGAAGTACTACCAATCAATCTAAACATTCAATAATCTTCCTAAGATTTATGATATGACTTCCATTTTTCTCACTTTTGTTCTTGTCTTTCTTCATCTTAGCCCTTATGTCATAAATGTCCTTCCTTTTCAAACTAAATCACATTGTTTTTAAGTATCTGTTACAAATTTCCACCTCTTAGAACAGTTTTGAAATTATCTAAGACAATTTCAAGTTATCTGGAAATTCAGTAAATCATTTGTTGCTTAAATGATTGAATGCATTTAGTTTATGTTTAATAAATGTCAGCTTGTGGTTTATGTGCCTATGTCCAAACATTATCTCTTGAAAGTATAAACTAAATAATTCACAAGGTTAGCACAACTTTTTTATTATCTACTCAGGCTAGCGAACCACTAACAGCCCCAGGTGTTACTCTGTTCTTTCTTGCTGGCCTTGTACCCAGTAATTCCATATTAATCCTCATCCAGCTATTGTTTAAAAAAAAAAAAGGAGAAGGAGGAGGAGGAGAAGGAGGAAGAGGAGGAGGAGGATCAGGGGGAGGAGGAGGAGGAGAAGTAGAGGGAGGAGGAGGAGGAGCAGCAGCAGCAGCAGGGGGAAGAGGAGGAGGAGGAACAGGGGAGGAGGAAAAGGAAGAGGAGGAGGAGGAGCAGCAGGGGGAGGAGGAGGAGGAAGAGTAGGGGGAGGCGGAGAAGGAGGAGGAGGAGCAGGGGAGGAGGAAAAGGAGGAGGAGGAGCAGGGGGAGGAGGAGGAGGAGCAGGGGAAGAAGGAGAAGGAGGAGGAGCAGGAGCAGGAGCAGGAGAATAAGAATAAGAGTTTGACAATTCTATTATTCCCTGCCTTTACCAGTACCTCTAGTAAGTCTCTTCCTAAGGCCCCTACCTGTCTTCTTAGAAAACTCCCTTTGCCAACTGCTGCAAACTCCTAATCTTTTTCAATGGCTTGTCTTCAATTTCATCCAGATATGACAGTGGTTCCTTTGATGCTACATCAAAATATATAATTCTTTAAATTTCAGAATTTCTTAGAAAAATTTCCTTTATTTCACCATTCATAACTTTTCTGGGTCAAATTACTGTCATATCATCCCTACCAAATCATGGAACCCGTTTATCCAGAGATGAGGTGAACATCTCTCAATTAAAGGGGACTATCATTCAATACCTAATAACATTAGGGAAGGAAGGATTTCTCCACAAAGCTTTTCCAGATGAAAAACGCTGTATAATCTCCAAATAACAGAATCACTTTGGGCAACAGAGGAAAATAGCTTCAAGGGTTCAGAGATGTCTTTACTCTGATGCAACATTTTTATAGAGATCTCAAATGAGGTAGAGCTTATGGGGGTGTGGGAAGCACCAGTGTTGCTGTAGGTGCTGCTAACACTACATAGTTCCAACAAAAGAACTAAGATTTAAGACACTGAACAGACGAAAAGAGGCTACATTTGGGAACGTAAATGTTGTCTGTTGAGTTACTCAATGTTGCTTGGTTGGAATACATCTAATTGTCCTAGAGAGCTTCGAGAGTTAGGTAAGTGACATAGAAATCAAATACAAAAAAAAAAAGTAGAGGCCCGAGAGCTGCCCTGAACACCACCAACATGGAGACTTTGTACTGGGTCCTGTTCTTAGTGCTCGAATGTCCCAATCTGAAGCTAAGAAGCTGCCCTGGGTGCACATGTTGTCGGCCATGACAGTGTATACTCTGATGGTGGTGTCTTGTTTCCTCATCAGCAGAGGAATAATTTATGATGTTATTGTTGAACCTCAGAGTTTTGGCTCTAAGACTGATGACCATGGGCATCAGAAGCCAGTAGCTTTCTTAGCCTACAGAGTAAATGGACAATATATTATGGAAGGACTTGCATCCAGCTTTCTGTTTACAGTGGAGGGTTTAGGTTTCATAATCCTGGACCAATCCATTGCACCAAATATTCCAAAACTCAATAGATTTCTTCTTCTATTCATTGGATTCATCTGTGCCCTACAGAGCTTTTTCATGGCTAGAGTATTCATGAAAATGAAACTGCCAGGCTATCTGATGGGTTAGAGTGCCTTTTGAGAAGAAATCAGTGGATTCTGGATTTGCTCCTGTTGATGGAGTTGTAAAGGCTATACCAATCCTCTCTTATGAAATGTGGAAAAGAATAAAAAGCAGTAGTAAAAAGTATCAAGTGAAAACATAGGAAATATATGAAAGCTTGGACTGGAATTTCTTGGTATCAGAGACAAGTTTATTACAGTATTTTTTTTCCTGAAGACCTGTTGTGCCAATGATGTTAAGTGTCATTTTCTTAGTTTTTCATTTCATAAATATACTGTTCTTCTAAAATTATTTTTTACAACCCCCTTTAACAATTTTTTGCGATATTTCTGATTTTCAGAAGTTAATGTAAAATCAGGAAGCAAGATCTCTAAGAACTCTGAGAACTGAGAACTCTGGACTGCTGATCTGCTTCACGAATGGTGCTTTGCCTTTAAACAGTGTGTGTGATAGTACGTTATTTCACATATATATGCAAGACTGTTTCCTCAACAGTAAGATGTATGAAAGGAACAGAAATAAATAATTTTTCTAATTAACAAGAAAAAAGAAAACAAAAAAAAGTAGAATTCTGTTTGGTAACCTTCATTTTGATCTGATAGGGAAGGGTTTCTGAGCCAAATAAGTAATCTTGTCATCATTTGAATTAATAATAAGACACAGGGTAGGTTGAAGAAGGGATTAAATTAACAATTCATGACTGATTCTAACCCTATTTAAAAAAAAAGCCTGGGTTTTATCAGAACTCTAGATGCCTGCTGAAAATTCCTCATATGTAGACCTTATCACCTCCCTGTGACAAGTAAGGGACATCACTGCCTGCAGAAAAATGGCATGCAAAATTTAGAATGGAAAACATCTGAGGACAGTCACCTGTGAACAATTCTCACTCCTACTTTTCTTAATCACCTACCAATGTCAATACTGTACACTCTTCCTTTTTTCATAGCACCTCAACCAGTCCTGCTTTCAGACTCCTCATCCTAACCTAATCTCTCTACTAAGCAACAAAACCCCCCTACTATATCCTTTGCCTTTTTTGTATGTCTGTAATAACTTTCCCTGTGTCCTTTCAGAATCTCTTCTTGTCCTTGCCTTATTCTCTGTATTCTACAAGTCCAGAAGACCAGAAAGGTGACCATACAGAAATTCTCACCTGAGACTTTATAGTCAAGACATATACCATATGCTAAAATATTTTGTGTGTTTGTTGATCTGACCCAGACTAATATGCAACCAGAAGATCAGAATTGGACTAAGTACTATAATTGGATTCCTTTGCTACCTCTGGACTGTGCAGCAAACAGATCATAACTATACTAGCTACCCTCTAGAAAAGTCCCGAATAAAAGAAAAGACAATAGCCTCTATCTTTATTAGTTACCATACACTCTATCAGTTACCATATACTTTAATCTATTGAGAAACCATCCTTGACCTTTTATTGAAGTTTGTTACATTCTAACAGACTAACCAAAGGCCAAAGAGTCATTTGGATCATGATCAATAGGAATGGCACAGTGACTCTATTTCACTAACTAGAAGAGATATACATCATGACAAATGCCATATTTGGCAATGATAGTCATTGAGATTGATAGTGTTGCCTCTCTTACCCCATGTAGATTTAAGAACAAGTATATAGCTAAATTATAAAATAAGCAAAAAATTCAAAAAGATTTTTATTTTTTATCAACTTTACTAACATGTAAACATAGTCTTTTTAAAAATTTGATATTGAATTAATAATCTTGGGTATAAATGTTTGTTTTACTGAATGAATTACCCATCAATATACAAATTATATGATTTATATCCATAAGCAGTCATAAAATAAAACATGGAGAATATGTGAGGCTTTGGACCTGTGAAATGTTACTAACCAAAATTTGGTCCATGCTCTAGACTGCTGGCTTCTCCAATTATGAAATAAGTATTATAATCATCCAGTATTATATAAGAATGTTGTTTGATTGAAATATATTTTGTGCCAAGTGATCACATGCATTTATTTAAATGTATAATTTTCTTGTAGATATTGCACATATATATAGACAATAATTATTTTTAGGGACATATAGAGAAAGTAAATTCTGTCAAAGTAAAACATAAAAATGGGTGAAATCTACTATATATTGGATCCATTAGATAAATTTTAGGCTAACAAAATAATATGTAATATCAATAATATCAGAACAATACAAAAGTTAGATTTAAGTGGTTTTTAAAAGCTAAAATACTGACATTTAATTTATTAATTTTTGACATAGATAAAAATCATGGAGTATCAGATAGCTATATCAAAAACCAGATACCCTATACCATTTTTTTCCAACCCTAGTGTCACTCTTCAGATGCATTCAACAGCTTTGTTCCTCCAGCATTGACTGCAGTGCTTCTAGATAAACAATTATAAGTATTTCCTATGGTTTTTGAGGAATTGCTAACTAAATCACCACCTTTTGCAATTTATCCTCACCTATCCATCCCTAATGTAGTTATTAAAGAATCTTTGCTTAAATTACAGACATTAACACTATAATCTAAAATTTGTGTACACTGAGCCAAGTAGTCTACTAAGATTGCATGTCTTTTGTCATAGAACTCTTAGTCTTTGTCAAAATAATCATCTCTGCATCTTCCTTCCTTTTGTTTAGCTTTCTAGATTTTCACTGGTGATTTTCTTTTTCAAAGAAACTGTAATATGTCTGTCATGTGTTTTTCGTTCATCCTGTGGTGAGTAGGGTGTGACCTTCAGCCTTGGTTCACATGGATTAATTCTAAGAAATTGCCCTGTATTATTTTTTTCTTAATTCTCCTGCTTTCTTACCCCTTCTGTTTTCTAATGCCGTAGCAAGATTATGAGATTAATATATATTGGGATATCAATATTTATGTTTATCTTTTTGTCTTATTCCTTTTTTTGTTTTTCTTTCTAATCTTTCAAAAGTTATTTTATTTAATTATCCATTTGTGCTACATTGATATTCTATTGCTATGTAATTCGTTAGCCATTTTTAGAAGATTCTCTCCAAAGAAGTATTAAATGTGAACCCGAACCCAGGGGTGCTTTGCCACAGAGCTACATCCCCAGTCCTTTTTATTTTGTTTTTATTCTTTATTTTTTTTGAGGAAGGGTCTTGCTAAGTTCTTAAAGGTCTCACTAAGTTGCTGAGGCTGGACTTGAATCTGCAATCCTTGTGCCTCAGTCTCCAAAGTTGCTGGGATTACTGTTGTATGCCACAACACCCAATTCAAAGGGTCATATATAAATAAATATTGTATGGTTCCAGTTATAAGAGATTTTCATAATAGGCAAATCCATTGAGACATAGACTAGTAGTTGACATGGAATGGGTGAGGAATTGGGACTGACTGCTAATAAGCATGATGTTTCTTTTGAATCATGATTAGAAATGTTCTGGAATTAGATAATGGTGAGGATTACACAACATTGTCAGAGCAATGAACTATACACTTTGAAATGCTAAAAACTTGATGTTTTGTGAATTATATTTCAGTTTTTAACAAACCATACCCACATTATTTTTAGGGACATATAGAGAAAGCCAAGAAAAACTAAATTGATATTTTTTAAATGGAGGTGGAACATCCAAGTGATGATGACTTATTACTGTGAAAACACATCATCAATATATGATTCATGGTACAGAAACATAATGATTTATAAAACTCAATTCAATGGCAAGACTCTTATATACATCAGGTTAAAAACTCATATCTTAAGTTAACTTATAAGCTTCATATTTTACAAATTTTTTATGCACCCATTTTCTGTGTAACACTTTACATTTACTAAGTTCATATGTCACTATTTTTAGGACTCTAATGAAAAATATGCTTAAACCATAACATTCCAAACACCTATTTTTATTTGCAATTAATATTAGCACTGATAGACTCGTATAATTATTTTTGAAATACTAATTATTCCAAAGTAAATAAAATGCAATAATGTGAATATAGTATTTAATGAAAGAAAATTAGATAAAACTAACTAAAACAATATTTATAAATTACAAAGTTATCCATTTCTAATTCAGTTTGTTGTTGTTGTTGTTGTTGTTGTTTTGGGGGCGGGTGTTTGCAGAGCTTTGCACATGTACATGCAAATCTAGTCGCTTGTCAGGCAGTGCAGAGCCACTGGGTAAGGCAACAATCTAACAGCCTTAGCCTGCCATTTACTTGTGCCCTGCTGGAAACCTCTATTAAGATATTACATTAAAAAGTCCACGGAAATGTCAATGTTAAAACTCCTAAGTTTGTAGGACCTGAATCAGAAAAACCAATGAGCATTAAATTAAAGAAGGGACTTCTTATAATTTAATAGTATAGTCTATTCTGAGACATGAGATTGGAGAAGGCAGTTAATGGAAATCTAAAATAAACCATGAAAATATAATCAGTTCTTTCTCTTACAGAAGCATTGCACAAACCTAATCTGTTTAAATACAGATGTCTGAAGATGCTGCATAAAGTTTAGGAAAAGCTACAGTATTTACTTTATAAATCTTTTTGTTTCACAATAAATTGAAAGTATGAACTCCTGTCCGCCCCCTCAAGTAAGGAAAATTTTTATGCAAACAGTAATAAATGGAAATATTTAAATTATTTTTCATTGTTTAAGAGGCCCTAACATATATGATTGCTTAAAATATGAGAATAGTCCAGAACTGATTTTAATAATACAAGACAGCAGGTATTCTAATGTATGGTATTCCTGACTATGTAGGGAATGAATGAGAAAACTACTCATTATTTTATTATTTTTAAACTTATTGTTTTTAAACTTACACACTCTGAATTCTGATACAGGACAATTAGAGTTCTCAAATGGGAATAACAGAGCCTGCACATCTTTCAAGGTGAAAAAGCCCTGTATCTTTGGTCACTGGATGGACAGCTGTCAAGGCTTCATTTCCCACCAATCATATCTTCAGAGTCTTGGCTTCCATATTCCTCATACAGAAACCTTCAGAAACTCCATAGTACCATCTTAGAAAGTCTGAACTCCGCACCTAAACAAAATCCAAACCAATTCACTGCCACAGTTAAGAGGTAGTATTTATCTAGGCATTTAGAAGCTACTTCCTTCCAGTTGAAGAATTCAGTATCATTAATCTTTCAATGCTTTATAAAAAGCAGGAAATTTTCAATAATTCAATGGACCATGGCATTTCTACCTCCAGGATAAGAAGACACAAACCTAATCAGATGATTTTACTTTTGAAAAGGCTGGTACAAAATTGCAAACTTCTAACTGAGCTTCCAGTTTATAAAGCTCAATATTACTTTTCTTCCTGAAATATCAAGTATAATAGTCTTATGTAAGCAAAAAAAAATGTTTAATACAGCAGTAGGACCCAATTCATAGCTCTGATTTTTTTAAATTATGTTTTCCATTTACTTTCTGTCAGAAGAGGTACATTTACATTAACTAATCCAGATTACTTCATGAATAGATGAAATATTGCATTATTCTTCAACAATTTTGGCAACCAGCAAAACAACAGACTCCCATGCAAGACAAATTTTGTTTCACCTTCACAAGAGCCAAGGATCTGTCCAAAATATCGGCATCCAAGACAAAAGTTTCTTACAAGATCAAAAAAAAAAAAAGTTGGTTAAATCCGTTAGATCTTAGCACTTCTCCATCTTCAATATGTTGTGATTCTCAAAGGAAGCCCCCATCAAGCACCACCCTCTTTTCTTGTAATAGGAATTTTTATTCCTGTTCCAGATAAAACTTTAACAGCTCAGGCTGCTGGACCCATTCCAGACTACCAGGACCTATGATACCAAATCCTTCACCAGATGGGAGATGCAGTGTCTGGCCTAAAGAAAGCTAGGCACCGAGAAATGAAGGAGTCTTGCCTGAGTCAAGGACCTGCCAGCTCATCAGTGCCTCCACCAGGCACACAGCCCTCTGCTGCCACTGCCATCTCCTCTGCCTCACCACCCCAGCTTTATGTCACTGATGTACCTCTTCTTCTACTGGCGTTCCTGCTCTTCCAGACTGTGGTCTCTCCGCAGCTTGGTGGCCATGCCATCCAAAGAGGCTGAAGCACACCTCTTCTGGTTTCTTATATTTTTAATTTCCATAAGCTGTGTTGGCCTCATTTTTTTTTTACAAAGACAGATTATCTTTTCTTACCTCCTTGATATTATTAACTATGACTTTTGTTTGTTTGTTTGTTTCTGTTTCATTGATTATCTTTGTTTCTCTCCAGGAGTTTTTTTTTTTTTTCTTCCCTCGTTTGTTTTGAATCACTGTCTCACAAATTTTCGTTTCTCAAATGTTTAATCATTTCTCAAATGTGTAATCATTAGTTGCCTTTTCATATGTGAAAACGAGGAGCAGATTGGTGTGTATTGGTGACAGGAGGGTATAAAACCCACTGACTAGGATTCTCTCTAGGATTCTGGGAACAAGGCAAGGGAAGCAGCCTGCTAGTCCTAAACTTCAATGTACATATTTTATATGATCTATTTTTAGCTCAGAAACTCACCTCTTTATTTTTTTTTTTTCTTTTTTAAGCTATGCCTGTTGTCTCTGGAACCAGAAGCTCTCTGACTTCACTTGTCCAGACTAAGCATTCTGTTAGCTACCATGGATGGGGGTTGGGTAGTTTCCTGTCTGCCTCAGGAAAATGATTTAAGGGATGAGGGAAGTCCAACTACTTTGTGCATAGATTTTCATCCAATTGTCTTATCAATCATATACCCCACCCCATGTTCCAGGCATTCTGCAAGGCAGATTGATTCTTATAGGTACTACAGGCATCTGAATTCCTGTTTTTTATATTCTGAAAAGTAAACTATGCTTTCTTCATTTGTTTACTGTCTCCTCAATTTTTTGAAGTCTTATTAGCCACTGTTGTCTTGTATTCTTTTTTGCCCTTATGGAGATATATGAATATATTAAATATATATTCATTCTTTACTGATCCCAAATATATATTCATTCTTCACCAATACCATATATATATATATATATATATATATATATATATATATATATATACATATATATATANATATATATATATATATATATATATATACACACACATATACTTATATACATAGTCATTCTTCCCCGATAACCTTAATGAAGTTTGTCAAGAGAGAGAGCTGATAGAGAAGGATGGTCAATCTGCTTAATAGTTTTCTGTTCATACTTCTTTTTACTTATTTATTTATTTATTTTTGTTGCCAGTGATTGAACCTAGGGATGCTTAACCATTGAGCCACATCCCCAGCCCTTTTATTTTTTTATTTTGAGGCAGGGTCTTGCTAAGAACCTCTCTAAATTGCTGGGGCTGACTTTGAACTTGTGATCTTCTTGTCTTGGCCTCCAAAGTTACTGGGATTATGTGGATGGCCTTATCTGTTGATATTTCTATAACATTGGACAGCATCATAGGCATGCATATGGTTTGGGGAAATATGTAATGCCGTATAACAAATTGAAACATACTTTTGTCTGTCTTAAATGTATAATTAGAATCTGAGATCCTAGCATTTTCTTCTTACTCCAGTAATACCAACCTAGACATGGCATTACCATCTAGCATGCAGATTGAAACAATGTTGCAAATGACAAAAGCCAATCTGGATTTCCCTTGATGCCTGATGTCTGGCAAATGTCTGACTTCACCTCTACACTATGCCTGCTAGCATTTGAAGGAGAGACCCAACATCACCGTTGTACTATTCAATAAGTAAATGCCTAGGAGTCATTTTAAGTAATAGGTTTTCCATTTCTTCCCAAATTTATATCTGAATTAGCAATCCATTTACCACTTTAATACATACTCGCCAGCCTCTTAACTCCTGCCACGTCTGCCTTCTGTGGTTGGAGTCTAGATCACTGACAATGCTGTATTATATGGCAAGTAGAGCTGTAGAATACAATAGAGAAGAGTCTGCAATAGAAGAGTCTACGATAGAGAAGATTTTGTGGACTATTCTTATATATTGTTTAGTTGTAGTTTTTGTTTTTGCTTTCAGCTAATACAAAAAAGTAGGGGATTTGGACTCCCTGAAAACAGGGAGCTGATCCAATACCAAATTTAGGACCTAATCCTTGAACAGCTAATCACAAGCAGAGTTAATGAACCTGGACAAATAGTCACATGAGGACAGTGACTATATGAATCATGTTTATATACTCAGGTATCTAGCACAGTGCCTGACATGTAATAAGTATTCAATGTAGGTTTGTAAAAGAAAAGATTAAGTGCGAATAACTATGGGTTTGCTTAAGGATAAAAAGTAATTAGTGCTAAATACTTTTAATTAAGATTAGTGCTTATCTATACCTTCAGAATTAGTCAACCATAAAGAACACTGGTGAGACTTTTAATAAACTAGAATTCAATGTTCTAATTGGAAAACGATACTGAAACAGGGGTATACAAAACAGATGATTATGCACATATTCTTTTCTTCAATTTTCCTACAAGATAACTTCTCATTGAGTTTTGAAGAAAAGACTGCCTCAAGAGATGCAGTTGATGGGATCTAGCTTAAGGAATGGAAAGAGAAACTTGCAAGGTAACAGAGGTAAGTGGAGAAACACTAATCTGACATCACTAAGAAACAAAGATCTTCAATACAAAAAACAATGTAATGTCACATAAATAGATGCCATTTATAAAAAAGCAGATAAATTCAAAGAAAGATATAGAAGTATAAAAGTGTAATGTGGGTATAAATATGGATAATAAGTCATTGAAATCTATTCTTAAAATATCTTACAAAAACACCTGAGTGATGGAGCAAACTTGATAATCAACATTGTAATGTAAAAGTACTGGAGTTAAAAATAAAGATGAAAATGGAAAAAATACATCTGGTGTCAAATGAGTCAGTGCTGTGATATGCTCTAGTAAAAAAGCTCAAATTCCAAGAATAAAATGATGAAATCACTAAACCTCAAAAGTGAGGAGAAAGTAAATAGGAAGTAGCAACAGACCAAACTTCAGAGTGTCACACTGCCAAAAACAATGGAGTGACATATACAGAACTCTTTAATAAATACCATGTAATTCAAGCCTGCCAGAGTATATTATTAAGTGACACCTATCACATAGTGGTCAGAGTGGCCATTTTAAGGTAGGCCAACTTCCAACATTTTTCCCATTCATGCATCTTTCTTCAGAGACACTAGAACACCAGCTGCTGCAGGATTACAGAAAAACTCAAAATTTGGGGGATGTTCTGTAAACTGTGAAGTTTAGTAACACATAAATCTTAAGAAGAAAGAATAGTCATGAAAAAGGGTAAAACACAAGCATCAAGAAAGAAAATTTACTTGATATATTTTAAATAACTGCAATAGATTTTAATTGAAACCATGCTTTTAAAATGTCAGTTATTCATACAGAATATAGGATAAGACAAGTTAAAGACAGAAAAGATATAATGCATAAAATATCAACAAAAATGATCTAAAACATTAGGATTAATTAGGCAGATACAAGTTTTTACATTTATGTCAGCCAACTAATTTTTATTTCTCATTTATGGGCCAGAAACATATCCAGGAACTTTACTAATCAATGGGAATATAGTGATCAATAAAAAAGGAAAAACCAATTACCCTATAAGGAAAATAATAATTGATATGATGATATACAAGAGGCAAAGGATACTCAGAATGCAATGGAGAGTATAAGAAAGAGACCTAATATTCATGATAATACACATGAGACTTGAAAACATGTTTTGAATTGCTTAGAAGAAATTTCATAAATAGAACCTTCTGACACTTAAACCCAAAAGGACAACACAAATAAAAAATGCATGGAAACCCTGCCTTCTGTCTGCCCTCCAGCCTTATTTGCCTTAAGTAACTCCTCCAAAGCTTACCTCAAGCATCATCTTCCTGTCTTTTAGTCATTTTCATCACACAC
Organism: Marmota marmota marmota; assembly: GCF_001458135.2. Classification (NCBI taxonomy): domain Eukaryota; kingdom Metazoa; phylum Chordata; class Mammalia; order Rodentia; family Sciuridae; genus Marmota; species Marmota marmota. Next base: position 33,048,182 of record NW_025999853.1, on the reverse strand, counting down.
GCGCGCGCGCGCACACACACACACACACACACACACTAAAGCATTATTTCTTTATATACCCAGGTTGCCAATCACTTACCACACTTAGTCACTGACCTTCACCTGTACTCTCCAGGACTTATATTTTGAAGGCATAAAGGATGTCTTATTCCACTCTGCAACACCAGGGTCTAACAAAGTCTTTCACATGCTGCAGACAACCATAAATGTTTATCAAATAAATGTATGAATGAATGAAAGAATAGTAGGTAGCTCTTAAAGAAGAGATTCAGAGATTCCACCATGATTGATGCCCACGACCTCCCCTTAGTCCTCTGACCAAAATGTCCTACTCTGCCGACTCACTTAGTTCTAGCCGCACCAGCCACCTCATTGTTCCTCAAACATACCAGGTACACTCTTGCCTTAGGTCATCTAACCCAGGGTTCTATCCCTGGCACTTCAAAAGAAAAAAAAAGTGAATGGTGTGTGTGTGTGTATGTCTGAAAATAAAATACTTAGAAGTAAATTTAAGCAAGACAGTGAAATATTGTTATACTAAAAACCACAAAATATTAATGATGAAATTTGAAGAAGATACAAACAAATGCAAAGATATTATGTGTTTATGGATTGAGAGAGTTAATGTTTAAACTGTCCATATTAAAGTAATCTACAGATTCAACCCAATTTTTACCAAAATACCAATGACATTCTTTGCAGAAATAGAAAAATCCATCCTCAAATTCATAGAAATCCACTAAATGCCTCAAATAACCAAAGCAAACTTTAACAAAAGAATAAAACTGGAGGCATCAGCACTCACATGTTCACTTCAAAATATACTACGATGCTTGAGTAATCAAAACAACATGGTACTGGCATAAAAATAGACACATAGACCAATGGAACAGAATAGAGAGCCCAGAAAAAAATTAAATCTCCACATTTATAGCCAACTGATTTTCAACAAAGGTACCATGAATACACAATGAAGGAAGGACAGTCTCTCCAATAAACTGTACTGGGAAAATGAATCAAAAGTAGACAATGGGGTTATGTCAAATTAAGAATATTCATAGCAAAGGAAATAACCAACAAAGTAAATAGAAAGGCTGCAGATTGGGAGAAAATATTTATAAATTAAATGTACAATAAATGGTTAATATCCCAGAATATATAAAGAACTCAGACAACTCAATAGCAAGAAAATAACTCAATTAAAAATTGGGAATGGGGGGTCTGGGGATATGGCTCAGTGGTAGAGTGCTTGCCTAGCATGCTTGAGGCACTGAGTTCAATCATCAGCACCACATAAACGTAAAATAAAGATGTTGTGTCCACTTAAAACTAAAAAATAAATATTTTTTAAAAAAATTGGGGGAAGGCCTGAATAGATATTTCTCAAAAAAAAAGACATGCAAATGGCCAATTGATATACAAAAAATATTCAAGATCCCAAATCATCAGAGAAGTACAAGTCAAAACCACAATGGAATATCACCTCACACTTGTGAGAATGGCTGTTATTATAGACAAAGATTAAAAGTGTTGTGTAAAAAGGGAGCCCTTGCATACTATTGGTGAGTAAATTAGCCATTGTGGAAAATAGTGTAAAGAGTCCTCAAAAAAAAAAAAAATGAAAATAGAACTGCTGTATGACTCAGAAGCCCCACTATTTGATATATATCCAAAATAAATGAAATTGGTATATTGAAGAGTTATCTGCACTCACATGTTCATTTCAGCACTATTCATAATAGCCATGATATGGAATCAACTTAAATTTTCATCAGTGGATTAATGGATAGAAAAATATTGTATATTTGCACAATGGAATACTAGTCATCCATTAAAAAAAACAGATATCCTGTCATTTGTGACACTGATGAGCTAGGAGAAAATTATGTTAAGTGAAATAAGCCAGGTACAGAAAGACAAATATTGCATTATCTCAATCTTGTAGAATACAAAACATTTGGTCTCAGAGAAGTAGAGAGTAGAATGGTGATTACCAGAGTTTGAGGTGTTTGGGGGAACTGTTTGGGAAAGATTGATTAAAAGATACAAAAATTTATATAAAAGATACCGAGAGTATAAGTACTGCCATCACAAAAATTATAATTATGAGGTAATGCATCTGGTAATTAGAAAAATTTAGTCATTGCATAAGATATAGATGAGCTTCAAAACATCATGTTGTATACAGTAAATACATGCAATTTCATCTCTCAACTAAAATTTTAACTATGATGCTGAATGGAAATGATTTAATGTTGCCTATTTAAAAATATGAACTCCATACAGAATTAAAATTTTTAAATTGTTAAGGTATGAATTTATTAGAAGAACTGAAGCCTGGATATCAAATTCTTCCAAAAACTTTTCCAACATTTCCCTCCCTACCCACATTTTATAATGCCCTGGGCAACCCATTTCTCCTTTTCTAAAAACAAATAACGACAAGATAGAAATTGTATTGCACAGTAATGCACTCTGTTAAAAGTTGCTCAAGGAAATAGCTACAAAAAAAGACATATTTACTAACAAATTATGCCTTTTTCTTTCATAGGAATTTATTCCTATGTCAGCTAAATCTTATGCAGGAAGAAAATGACAGGGAATTGGAGATGGATTGAAGGAATAAGTAAACGGGCTTGGAGAGGAAGACTCTTCAAGGTTTAAATGACCATGTTTGCACTGAAAATGAAAAGACCAATTTTCTCCGGTGATAAGTTCTCTGTAGTTAATATGAAAAATGTCTCACCTCAGTAATAAGTACTATTGTTTTGTGTGAAATGAACGAACAGAAAGAAACAGCAGCCAGAGGGATATAAACAACATATTCGCTAGGGCTACCGTAACAAACCACCACAAGCTGGGTGGTTTCAACAGCAGAAATCCATCATCTCCGTTCTGGAGGCTAGAAGTCAGTAATGAAGATGAGGTTGGTGCTTCTAGAGCTGCAAGGGAAGAATCTGTCCCAGGCCTCCCTCCTTGGCTGCCTTCACGTTTGTATGTTTTCCTGGTATCTCCTCAATCTTCCCTCTGCATGTATCTATGTCCAAGTAGTCCCTTTTATGCAGACCTCAATCACACTGGATTAGGGTCCATGTTAATCTTTATTTGATTACCTCTGTAAAGACCCTGTCTCCCAATAAAGTGACATGCTGAGGTCCTAGGGGTTAGAATGTCAACATAAAACTGAAGGGAGAGGCAGTAGTCAAAATTCAACCCCTAACAGTAATTAAGGTCTTTCTGAGTACCTACAATAGTCCAAGAACTTTTTTTTTTTTTCCCATTCCATCCCATTGGTTTTTAAGGCAAATCACTTATTGATAACAGAGATCCAAGACTTTTCACTGTGACCAATCAAGTATTTAATTAATTCTATACAATGATACACTTGACTTGAGCTTCTGTGGTAGACAAGTCACTGAAGGAGACAGAAAATTTTGCTTATGAAGTAACGGAACATGTGCCATGCCCTTAAAACTTCCTAACAACAAAACTTTGAATGGGAATTAGAAATTGGCATGGCCATTTGAGGCACTAAATTAAAGGATTTACCGAATAAGATACATAGGTAACAGACAAGCAAATAAAACTGTGTTCCACAACATATGCCATCAGAGAAATGAAACAGTAACAGACCCCTGCAAACCTATTAGAATGTTCAAAATTAGGAGCATTGGCAACCCAGATGCTAGAGGGGATGTGGAGCAACAGGAAGTCCTATTCGTTAATGGTGGGAATGTGAAATGGTACAGTTACCTTGGAAGACAATTTGACAGTTTCTTATAAAATTCAACATTCTTCTATGTGATCCAGTGATCACACTCCTTGGTCTTTACCAAAGAAGTCGAAAGCACAGTTTCACACAAAGATCTGCCCACAGATGTTTATAGCAGTTTTATTTTAAAATTGTTAAAACTTGGAAAGAACCAAGTTATTCTGCAGTAGGTGAATGGTAAACAGTCTGTGGTACATCCAGACATGAAATAGTATTCAGCAATAAAAAAAAATTAGGTTTTTTAAGCCATGAAAAAAACATGGAGGACACTCAACTGTGAATTATTAAGTGAAAGAAGCCAGTCCAAAAGGCTACATACTATGTGATTCCAACTTCATGACATTCTGGAAATGGGTGACCAGTGACTTCCAGGATTCAGGGCACAGGAGTGTGAGGAAGGGGGGACAAAAAGTTCAAACACAGGAGATCTTCAGGGTAGTGAAGATACTCTTATGATACTATAGTGGTGGATATATGTCATTATACTTTTGTTCAAATCATAGGATGCATACCGCCAAGATGGAATATTGATATAAAATATGGACTTTGGACAGTTGTGTGTCAATGTAAGTTCACCAACTGTAACAAACATATCATTGGTGAGGGCCGTTGATAGTGGGAGAGCATTGCATGTGTGGAGACAAGAGACATATGAATGATCTCAGTACTTTTCTCTCAATTTTGCTGTGAACTTGAAACTTCTTGAGAAAATAAACTCATTTAAAAATTTTTGATATTAAGCTCCAAAAACATAAAAATAAAAATTCTGAAGTATATGGTACACTCTTCCTATATTTGCAAAAGAGTCATACTCCTTTATTTCTCATTCACTGGGCTGGGAGGAAGCACAGGGCTCGGGCCCGTGTTAGAGGTAGCTTCCTCAGACGCAAAACTAACAGGACACAAAAAAACTCAATGGTCAAGACAACTTTACTTTAATATGATATTTTTAAAAATAAAACTTAATACAAAAATGTCCATGAACAATAAAATATTTAAAATGTAAAGAGAAAGGAGATCTGTATTATTAATTTTAATATACAGCATCTCAGTATTTGTAATTTTAAAATTCAGCTTATTTTAATTTTATTTCAAAATTAATTTTATTTTTAAATTGTTATATTAAAATAGCTTGTATGATTATTGAGGGTTTTGTTGTTGTTGTTTTTTTTTTATGCTGCTTTAAATTTTATGTCTGGGGTTGTTGTCTGTGTGCTTTACTTTAGTTCCAGCTCTGCTGACAGGACATTCAATTTTAGTTGTTTGGGGACTGGGCTTTCCTCTGCCAATGATCTGTCCTATAGGGACCTGGAAATCTCACATAGGTCTGAGCATTTGAGAAAGTGCTTCTAAGTCCTCAAGTCACGCTGGTTTCTGTGATTTATCACTGCTGTCGTTACACAAACATTCTCAATCTATGATAAAAAGAAAAAAAATAAGCTTACTGGACCCTATACTAACATTTAGTTATTGTCCTATATCTCGGCTTCTCTTCAAAATATTACTCAGCATTAAAAGAGAATAAAATTATGACATTTGCAGGTAAATGAATGGAGTTGGAGAATATCATACTAAGCAAAGTAAGCCAATCTCAAAAAAACCAAGGGCTGAATGTTCTCTCTGATAAGTGAATGCTAATCCATAATTGGGTGGGAAGGCATGGGAAATATGGAGGAACTTTGGATTGGGCAAAGGGGAAGGAGGGATAAAGAGTGGGCATAGGGATAGGAAAAATGGTGAAACGAGAAGGACATCATTACCCTTGGTACATGTATGATTGCACATTTAAATGGTGCATCTCTACATCTTGTGCAACAAGAGAAATGAAAAGTTGTGCTCCATTTGTGCAATAAAATGAAATGAATTGTGCTGTCATGTATAACTAATTAGAATAAATTTTTTAAAAGTCTTCAAATAGATCTTTTAACACTAAACTCACCCTCTTCAGTTCATGTCAACCTGGCTTTTGTTCACTATTTCCTATTGTCAAATCCAATAGCCCTCCTTTTATTCAACATAGTTTATCACTTCTCATTCCTGACTATAGATTGATTTGTTGATTTCCATGACACTGCATTCTTCTGACTTCTCTCCTATCTCCCTGGGCAACCTGTTTCAGTCTTTTTTGTTGGCCACTTCAGACTTAAAATCCTTCTAAATGTATTCAGGACTCAGACCTCAGTCTTCTTTCTTTTTATGTAAATTATCTTGTCATATTTATAAGTCATCAGTGCAATTATTAGAGGAAATTGGCAAAATTTTTCAGCAAGAAAATTACATAATAACCTAGGAAAGTTATAAATAAACACACTAATTGCAAGAACTAATGCAATAAATGAGAAACTGCTGCACATTCAGATATATGATCAGCAAGGCCTTCACTTTACATTTTGAGTTAATATTTTTAAGAAAGCATTACCTTTTGGACTCTGTGACACACACTTCATCAGATCACTTTCTACATCAGATCACACTACATGATAATAATGTTTATATTTTTCTTTAGTGCCTTAGCAGAATTTTGTAAACTGTGGGTCAAATTAATTGAATCCCCTAAATATTTGAAAAATGTTTTTAGTAATTTTGCTTTTATTCAAATTCTAATAAAGGACTCGTTCTACTTACTATTGCTGTAAAAATTTATGATAATGCCACAACTTATCTTAAAGCAACCATTTTATTTTGTTCACAAAGGAATCAATCAAGAATATGAAAGTCCTGACTGGGTGGTTGTCACTTGGGATCCTTCTAGTAGTGAGAAGGTGACTAGGACTGCAATCAACCCAAGGTGCCTCACTCATGTGGTAGATAATTGTTGCCTGATCTCAGCTGGGAGCTCTGCTCTGGCTATTAACCAGAGAACCTGCATGTGGCCTCTCCAGTTTGACAGTCCCAGATAGTCTGACTTCTTACCTGGTGGCTTAAGGATCCCAGAAAATAAGGCAAAACAGATTTTCCTTGCAGTAACACTTGAGCCATCGACTATTAGCTGCAAGCAAGGAACAAGTCACCCAGATCCAAGTAAAGGGGACACCTCCTGTTGTGGAGTTTACTATGCAAGAATAATATATAGAATGAGAAATTCAGATGCAGCTATTTTGGGAAAATATAATCTGTTGCAGGGTCCAGGGTTATCAGTGCTCTTAGTGTGTATGCCAAAGATATTAGGAATGTTGACTCCAAAATTAGCCTTACACATCTATCATCTCCCAGTTAACTTGAATAAAAACAAATTTTTGTATTGATCTTACTTTAACCTGCCCCTTCACTGCATGCTTGGAAGGAAGAGTTGATAGCCTTAATGAAAGATCTTTATTTCCTTCTGGGTTGTGTTGAAGGAAGAAGTTTGATAATAATGGACATTAATTAGATGAAGAAGGAAGTAGTGGCATTAAGATTATTTGTACACATTTTAAAAATGTCTCTCTAAGAGAATAGCTTTAATAATTGCCATGTGGAATAATCAGGGAAAAAAACTTTTGATTTTTTTTTGTTTGTTTTAGGCAAGAAATATATACTGAGTGAACTTTTCATGCATGATTGTAGTAAACATTATATCTATACCTCAATCTACACCTATAGGGATGCTCATATTTATTCAATAATCACATCAAGTATAGTTGCAAAAATAGAGACTTATTGATAAGCAGCCTCCCAGATTCAAACAGCTAATTTATAGGAGTGCTCAAGTTTGAAATCTGAATTCTGTTACAACAATATTTCAGTTAAGATATAAATATAAGCACATACATTTTCCAGATGGAATGGTCATCTGACTGCTTCCTCAAAATTACTTTTCCTGGGCAATATATGTTTTCAAAAAATCTTCTGTAAAAGACTCTTCAACTATTGAATAAATGTACAACTTTTCATAAGTGACACATAATGATTTCCTTGACATGCAGTTAATTTTTTCATATCGGCTTTATCATCATAAAATCCCAGGAAATTCAGCATACAGCTGCAAAGGTAAAAATCCTTTCATTTTGTATCAAAACTCAATTATCCATGTCTCAGAAGTCCCATTCTAACTTGAAAAAAATAAAAAATAAACACAACAGGAAGCTTGATTGTTTCTCCTGCATTAGATTTGTCACTAGATAGGTAAATTTTTTATTCAAGTCCTTCCAAATAACTCTGCCTTACTTCAATATCCAAAAACTATACAAATCAGTTTATAAAAGATTAAAAAGAAAAATCTAAAGATGTATATCCATCAGTACATTTTCACAACTTATACAATCTCCAAAATCTTTCATTGTTCCAATTTTTATATGAAATATTCTAATTTCCATCCCAATAATACCTTCATAAATCATGTTTCAGGGTAGTGGATGATTATTCCCGTGGGGCAACACAGGCAGGCCTCCTGTACTGCTTTATGCCTAGTTGGTGCCCATGTTATACCAAGTACGCCCTGGAGGTGTTTGAATCTGTAACCCCCTATGTCAGACAGTGAGCCGTGCCATTTGGGGGTAAGTCATGCCGACCGCCAGGTCTAACAGAACTGCAGCTGTGAACTGACTTAAGCTGATTTAGTAACACACAACTAAAAGGTTCCTTTTAGTAGTTAACCATGACTGCCCCCAAAATCCTTGACATAGGTGAGAATTAGCAATTAGCTACACTTCCCTCATTGCCAGGTTATAATGACATACATTTTGAACCAAATTCTGTGTGTCTATGTTTATTAAGCAAACATTTCTCAGCAAGAAGGCAGCAGCTTTTCCTTTTTAGAGCTCCAAGCCCCGCTGTGTATGAAAAGCTCACAGGAGGAGGCAGCAGCAACATTCTAGGGGAAGGATCTGGCTGCCTTATTGTTTGTCAGGCAACCAGAAGTTGTTCTAATCCACAGGTGGTGGGCAAGACCATTTAAGGCTCTACCAAAACTGTTTTCATGGACAAAATTTACTAAGCTTAGCAGTCTAGTTAGCTAGGCATCAGATGTTACCTGAGTTCCAAATAGTTGAATTGAATATGGTAGTACCTGAGCAGTGAGTCTTTGTGGCCAATCATGCTAGCTAAAATCCAGTCTGTATATTCTTTTTGTTTTGCTTTTAGTTGACAAATAATAATTCTACATATTTATGGGCTATGATATGTTTTGATGCATGTTTACAATGTAGAAAGATCAATTCAGGCTAACAAATCCATCACCTCATGTATTTAATGTTTTAGTAGGCTTTTCTGTTTCTGTGACCAAAAGAGTAGACAAGAATAATTCGAAGAGGAAATTACTATTTTGGTTCAAGGTTTCAGGGGTTCAGTCCATGTTAAGCTGACTACACAGCTTTGGGCTCCAGGTGAGGCAGAACATCATGGCATAAGAGCATGGTGGAGCAAAGTATCTCAGGATATGATCGCCAGGAAGTAGAGAGGGAACTCTGCTCAACAGGAACAAAATAACAAACCCCAAAGGCATGGCCCCAGTAACCTATCTCCTCCAACCACACCCTACCTGCTTCAAGTTACCACTCAGTTAATCCATATTAGTGTATTAATCCACTGATTAGGTTACACTCTCATAACATAACCAATTCACCCCCTGAACATTCTTGGATTGTCTCACATATGAGTTTTAGAGGGACACCTCATATCTAAACCATAACACTTAGTACTTTTATGGTGAAAAATATTAATAAATCTAATTTTAAATTATTTTTAAAATACACAATGCATTATAATTTATGGTACTTAACCATTCTGTGAACAGATCACTAAAACATTCCTCCTAATTAAAATGGATTCCTTATTAAGGCAATTTATTGTCCCTTTTGTTGAATCTTGCACTAAGTAGCATATTTATACTACTTACATAGTTTGTGCTAAAGTGTTTTTATCCAAAAGTGTTCATATTCAAGAACCATAACAATGGATGCTTAATAATCACACATAGTCTGCAAATACTGATTTAATACTTATCCCAGGTCAGACACTGTAATTAGACACCAGGATCACTAAGGTAAATAAGGTAGTTACTACCTTAAAAGAGTTTGCAATTGAATGGGAGAAATATAAGCATAAGCAAAGCAATGATTATAGTGTAAAGTGATAAATGCCAGTTTACCCAGTGTACTTCTGGGATCCCCCAAAGACAAGTAGTAGTATTCTAGAGGTAGTATTAGAAGACCAGAAAAAAATTAATTTACATGTATAAAGTAGAGATAATCATTTTAAATGAAAGTAGCAGTGCTTGTATGAAAGTACTAAGATTTGAAACCTCACAATCCATTTTAAAAGTTATAAGTAGTTGAGATTGGCTAGAAGAAAGTAAGGAATGAGCTGAGTATAGGAAGACAAGATTGGGGAGAACAGATCAGTTAGGTTTTGTGTGTTAAGGTCAGAAGTCTGACTTTTTCTGCAAGATATGAGTTATCAGGGAAGAATGTTATTCAACAAATAATGTACATTTTAAAAGGTCAGTTGAGAGAAAAGGCCCAGTGGCCCGCAGAGGGGCAGAGCTTCCAATCACTCCTGCAAGGTAGGCGGGCCTGCGACCCACCAGCAGAAGAGGAGCAGCGGCTTGCTGAGAGGCAGAGCCGCCCCCTCCCCCTGCGCCGGCAAGGTAGAGGGAACGGTGACCATCCACAGAGCAGGCCCAGCGGCCTGCTGAGGGGCAGAGCCGCCCCCCACCCCCCGCGCCTGCCAGGTAGGCGGAACTGTGACCACCGATAGAAAAGGCCCAGTGGCCCGCGGCAGGACAGAGCTTCCAATCACTCCTGCAAGGTAGGCGGGCCTGTGACCCACCAGCAGAAGAGGAGCAGCGGCCTGCTGAGAGGCAGAGCCGCCCCCTCC
>NW_025999853.1:32945819-33034918 GCF_001458135.2 Marmota marmota marmota | reverse complement strand
GTATGGCAATATGTAAATCAATGGATGTGTAACTGATGTGATTCTGCAATCTGTATTTGGGGTAAAAATGGGAGCTCATAACCCACTTGAATCAAAGTGTGAAATATGATATATCAAGAATTATGTAATGTTTTGAACAGCCAACAATAAAAAAAAAAAAAAGGTCAGTTGAAAGCAACATGTAGAATGGGTTGAAATAGGGTAGAGGCGGCGGCACAGGGTGATGGAGGCCAACACCACTTAAGGAATGGTAAGAGCTTAACCTAAGGTATAAGCATTTAGAATAGTAAATACAGATTCAGAAGTAACCAATGATAGACTTGAGGCTGACTGGGAGTGTGAGAAAAATCTAGAATATCTCGGAGCCTTTGGCAAATTGCATGGATGGTGCTACCCACCAATTTTAAAATGACTAAATAATGGCCACATGAATAATTGTTCCAATATGGGCATTTTATTCTTTATTAAATTAAGTGAAGCAATCCAATAAACAAGTTTTCCTTAAAGTTTGTGTAACTTTAAAATTAAAATGGAGGGATATTACATGTGGTTCTTCTCATTATCAGACAATAATACATTCCCGTCAATACTCTAGATTCTCTTTGGATTCTCTGTGTTCTTCTCTTGCTTGGCTTGTGAGATATATATGTGTGTGTGTGTGTGTGTGTGTGTGTGTGTGTGTGTGTGTGTGTGTTCAGCCCCTCTACTTTTTAAGCTCTTTCACTGTAGATGTTTGTCTTTCCTGGTCAACCCAGTAGTAAGTACAATTCATTACACTACGTATTTTTTATTTCTTCAAGCACTATAAACTATAATCTCACAAAAACATGTTAAGCAATTTGTAGTATTACATACAATTCTCTTATTATAACTGAAAGTAACTTTTGATTAGAAGTCAAAAGTAATGGGTTAAAAAAGATAGCATTTATAGCTGCATCAAAATTATACATTATTCTAAGTGACTATGCAGTCACTGGTTCATTAAGCTGTTATATTCATACTGTATAAACCTTTAAAAAGGAGCACACATTTTTAATTCTACTATAATTGCTCCATCATGCCAATGTATATTATTTCCAATAAAATATAACTTATATTCTTATATAATGTCCCTTTCTTTCTAATAAAATATAAGTTTTTCCTGAAAACTCTTTTAAAAGTTTATAAAAAGAGGGATAGTAAAATCTATATACAAAATCAACAGTATGATTAACTAGAAAACAATTCTACACCACAGCAAGTCAGTAAATTCAAATATCTACAGGATCTATAAAAATACATTTAACTATTAAATTCTTATAACAACAGTCTAACATAATCTGTCTTTAAATTATTCAAAAGGTGTTTCAGAATCTTGAAGACTATTAAGAATAGGAAAAGTCAATTATTATATTGTGAATGTATGGAATGTTTGAAAACGTCACTTCTCTTAAGTGCACTTCTACTAAACAGAGTACCAGATTTCACCATACTAAAGGTAAAGAAGGGTGTAGGGAGTAAGGCAAATTCAAAAACAATGACTTATTGTGCCTCCAATTCAAATGTAACAAAATAAACCAAAAAAACTAACTGAGTATGTACTTTCTAAATCTACATGGAAACAAGAATGTAAAATAATAAGAAATTATTATTATCAAAAAGCTATACCTCATAAGTAAAGATAACCACAAATAACCACATGTTAATATTTATGTTAAGAGGTTTATACTAATAGTCACATCAACATATTAAATTCTAGAAGTATCTCATCTTTATTCATAATATGATAGCCTATGTATTTTCTGATTATATTCATAGGAAAATATGAGATTCCACTAATAGATTTTTTAAGGAGAACTAAATAAAATTTTAACAGTGAAAAACACTAAGCACATATTGAGCACCGTTTGTATTAATCATTTAAACAAAAGAATATAGGTTTTAAGATGTCTGTAGTAAAATGATTTTTTATTTTATAAAAATGACTAACAAATTAAGTTATAGATTTATTTCTGCCAAAATGTCTTCTAACATACTGTTTTAATTTAAATTACTTAATTAAAAAAATAAGAAATGTAGCCAGTGAAAAAAGCACTTAAGGTTTTTCACATGTTTTCTTTCTGGTATTTCAGTAGAAAGTTTTACTACTTCCTGAAATCTTGGAATGCATGACTGGATTTATTGAATTCACACATATCAATCTTTCAATAATGTTGCCAAGTATAAGTGAATGAAACGATATGCCAAAAGTCATATTCTGCCAATTATATAGTTGGCAGTATTGAACCACTGTTATTTTGCTTGACACATTTTTTTTCTAATTTGTGTTATCTTAACGTATAAATTAAAATAATGAACTTGTAAACAACTCTTTAAATTTCTCTCTACTTTCTCTCTCTCTTTCCAGAAACAAGTAAGGAACACAGAATTCAGAAAGAATGATTACAATACATCTAGCTATTAAATAATATTTATTTTAATCTTTTGATTTACTAAAGAAATATTTATAATACCATACATTCATTTGTGACACAAAATACACTATGACATTTTGAATGAGAATTACTAAATTTTCCCTTAGACCCATGTATGTAATAGTGGATTCTTGAAATCTTTAATAATCAAAGAGAACATTTTTCTGCTGTAATGTATTATTTCTAGCTAAATAATAATTCTGTGAAGGTAATAAGGATGGTAGTTAAAAAAAAACAGATTAAAAAAACAAATGTGTCACCAGAATAATTACATTGTGCTCTTTTGAACAAACAACAGTACCTAATTTAGAAGACAAGAATTTACAAGACAAATCTGTTTAAACACACACTGTAGGGATAAACTTCAATCACCTAAATATGAATGTTACAGAAAATATCTATTAACATACTTCTTAGAAAAGTTCTCTCGAATATCCTTTAATATTTTCCCATGTTCAAAACAAGTTGAACTGTTTTAATCCTATAGGCCGAGAGACAATTCCAGTTCCTACAATTGAGAATGCTGGCAGAGGACTGAAAAAGTATGTGAAGGACAGGAAGCTTGGTCACTGGACAGATGCTCTCACATAGTTAATCTATTGAGACTCGTAAAAAATGACCTCAAAGATAGCCAATAAACTGAGGACTTACTTTACAAACCTTGAGACAGGAGAGCACGTACACAGCACCAAACACACACACACACACTCACCTACACCCAGTTTTCTCAATATTTCTCTTTTCAGACTCAATTTTTTTTTTTAGAAAAAATAAAGGAATTCCTAGAACAATATACTCTACTGTTTCATCGTATTTTATATTCAATCCCTTTCTACTATAAAATGTTTAGTGCTGAAGACACTATATATATATATATTATTAAAACTAAATTCCCCATGGAATACGTAAGATGTTAACAAAATCTGCATCATCTGCTATCCCTATGCTTAGACCTTCGTAGTAATCTTCAAATTCACCATATGATACTTCATCAGACTTGCTGCAGATGGCCTTTAATGTTTCTAGAAAAGATGATTTGATTTCTTCCTCTGTGGAATGGCCTGTAAAATAATACCAACTATGAAACAGTCTCTGTTAAAAATTGGTAAAATAATGATTATAAAGGAATGCTTATTCATTTTATAAAATCTTTTCAACAATATAAAATAATACGTAAAACTGTGCTCCAATTTATTTAAACATGAGCTAGAATTAATTCCATCTCGTTACCTTGCCACTCCCTCCTCACCCCTCTTTCTCTTGCATTATCTATTTCCAGAATTTTAGCAGAGAACATGACAGAAAAATAAAGTTATTTTAAATAAAGAAGCAAGAATTAAAGAGGAAAGGAAGCTATAGAAGGCGGTCAAATTATAAATGGAAATAAATGGGTACATATGAAAAAGCAGAAAAAGGCTAAAAGAATCTTTGTGGCTTTCTAAAATATTTTAGAGTCAGGTTGTATTGTAAATAACAGAGTTAAATGGGAATATCCCCTGATCATTTATCTAGTAAGGTAAACAAAATTAGGGTAAAAGCTGGATCTTTTTCACAACCCAGAGATTCTCTAATGTATTCAGAACATAATGCTTGTAAAGTGCCTTTCAACTAAATGAATGCAATCTTTTAGGGTATCAAGAAGGTTTCTGTCATTCAAAATCATACATGAGTAATACAGAACAAAGCGATTCTTAGTCAAGGCTAAAAATTAATCATAATATAATCTATATAAAAACATAAATTTGGGGGCTAGGGATATAGTTCAGTTGGTAGAGTGCTCACCTCACATGTACAAGGCCCTGGGTTCAATCCCCAGCACCAAATAAATAAATAAATAAATTTTGGCAGGAGAAAATTCTCTCCCTGTTCACCATTCATACATTTGAACAGATAAGTTCTAGTTCAATATTTTTTTCTAAGGAAAACTTTTCCTACTTAAATTTATGCTTCAAATATCCGAAGATTTTATACCTCCTTAAAATCTTCTACATAGGAAGTGCCTATCTGCTATCATATGTAACTTAATTTTACTATCTTTAACTCCTCTTAAAGATTATAAAATATTTACCACAACCAATACATCTAATACCATTACACAGAAAAACACTTGGGATATCCCATTTTTGTTAAACTTTAATGCTTGTAATTAATTACTTAAAGTAAAAAAAATATAATATTTCGTATTAGTCAAATAAAATTGTATGTGGTATAAAAGCCTTAAAATGAAATTAATTGTAAATGATAAGCAACTTTTGCCCTAGAGATGGGCATGTGAATAGTTTGCAATAATAGATAACAGAGTTTTTCTTCTCTAAAAACTTGTGTTTCTCTTTCGTAAGTGTTTAGCTTGCTAGCTAGTCCTCCTTAATGTGAATGCAAAGACCAAGTATAGAAATTTTGAAACTAACAAAGGCTTCCCAACAACAAAAGAAAAACCCTCTTCCACAATTCAATGACACAAAATAGAACTAATAATGTCTTCTGTCTAATAATGCTTAACATTATTAGACAGAAGACAAAAAGAAAAAAATAAACAATAATGAAGTCACCTAATTTTGAAATGAGTAAACTATTATGTTCTGATATTCAGTATGCCTAGTTAAACATAAAGCATGGGGAATGACATGTTTAAAGGGTAAAACGTATACTATGAAATATTATTAGAAATTCTCTTGGAGTAACTGTAATTCATTTAAAGTCACTAATAATCCAATGAAACTATTATTTTATTTTATTGGCACCAGGATTTGAACCTAAGGGTGGATGCTTAACCACTGAGCCACGTCCTCAGCCCTTTTTATATTTTATTTTGAGACAGGGTCTCATTATGTTGCTTATTATAGCCTCACTAAATTGCTGAGGCTGGCATTGAACTTGAGATCTTCCTAACTCAGCACCTCCCCGCCCCCAAGCTGCTGGATTATAGGCATGTGCCACCACACTCAGCTTCAAATAAAACTATTTTAACCTAAAACAGATTACTGGAAATTTGGAAACCAGTAATAATTAGCACTAATCTTCAATACTAACTCTATTTTTTTCTGTTTTTACTCCCCAATTAAAATTAATAAACAAACCATGTGCAGAAGTTAATAAGAAAACAAAATAATTAGTGCATATTTGTAATATTAAAAAGCAAAAATTTAAAATAATAGTACTATATAATTTAAATGATAAATTCAGAAACTTCATAAAAGATGGCCAATAGTCATAAAATAGTAAAAAAAAATGGTCAATAAATATTCTCTAGTAATCAAGGAGATGCAAATAAAAAAATGTTTAACTTACCAAATGGACTTAAACTGTTGGCAAAATTGTGAAGGAATAGAATTTTCCAAGTAGTGGTGGTATAATCTAGTATTATCATCATACAATATAATCTGGAAGTATAATTAAAATTGGAAATCTAGATATCCAACTAATTCTAGGTTTTGATATCTAAGGAATCAGAAGAAAATGAGCCTATACTCATAAATAATCATATATGTTGCTTTATTGGTTGTATATCAATAATTAGAAATTAAAAGCCCACCAATGGGCTATGAAAATTGTATAATATTGATTTGTGAAAATAATAATATATACAAGGTAAAAACAAAGTGACTCAATATGCATTAACATGGAAATAGATCCAAAACACACTGTTGATTATAAAAAGCAAAGTGTATAACAATATGTTTAATATGTCTTTCAAATCAGGAAAAATAATCTTCAAAAAGTATTAGATATTTATAGCAGATATACAGCTATGAAAAATACATAGATTAAGGACAGAAAAAAAAAAAAATATATATATATATATATATATGTAAAATGAGAGTAACTTTTACTTCTCTGAAGAAAAATGTAATGGAGAGAGGAGATTAGTGGCGGTCAAATGCTTTATTTATAATTAAGAATTCATTCATAAATCAATTGTGTAAAAAAAAAATTCAGGAGAAATACAATAGGAACCGAATTCCTAGAATTATTTTGGGAAATTTGCTTTATCCTTCTAGTATGAATAAACACGTAAGCAGATAAAGTAAAACTAACCCTGAGAATTGGCAGATATAATTACCTATTTTCTAAATCTGGTCTTTTAAACTCAAATTCCTCATCCTCTCCTAAGCAAAAATAAAATAAAATAAGAATTCTATATCAATTATAAATATCAAATCTGGGCATCCTTTCACTTCTGTAATCCCAACTACTCAGGCGGCTGAGGCAGGAGGATGACAAGTTCAAGGCCAGCCTGGGTATCAGGGTGGGAGGGAGTGGGAAACATGTATAAACAGTAAACCTAAGAACTTTTAAATGAAAATGGTAAATAGCTCTCAAGTTTCTGGTTCAAACAAAAATTATTTTTTTCCTTCCTCAGTCAATGCTTTAAACTTAAAGATGATGCTTTTATCAACCAACATTTTAGAAATCGAATGCACTTTGACTCATAACAATTACCTGAAATTACTTGAGGATGCTTCTTGGCACAATAACATTTTCTTATGTCTGTGAGAGTCACAATGCCAGTTTTGTTGAAATCCAGTTTCATAAAAGCCTAAATAGGGAAATGTTATTTTTTTCTATGAAATCATTACACATAAAAACCTAATTATCTATTTTGCAGTAGGTTCTTTCTGAGCTATAAACAGGACAATTTAAAATGTACTAAATTGACATACTACAGAAACATCATAAATACAGGGGAAAAGATAATGAAGCAAGATGTTAGGAAACCCATACTCAAATATTTAGTTCTACCACCTTCTAACATCCTAACCTTGAAAGTAAGCTAACCTCTGTTGCCCTGGCTTTCCTTCTCTGCAAACTGAAGAGCTGGATAAAAGATCTCTTGGGTAACTTCCAGCTCCAAGACCCATAGAAAACTGCTAAATGACCAAAACAAATCACCAGGAGAACTATTTTATGCAAAAAGTGAACCTGCAAATATCCCTTCACTAAAATCAATGAAAAGGTGAAATAACTTTAAATGAGTGTTATTAACCTATTTCTTGAAATTTAACACTACCTTTTGAAATGTTAGTTATTTTACTGCTCTTCTAGTTCAATACGACTCTCAGTATCATAAAATATATATATAAAAAAAACTCCACTGAGAATATGATGAGGTGCATAAAAACACACAAGCTTCCCAAAGCAACATACCACATTGGCAGAAGAGTCAAAACTAGAATCTGTTTTATTTATTCACACTCTTGAGTTCATGAGTTCACAGAAATCTGGTACCTGTTGAAAATTAAATCACACCTCCCCAAATTCTTATGTTGAACCCTAACCCCCAGTGCCTCAGAATGTGACTGTATTTGGAGACAGGGCCTTTAAGGATGCAACTGAGCTAAAACAGAATCATTAGGGTAGGTCCTAATCCATTAGGACTAGTTTTCCTATTGAGAAAGCAGGGGGACACAAACAGAATAGACAACAATGTGAGAACACAGTAAAAGTGCAGCAGCTGCAAGCCAGGAATAGACCTCAGAAGAAACAAAGCCTGCTGACCCCTTCTTCTTGGACTTCCAGCCTCCAAGCCATAAGAAAATAAATTCTGTTGTTCCAGTAATATAGTCTGTGTATTTTGATAATGACAGCCCTTGCAAACAAATCAAATACTCCATAACTCCTATTTTTCCCTCTATTCCCAGTACCAACATATATGAACAGGAAAATCACCAGTCTCTACTCCTGACACTCAAACCTATCACCAGGACATGTAGAGTACAAATAAGTACCAATTTATAAATATTATGTGGTGAATTTGTTTTAGTTAACATTTTTATTGTGTCTCTTGAATCAGTAAAGGCAGAGTTTAATTTCTATTTGAGATTTATACCTGAAATAATCATATATCTCACTTTATACAGAAATGCTTTGTTTCAATGCTAACTTTAAAACATATATAATTTTGGGGCCCAAATACAAAAGAAAAAGAAAATTATATTGATCAAAGTTATACTCTTAAAATGGTCACCAGAAGTCAAGTAAATATGTAGTTTTCTATAAACACGGGGCTCCTATTTTAATTCTAATTTAGTATGATCATTATAATCCTCATGTTATCATTCGGCATGCAAATTACAAAGGCCAGAGAAACATTTTTAGTTATCATCATAAAATAACATGTATTGAGCATTGACAATGGGACAGTCACAATGCTGAGAAGTTTATATTTTTATCTCATTCAATCCTGTATTAATTCCATGGGACAGGAAACCCAGGCTCAGTGATATCTCATAACACATAAAGTCAAATAGCTATCAATTTATGGAAGCAGCAATTTATAGAGTTAGTAATTTATAAACAAAATTTGATTTCAAATTCCTTCCCTCTTATACTATTTTTTCTGAAACTTATGCTGAAGCTATTTTTACTTTATTCTGGGTAAATCTATATGTATTTGTGTTTATTTTTGTTTTACTAAACCCAACAATGTTTTATAGATACAATTATGTGACACATTTTAAATGGTAATTTGTTGAAGTTTTTAAATAATGAACCTAACTATATATTAAAAGTAATAATTTTAAAGATCACTTAGCAGTTACCTTTTGAACAAATGATTTCCTGTATTCATTCATTTCACCAATAATGGCACGTTTGAATTCTCCATAATCTACCTTGTCCTTGTCCTTGCCCTCGCCATCACCACTGCCACTCAGAATCAGCCACAAAGACTCAAAATCCTAGAAATATTCACAGGGTTCATTGTTACACCTCTAAGTTAGACATAGTCATAAAAAAATAGTCATAGTCATATTTTGTTACATCTCCTAAAGCCCTAGAAAAGGCAGATAACTTAATAGGAACATTCAAAAAGTCACATATAAATCCAAACAAGCCATTATGAAAATCACTTAAAGGAAACCTGAAGTGAATAGTTCTATAAAATTAAGAACAATTTAGGGGGCAATAACTCACAAGTATATCGTGTTTGAGTTATTTTATTTTTGATTGACAAATAATTGTGTATATTTGTATAATACAATATGGTTTCTACAATAATATTCAGTGTAGAACAATCAAATCAGGCTATCATCAAATGAAGATATTAACATATCTATCACCTCACATGTTTATCATTTCTCCATGGTGAAAAATGTTTAAAATCCCGTCTTTGGCTATTTTGAAATATACAGTACACTATTATTAACTACAGTTACCATACTGTGCAATAGATCACTAGAACCTCTTGCCTTACTGAAATTTTGTATCCTTTACCAACATCTCCCCTTTTTCTCTGTATAGCCCCTGACCCCTGCAACTAAGCCCATGTTCTGGTAAAAAAAATTAATCCCTTAAAATTCAATTCATGGTTAGATAGAGTGAGCTACTATGTACTGGGTTTGAACTTTTTATTATTTTTATAATGTGCTATATCTGTGACAATTCAAAAGTCACGTTAGGTTCTGAAACACCTCCAACAGCATCCAACCACTAATTATATTCCCGCTGGTCTTCTTCTTTCAAAGTAAAGATGCGAATGAGTCTAATGTTATTGCACAATTCACACTGAAAGGTGTGATTTGAGTAAACAAATCCTTTATGTTGGTTTGTACACTATGCCATTACCAGTTACTTCTTTGGAAAATGCACTATTTAAGAGAATGCTCTTTTCACAGCATTCTTTTTTTTTTTTAAAGAGAGAGAGAAAGAGAGAGAGAGAGAGAGAGAGAGAGAATTTCAATATTTATTTTTTCAGTTCTCGGCGGACACAACATCTTTGTATGTGGTGCTGAGGATCGAACCCAGGCAGCATGCGTGCCAGGTGAGTGCGCTACCGCTTGAGCCACATCCCCAGCCCTCACAGCATTCTTGATAACAAAAAAATTGCAGCATGAATTTTCTTAAACCCAGATAAGTATATTATCAATGTTTTAATCAAGTTGTTAGCTTTAAACAAGACTAAATAAAACACGTAGTAAAGTACCTTGCAAATAAATACTCAAAAAGTATTCTTTTCCACTTCCTCCTATTTTTTCCAAACAAAACTTTAGTTAGAAAAACTATATCTCCAACTGCCCTTCTTCCCCTCAATTCTCAACAGCCCATCCATACTTTTGTCTATCCTAATGCCCCGTACATTACAGAGATTTTATGTGTTGGTTCAATCAAATTGAAAATGAGCTTGAAGTTTAAAGTCATGAGTAATATGAACAGGAGAAGACAGATTTGTTCACTCAACTCAATAGAATACTAGAATTAAAGGATATATCTTAAAGCTTAAAATAAGTTATTTTCAAGAATTGAGTAATTTTACATAAGTGACAACAAATTTATGTCCTCTAGATATGGTACAGAATGGAAAGTTACTCATTTGAAAAAAGCTGGAGTAAATTCATTGTAGTATTTTCTATATAAATTAGGCTCTTTATGGTACAATTTTTTTTGTTTGTTTATTTCAAATCAGGCAGGATGACAATGTCTTCCCACAAACACTTTCTAGTTCCACAATAGGCCTGGGGGGAGGCGGGGGGGGGATGATTCTTATGTCTTATTCTCAAGCCTCTTGCACATGTTTATCATTCCATGAGCAGGTTCCAGTGATGTGACAGGAAACATAACAGGAATATTATTTAAAATACATGAAATAGGGGAAGACTTACTCACATTCTTATATGTTATCCTCTTTAGTTTTACTCATAAATCTAATCAAACATTTAACAATCAATCAAAAGGGGAGGAACTGCAGTGATACAGGAAAATCACTAGATGATGCCAAATTATCTGGGGTCAAGCTCTCTATCATTTATTGACTACTTGTGTTATTATCAAAAGCAAACATCAAGACTTTCTAATTTCTTATTGCTGCTTTATTTTTAATCTACAAAAGAAAGAAGTGAGGGGGAATGATCCCAGGTATGTACCACTAGGTGGGCCACAAGCTTAAACATCATTAAAAAAAAAAAGAGCAGGTATGTTACAAAGGTGATAAGCAATATCATTTGGGCACAGGATTTTGCAGTTGACAAGGCATATTCCCATGTAATTTTTTCATTTGAACTTCCATGCAATCTTATTAGGGCAATCAATTGGTCACACAGAGCTTGTCAACCAGAAAAGTTAAAAGCCTTGTCCAAGAACACACAATTAAAGCCATAGAACTAAAACTTGAACCTGAATCTTACAAATACAATTTCCAGGGTTTCTTCTACAAAATAGGCTATACCTTTAACAAGACCATTTGGAGCAAAAGAGAGCAATGCGAAAGAATCCTTTAGCTGAAGTCTTGATGTGAGTCAAATTTATATGCTATTAGAATATAATAGAAATTAGCATTAAAGACTTTAGTGTACCAGACTCATTTCTCACTCTTCTTTTATTTTCCTTGTTTCCACACATGCATCTGTTGAAACTAATGCACTGTTTATTTAGCACTATCTGTATGCCAGGTCCTGTTCAAGGTACTAGAAAAATAATGGGACCAGAAGCACCCTGGTCCCTACCCTGATGGGACCTAAGTTCTACTTGGAGGCAGAGCCAGACAATATTTACAATTTGACATGAAAAAATAAAAATGGGAAGTTGACACAGAAAGGCTCAGAGATCAGAAGGTGGTGCTCTTTTAGACAGAAGTGTCAGAGCAAGGCTGTGTATAGAAAAAGCTCTGGCCTAAATAGGAAGACAATGTAGCATTTAAAGACCTAGAAGAATATGACCATCTGTACACTTTGGGGAATAGGTTACTCCTTCCCCCTCCACGCCTTCATATGTGCTCTCCTTTTCATGAAATATCTGCTGTCTGATCCACACTCCTCCTCTTCCCTTGGTTCCTAGTTAATTCTTCCTCATCCTTCAAAACTCAGCCTGGATCCTCTCCCAGAAATCTTCCCATGATCTTCCCTTTCCTTCCCAATAACCTCGCATAAAGTTAGCTACCATCCCATGTGTACCAAAATACTGTCTACTTAACACATATATAATTTCACAATCATTTCCTCAATTATGAAGATCATGAGAGTAAACAGTATGTCTCCTCAGAGCTTAGCACAATGCCTGGATACTAAGCTCTTAATAAATGTATTATGGAGAAATGAACATTGAACTTTCAAAAATCAATAGGACTTGCTGCCTGGTGGCTTTACACAGACAATAGGGCAAGAGGAAGAAGTCTACTTGAGCTACTAAAATTTCAGAAGAAAAGTGAATGATGCTACCCAAGAATACTCCCCTGCAGAAAACTTTACTTGGTACATACCTCTTCCAACACTTCTAAATGAAAAACTTTCAGAGCTTGCTTCAAATCTGCCTTATCTAAAAGCCCATTTCCTTCCTTGTCCAATTGTTGAAAGTGTTTTCCCAATCCAGTCAAAATACGAACACCTCTTTTATGTAGTTTTTCTTTTAGCACATCTGTTTAGCAATAAATGAGATGGAAACCAATTGTTACTGTGCACAAAGGTATCAAACTGCAGTTGTTTCTCTTGTAAGAAAATAAAATTTTATGTAATGGGAATAGTGTGAATATTGAACCAAATCAAGAGTATGACTAACAAAACCCTCCGGAAAACAGAATGTTTTTAATAAAGAAGAGTATATATGCAACCACATGTAAATATACCAGAACTACAGCGCCACTGTGTGGTGAAAATTTAAAGTGTTATATTTTAAAATCAAGTTTCCTTCTATTAGCAAGAAAATAGCCTAAATGTTTCAAGTTAAAAAAAAAAAGTTCAAAATTTATAAACAGTTTGAGTCATCAAATTGAAACTCAGATATTAAACAGCATCAAGGTTGTTGAGTGCTGTCCTATAACTGTATATGTAAAGTAACCCTTCTTTTTGGAAATTCATAGGTTATATGCTTAGGTTCCTAGATTCTTCTTATAGATCAATTATTTCACTTAATACAGTTAGGAACAGATTCACTTAGCAAAATATTGGGAACTTTACTAAATCAGTTATTATATTTAATACATTGGAGGAAAGAACAAATGTCATTAGATTCAATAGAGGTAAAAACTGTAAAAATAGAAAAAAACTACTAACAATAGCATCAAGAATATTTGATTCAAATATTAATCTCAGACAGCCATCAAATGTTTCTAGCCTTCTTACTGTGAATCTTTTATCTTTAAGTAATATCTTAGCATTCATCAGAAATCATAAAGTATTTTTGATTTCTGTGATTACTTGTTTAATGCTTTTCTCCTCTCCAGACTATGAGATCCAACAAAGAAATTGTCTATTACAATCTAGTATGCTGCAATAGTTGTAAGACAGGACTCCTAAAACAAAAATCTGTAAAATGCTTTAGTTTCCAAAGTGTGTGTGTGTGTGTATGTGTGTGTGTGTGTTTCATTCATTACCTACAACAAGCCTGAAAAGTTAAAAGACAGGCATTATTATCCTCATTTTAGAGATGAAGAAAGAGGTGCAAGGGATTTACACAAAATCATATGTCTATTAAATGGCAGAGTCTAAACATGAACTGAAGCCATCTAGTCAAACAATTTTTCTTTTACACTAGACTACCAAAAATCTTTTTAGACATCATTTAATGCATAAGACAAGTATTATGAGAATCAATTTTATATTTTATTTAGTTTATGAATAAAACTCATATTATCTCACACTTTCTAAAACTATTAAGTTTGTGATCCACATTTACTCAGGACCATTAGTGCAGAAGAAATCTTAAAAATATTTTAATAAATAAATATGTAAGCTTTAAAAAATCAAATAGGAAACATACACCAGGTGCTATAAAATTAACAAATATCTCAAAAATAATGCTTTGACTGATTGCAACAAATATGGATGAAAATTAAAACTAGTATTTGAGATAGAGTGCAAATGCATACCTTGAATGGTCTTGAAGACCAGCCTATCATTGGCTTCTTGATTGATTATATCATTTTCATATTCCACTGAAGTAGTTCTGCAATTGACATGTTCACAATGATAAAAATATACTGGATTTCACAATGTCAAGTACAGAAACTCTAAGTTCTTTGCTGCTCCAGACCCAAAGAAACCCTCAAAAAAGTTGGAAGAGTATAGAGTTCAACCAAGTCCCAATTTTCCTGCTGCTTTAATGCCTAGGAAAGTTGAGATAAAATCTTTAAAA
This sequence comes from Marmota marmota marmota, assembly GCF_001458135.2. NCBI lineage: Eukaryota > Metazoa > Chordata > Mammalia > Rodentia > Sciuridae > Marmota > Marmota marmota. The sequence continues at coordinate 33,020,405 of NW_025999853.1, read as the reverse complement.
CCTTCCAAGAGCTACCTGTGAACATATCCATCTTTATGGTTAGCTCAATGTTCTTTAAAGACTTAATTAAAACTATTAAACTCAAAAGTTCTAACTTAAAATGTTAAAACTGCTTGCTGTTTTAAAGAAGGCCCTCAAAATAAATTCAATTTTAGAAATACAGGAAACAACAAGTGAGGATTTCCTTACTGGCAATTTGTGGGATATGGCCCTTCGTGAATGTACACTACACATAAATTATTGTCATTTTGATTCATATTTAATAACAAGAAAACACTATTCTGTGTTTGAATATGTAATGTGTGTGTACTCCTATAATTTAAAAAACTCAAAATCATTTAAAATCAGTTTTTGATTCACAGCACTATTTTTTTTACCATGCATATAATTGATCGATGAAAACTGTAAGAATACGGAATCTGAGATATGTTTTATGTTAAAAAAAGCACCACACTAACAATGTGGGAAAAATTATTATGATATACTGACATTCTATATTTTAAAACTTAATACTTTGGTAGTATTTGGTAAAATGAAAGTGTTAGGGGAAAGGCAAATTGATAAGTTATCTTTAACATAATAACATTTAAATTTTTCATTGATGATAACTGTCCCCACATATAGAATGTATTTGAGAGCCAGATAACACAGATAGATATGTTACATAGCTATGTTTAAAAAAAAACTAAATTCTAAATGTGTTGTGATAGAATCTTATTTTAAAATAATTATAAAAAATGTGTTTTGACTTACTTTCAAAATAGCAAATGTCTATTTGACTTACTTCAGAGAATCCAAAGCTATTTGATCAATATTGGTGATTCGAAGTCTAAGTATTGAGTTTTCTTTCATGCTTTCTGGAAGGCTTGGGTGATCAGAGGTCAAAAATGTCAAGGTTGCACCCTGAAGAAATGAAGAGGTAAAATATTTAAAGCTAGAAAGTATACAAGATATAAAATCCAACTAATGCAAATTTAAAATATTTGATTCAATCATACGTGACATAGTATATTTTAATTAATGATAATGTATACTTGGAGAATATTTAGAAACTACACAGGTGTCAGCTAATATGATAGAAAAAACAGAAACAAATATTCCCAATTAATTAGCACAATTTTCTATCTAACAGTCCATGGAAACAAAAAAAAAGTCACTAATGTAAGAAACCTAGAATTTTTAATAAGAATCACAGGGAAGGGCTAGGGATATAGCTCGGTTGGTAGAGTGCTTGCCTTACAATGCATAAGGCCCTGGGTTCAATCCTCAGCACCACACCAAAAAAAAAAAAAAAAAAAAAGGAAAAATTAGTTCCATTTGTCAAAATTATGACATCCCTAAATAGAGAAATAGATCTATTGGTCCACAGAAAGATATAATATGAATTGATAAACTCTAACTGATGTTCTATCACCTGGTCTTTTAATGACATGTCTCATAAATAAAATCTAATCTTTACCTAATTAGAGCATCAAGATTCACTAACAAAATTCTTAAGCCACTTAAGAAAATTATTATTTAAAATTTCTGTTCATATATACGTATATCCAATATAAAGACAAACACAAATTTAAAATAATCCTTCCTATTGAATATAAAGGGAGAAATTTTCTCCTTTCTTTTTTCTTAGAACAGTTATTTTAGAACATTTTTAATTGCAATGGAAATACTTCCTCCTTTCTTTGAGATGTATATAAATTTTTTTGAAAATTAGACAGGCCTACTGCCAGTTCTCTGTCCTAGGAAAATCTTTCTGTAAAACCCGGGAACCACTTTTTGAAATGTAAACATCAAGGGCAACAGCACTCTTATCTCCCACTTTCTGTGAGAAGACAGGAGAATGATTTCCTTAGGCACCTTGCTCTAAGTGCAAAACTATCTCTTGTCACAAAGATGAAAAGTCTGTTTTCTCTGGATAAAGTCAATTAGCTAACACAGACAGCCATCCCAATTACAAGGTGACTCTAGGATGAACTATGTGTGACAAATGGTGCTGTCAAGTCCTCTTTCTGGAAGGCAAGTTCCTTGTATGCAATGGGTTATGTCTTTTTGGCTACACAAAAGGGTGAGATTTCTGTCTTTGCACTACTCTATTACCAAATTGCCTATGATGTGCATTACATTCTGGCTTAATACTTTTCCAATAATAAAAGTATTTTCCTTAGTCCTTTTATGGGAGACTTTCTAGGTTTCAAATGCTATTTCCCCAACACCAGTCATGAAAGTAATCCTTAAAATATTTTTCAACTAAGAAAGTAGGAAGCAGTGATATGGAGCTTCCCAGCTAAGGCTGCAGATGGGTTCCAGATCTGACAAGCTAATGAGTTGGGTGAATTTAGGGGCAAGCAGAGCTTCTTTGTCACCTTTACGTAGCTTCATGTTTACTTCAGTAACTGCCCAAATATTTTCACTTTTTATAGCAAAAAAAAAAAAAAAAAAAGCAGCAGCAGCAGCAGCCCAGCAGAAGTCAAATTAACATCCAAAGTTAAGTAGATAAATCAAAGCAGAACCATTAGAGTGGAGAATCTGGTCCCAAAGTTTTGAGGCCTACTACTAACTTACAATGTGCCAAAAAGAAATGATCAGTTATCTTATCATTTTGTTTATATTCATGAACATATATTAATACCACTGAACAGCTGAAAAGTAATCAAGATACAATTTAAAAGTGTACAAAGCTTTCTCCCCAATCACAGGTAGACTTATGTCTATAATTAAATATCAAACAAATTTAAAATGAAATGAAAGGATAGATTATCTCTATCAAGTTTTTCTATGACAAAAGATTACTTTAAGGCCATTTTCACATTTCCAGAGAAATCAGCACAATAATTCATCAAAATGAGAACTTAATAGATTGTGGAAAAATAATTAGAGTGAAAATTTCACAATTTTCTTGGCTACTTATTCCAGGAACTAAAATTAGACTTCCGTCTCCCAAAACACAAGACTTTACTTACTCTTTTAAGGCCATGAACCTAAAGTTCCATAGATGTGGATATTATCTAAGAAAGGTAAGCATGACATTTTTCATTTTCCAGGAAAAAAATGAGATTTTGTTTATTTTTCAAAGGCAAGATGGAAAATTTAAGATCTAATAGTAATTCTTACTTTTAGTAAAGATTTAAACATGTTTGACTATAAAACTTGGCAAATTTTACTTATATTTCAAATGTAAAGTTATACATTTATTCAGCCTCACTGACATCTGGTGAGAACTTTCAGGAAACTCATTAACAATATGCTGCACTTCTAGAACTGTCAGCATACTGGAAATAAGCTTATGCCCAACATGGCCCTTTCACATTTGTACATTCCTTCATGCAGTCTTCACTGACTAAGAATTTAGATATCCATGAACTCTTCTTTGTTTTAGTGCTCTTAACACAAAAGTTAAAATACTAAAGTTATTCCTCAGGCATTGAAGGTATACCTTAGTGATAGAGCACCTGCCTGGCATATGTGAGGCCCTGGGTTTGATACTCAGCACCAAGTGTGTTTTGTGTGTGTGTTCCTTTAAGAATAAGAATGGTTCAAGCATTAATTGAATTCAAAGATTTTAAAATTTAAACATAAGTCCATTCATTCAAAAATATTTATGCAAGTGCTTCTTAAAAATCTGTCACTTGTCAGGATATCAGATGGATTGTAGTACCCCAGATAGATAAGTGATTACTTTCAGAGAGTTATAGTCTCATGACAGAGAAAATTAATAGATTAACATATATATACATAATATAATGTCAGATAACAGAAACTCTGAGAAAAAAGTAAGCTGAACAAATAATGAAGAAGAATAGAAGGGCTATTATAGATAACATGGTCAGATTTTACCTCTTTTACCCTTTAGCCTTCTGGGTCTTCATGATAGAACAACACTCAAAAGTTAAGAAAAACTTAAAAATGAGTGATATTCTGGGAGCAGAAAATAAAATCCGATAGATGGACTGTCAGGAATAGAAAAGAGGATGTATCTTCCTTTAGGAAGATCCAAAGAGCCTGCAATGCAGACGTGGGAGGCAGAATTATGAGAGATGAAATGAAATATTATAGTGACTTGGGTCATAATAATCCAGGAAGGATGTCTAATAAGATACAGCAGTTTAGACTGGATTTGTAATTGAAGGAAGATAAGATTAAGGTGAGAAGTTGCAGAGTCTCCTACAAATAATATCACATTAAGCAACTGAAGAGACTACGTGATATGTGTAACAGGATTATATATGTGAGTGTACGTATGTATAATTATACACGCATGCATAAGGGTCTGTGCAGTCTGTCACTGTTCTAATGCTATATTTACACATGTATGGGTGAATATATACATGAATGCACTTTTACAAGGATGTTTCTATGGGTACATGAGTATTATCTTAATTGGCACTCAAATTTCTTTTAAGAAGTGCTTTAGGAAAAAAGATCTGATGGGACATATAAAAATGAAAAGATATGTTCTATAAAAATATCTGGAAGGAAGAAGAAAATACACTCCCCAACCCTAATAAAAAATAATAGGGCTGCATATTTCTAGATAAATAAATAGAAAATTAGGGGAGTGGGAAGAGGTGGAAGAGACAGAAAATGGAGAGGAAGGACTTTACCACAGAAAAGTACCCAAGGGATAATTTTAGGAATAGAAATTTCCAGTAATAATTCTAAATTGTTTATATTGTTACAATATAAACCTCCCTAAATGTCTCCTTTGAAATGTTTGCCATACAGACAAGGAATCATAAATGTGGTTTATGCATGTATGCCTGACTTTCTTTTTCCTTTTCTCTCCTTCCTTCCCTCTCTCCCTCCTTCCTTTCTCTCATGGAAATCATAAAAGGAAGCAGATTTCCACACCTGGGTTAAAGTACTGTGGAATGGGGATGGTGAGAATAAATCATAAACTACAACAAATTTTTGGATATGGCAATTCAGAGCAGGCAGTACCTGTGATCTTGGGATGGGCATTAAACATCTTTACCTCCTGAATACGTTTTTATTTTTCTAAGTAGCTTTGTGGATACAACCTTTTGCTTAATTCAGGTTGCCACAACTTCTCTCCTAGATTATAGAATTCAATCCAATTCAGTCCTCATGTACACAGTCTTCAACCCATTCCACACAGTGTAATCAGAGAGATTTCTCTAAATTATAAACATGACAACGTCACTTTCCCCCATTCTTCTTTTCTTTGAATGACTCCCTGATGAATTTCACATAATTCTTTTACATAAGACTACTTTCAACAAACTCGACTTTTCCCTTGACAGCCCCCACCTTGAACTCTATTCCAACCAGACCGAACTACTTTTAGTTCTCCAAATAATCCATGTTCTTTCTTGCTTTTGTCCTTTGGTTGAGCTGTCTCCTTTCTTTACCTAGAAGCCTTTCCATATGGGTATGTTCCCATCCCAGTTGAAGTAACTCCTAGTTAAGGTTAGAGGACACTTTCTCCAGGAAATATTCTCTGGCCCCACAAACCTGGGTCATTAGTCCTCCTATTTGGCCCCATATTATCCCTCCCGTTATGACTTTGTTTCTCATCAGATAATAAGTGACACAAAAGCAGGGAACAGATCTAACTTTTCCACGGGTCTATATTCAGTGTTTAGCATATGCATATATATTTATCAAATGAATGATTACTATGGACAGTGCTTTATTTTATTCATTATATAATGTGTGGATTTAATGATAGGCAAGGTTTTAGGTTCACTCCGCAACACTTCAATAAATAATAAATAACATTTCAAAGTACTACATAAATTATAGCATCTGTGATCCAAAAGAAAGAAACCCTTCCATTTCACCAGTGCCAGAAGTTTTTCAAGAAGTGAAACTCAAAAGAAGAACAGGTTACCAATGATATGACAGGTCCAGAGGCCACTGCACCTCTACAGAGGAAACCAGGCACCATCAGGGAACACGGCTCTAGCTGAAGCATTACTGCTTATATTATTGAGGTGGCCACTTATCCAAGGATATAACCCTGTATAGATTTTAAAAGTATTAAAAGACAAGCTCTCCTGAATAAAACTAATAAAAATAAAATTGTAGAATGGTTGGGATTATGGTAAATAAATGCTATGCTTAGATTCAGGCCACTGATATTTGGGCCTGAGAAGCAGAACCCTCTGAGGAAACATCAACCATTAGCCCATTCACGCAAATGTCTCTGCTCAATATAAAGGAAAGGAAAAAAACCTCAAGACTAGAAGCTCTGCTCCTCTGCTCCCAGAGGGACTCCACATAATCCAACATCTGGTATTAAACACTTGCACACAATACTGGTAACTTACAATATAAAAATCACCAAGCTGGTATGGTTTTCCTTTTCTTCGTCCACTCTGATGACTATAAATGTTTTTTTGAATAAAAGGAAGCACATTTGTTCTAGAAGTTAGATGAAAAAAAAGAAGTAAAGTTATTCAGTTTCTCCCAGAAATAATTATCTTGAGAGTTCTAACAATGTTTGATGACATACCTGTTTTTCCCAAATTGCCGATACTCATACATTGTCAGAGACTGGTCATGAGTGAAAAAGAACCCAATAAGTTCTCGGCAGGCCTCACGTCCATTTCTGGAAGAGAATGACAGGAAGGTTTTCAAACAGAATAATTTTTAAATTAATTGTAAACTAAAACTGTGCATCTCAAGAGGGGATAATATAAACCTGAGTTTTGGCAAGGAGGGAAGGTTATGGGAAGCTATAGGTTTCCACACCACAGCTTGCAAGTTAAATGTGACTGAAGAAAAAGATACTTTCCTTATGCAGATATAAGTATGGATATGTCACGCTGTAGATTACTAATTCAACACAGATGTTTAACAAAGTAAAACATCTTATAAAATACTGAATTTGCAAGATGACACTCAAAGACATGCATTTATTATCTTTTATTTTCATGGATAGGCTTAAAATCACTGAAAAGTATTATAATTTTAAAATGCACATTTTGTCAGAAATACACACAAAAAATCAAGCAGCATTATGTATTAATGGAATTTTATAAGACTGAGATAACAGATCCAAAAATCATCTTCCTTGTCATTTGCTCCATCAATAATCTACTGTTAACTAAAATCATTAAAATTACATAAAGTATCTTACATAGAAGTTAAGACAAGTAATATAAAACCTTCTAGTAGTAATATATGTATTATAAATTCACTTCTAAGTTTCTTTTTAAATGATATTTTAAATTACTTTTTAGTCCTCAATAGACCTTTATTTTATTTATTTATATGCAGTGCTGAGAATCAAACCCAGTGCCTCATTCATGCTAGGCAAGTGCTCTACCACTGCACCAAACCCCAGCCCTTAAATTACTTTTTAAATAACTTTTAATTAAGATATTTTTCTTAGAACTTCATATTTCCTATATTTTCTATAACAGATTAATAGCTATAACCTAATTCATGGTTTTTCACTTAAATAGTACAAATTTGTACAATCTCATTATTGTTTCTAGGTGAAAAGAGAATATACCTTTATAATCATAGAATTAAAAAGTTAATATAATCACAATTACCTCGATATGATCCTACCATCAAATTGTACTTTATGAGAAAGCACATTTTCAGTTAATGTAGAGTGGGTTCTTATCCTGTTAAAAAATATATTTTGTCAATAATTTTTTAAAGTACTATATTTAAAATACATGATAAATATACAGAAAGATTATGGTAATGGTTTGGAGCATCATATATTAGATAAAGATAGGAAATTCTTTCAGATGGCTAATGTACCAGACACAGAAGAAATCACTGATGTAGTACGTAACACACAAATGACTTTTATATTAGAATCCATGGTATCAAAGTGCTATAGAAGTGAATACTGAATAGAGAAGACACATTTTTGACTGGCACTGGACCACCTGAAAATTTCTAACTTTCCTCTCCTCCGCTTCCCTTGGACCAGAGAATTTTCTTGCTTAGCTGTGGAGGCCACTTGTGAATTATTTTAGCTGATTTGAGAGTCTTCACTCAGCCTTGAGCCAGGGAGACTTAGGTTTGGCATTGCAAACTATTTTGTGGCTCCTCCCACTCAATGGATTGCACAAGGCACATGACCTCTGTCTTTGCTTGGCTACTGAGACCGCTCTCATAGGTCCAGAGTGGGGTGTAACCTACTGGAAACTGGACAGCACACCTCCTATCTTATTTGGCCAAGAACATTCCATGGAAAACCTTTGATGCTTCCCCCATATAAGTAAAGCATGCACAGGCTCTTTTGCTCTCTTTTCAGGGTGGAAGCTTGATCCCTAAGATCGGAGAGCTGAGTTTTCTCCCCATCCTTCCTAAAATTACTTCCTGTGTCCTGTAGTTTCTTCACCGTTTTCTCTTTGCTTTATTTCACAGCAAGCCTGTTACACACAGAGGAAACCCAAATTCCACTGCCCCCGTGGGTCTGGGGTGAGACTTAGCCTCTGCAATGTAGGGGTGACTAAGAAACTTAGTTTTGCCGATGAGCTTCTAGGGAGAGTTTCATTTTTTTTGGATGAGACAGTAGCCTGAAAAGAGATCCTGCTTGTGAACATGAAAGGGTATTAGTGCCAGGAGCCACGACAGCCATCAAGCATCCATGTCAGAAGGGCCAGTAAGATCTAGGAAAGTCAGTCCAAGGTCACAACATCACTGAGCCAGTAGTCAAAACCAACCAATAACTGCCTCCAAGAAGTCAATATATAAGAAAAATAAATCTTGACTCATTTAGCCATTATCAGTCAGGTTTTCAGTTATGGGAAGCTGAAAGTATTCCTTTCCAAAATAACACAGTGGGAAAGAGTGCTGGATGAAGTTCAAGTCTTGAATTAAGTCTATTGGTTACTTAATCCTTATAGTCTTCAGATAGAACTAAATGATCTCATAAAGTGTGCCAGCCCTAAAACTGTTTAAAAATATGAAACAAATTTCAAATGCACACACTTTGGCACACTATAACTAATATCCTTTTTCTTAAGAGATTTGAAGATTTCAATGATGTATCATTAGTACTCTTCCCAAATAATTTAATATTTTTCCAATAAAACTACAGGTATAATGAAATAGCAATAATATAAATTGTGTGTGTGAGATCATGAAAAGCAGTTCCTCTATACTTCTAGGTCTCTACAAAAAAGGAAGCAGGAGATAGAAAACAACAGCCTGCAGATCAAATGAGAATTTGTGAACACATAGAGGAGACAGGCAAGCTTAGTCCTCCCAATTCAGTTTAATCCACTGTCGTTAATGTATCTATTGAATGCTCACTACATGTCAGGAACAATTCTAAGTGCTGAGAAAATAACAGCAATAACAGCCACCGTTTATTGAGTACTTCCTAGAAACCAGTCAATGGGAAGTCATTTTAATGTGCATTAGTTTATTTAATGTTTGCAATAACTCTGTGTGGTAAGTACTATTGTCCCCATTTAAAAAACAAATTTACAGAGTCAGAAATAGGTTAAGTAAATTGCCCAAGGCCATATGATTAGTAAATGGCAGAGCCAGAAAAAAGATTGCTCTTAATCATTGTATTACATGGCTTCTCAGCAGTGAACAGAACTCTCTTTAATGGCAATAGGTTGTAGTAACAGCATCAAGGAGCCTAGAGTCTCCTTCAAAAGATAAAAGAAGTAAATACACTGAAACTATTAAATGCAAAGTGCAATGTTGGGTTTTAGGTGCCCAAGAAGACGCACAAACACTTTTCTCTATCCAAGTTCTGAAACAATAATGAAAGAAGACCATGCATATAGAACACCAAATATGAATTTTATAAAGCTGTTGGAAACCTTGTCTTAGGTATGCAACAATAATAAGCTAAGTCCTTAACTCTACAATGAAAAAGACTAACCCGCTTATTTCCATTAAAGGTGGATCCTGTAAAAATTTAATGTCTAAGGTAAAATGTGTGCTTCTGCAGACAGCTGTTCCCAAGAAAAAGGGGAGAGAAGAGGCTGCCCTCACATACCAATCCCTGCTTCTAAATTTATGCAGAGTTCTTTTCTCCTGGAAGAAGGAAAGAGAGGATGAAATCTATAAATTCAATTAATCTAATCATTGCACCTATAAGATTTTTCATGGAACTAGATTACCTTTAAGCAAGATTTAGGTATTTACTTTAATATAAAGAATACCAATTAAGATAGGTACAGGGAAACAATAGATGAGATAGAAGAAAAGGTCTAGAAATCATTTATCCAATGTCACATATGAAACAGTGACATTATAAGAATGAAAGTGACTTTGTGGTAGGCATATTTCTTAAAGACACAAATTTATATATATATATATATATATATATATATATAAACACATATATAAACATATATATCCATGTATACATATACACACATATATATGAAAAGATTGGTAAATTGGTTAAAATTCATATGAGAATATCAGGATGGTCAAAATATATATATATATGAAAAAATACTCAACTTTATTAGCCTCCCATGAAATGCAAATTAAAATCACCAGTGCACATATATAAGAAGAACTAAAATGAAAAAGATGGAAAATACCAAGCACTGAAAAAATCTGCTGCAACTAGAGCAGGGTGTGGTCGTGTACACCTGTAATCTCAGCAGGAGGTTTAGGCAGGAGGATCGCAAGTTCAAAGCCAGCCTCAGTAATTTAGTAAGGCCCTCAGCAACTTAACAAGACTCTGTCTCAAAAAAAAAGAAAGAAAGAAAAGAAAAAGAAAAAGAAAAGGAAAGGAAAGGGAAGGAAGGAAGGAAGGAAGAAAGAAAGAAAGAAAGACAGAGAAAAGAAAAATGTATAAGGCCTAGGGATGTGGCTCAGTGGTTAAGCACCCCTGGGGTTAGATCCCCAGTACCCAAAAAAAATGTACTGTAACTACAATGTAAATTGCATCTAATGTAAATTGCATCAATTAGCTTGAAAAACTATTTACCAGTATCTTTTAAAGCTAACATGTGCATACTAAATGGTCCAGTAATTCTAAGTATTTATTCGGCATAAATGAGTACATATGTTCACTAAAAGGCATGCACAAATAAGTTCATAGCTGCACTATTCATAGCCAAATATTTATCAACATCTATGAATAAATAGTGGCATATTTGTATAACAAAATACTGTATAACAGCAATGGGGAAAACTATTAATAGCAATATGGATAATACAATGCTGAATAAAAGAAGGCACATAATCAATGACTGATATTAGGGGAAATAAAAGAAGGTAGACACAGAGTTCAAATTTTGTGTTTTCACTTATATAAAGCTCATAACCAAGCAATTCTAATCTATGATGTTAGGATACAAAGGTTCACCTGGCATGAGAAAGAAAGTGAACAGTAACTGGGGAGCAGCATGAGAGGGTTTATAGGGTCCTGATCATGCTTTGTTTTTGATCTAGGACTTTGGCACATGAGTATTTTGGTTTGCATAATCCTTATGCTGTACAATTAAAATTTGTGCACTTTGTAAAGTGTATTTTATTTCAATAAAAGTTTAATTTAAAGGGTAAGTTTAGATGTATGGTAGATAAATGATAGCCCCCAAGGATATTTATATCCTAATGCTTAGAACATGCAAATACTTTACATAATAAAAGAGACAAGGTTGCTTGTAATCCCAGCAGCTCAGGAGGCTGGGACAAGAGATTGAGAGTTCAAAGCCAGCCTCAGCAAAGAGTGAAGTGCTAAGCAACTCAGTGAAACCCTGTCTCTAAATAAATATAAAATAGGGCTGGGGATGTGTCTCAGTGGTCAAGTGCCCCTGAGTTTAATTCCCAGTAGTCCCCACCACCAATAAAAGATAAGGCCTGTGAGGCTTTTAAGATATGGAATTTACCAGGTTTACCCAAGCATGTTCAATGTAATTACGCTAATCTTTATAAGAGGGAAGCAAAGAGAGAGATGTGTCCATAAAAGAAGAGTGTCAAAGTGAGGTAGCATAAGAAAACTCTGACCAATCATTAATGGCTTTAAAGATGGAGGACAGGGCCATAAGTCAAGGTATTAAGGCAACCTTGAAAAACTGCACAGTACAAGGAAATGGATTGCCCCCTGAAACTTAATCCAATCCTGCCAACACCTTAATTTTAGACTATTCACTTCCAGAACTGTAAAAGAATAAATCTGTTATTTCAACATACTAAATTTGTTGTAATTTTTTACTTAAGTTCAAACAGAATAATATATGATACTTTGAAATATTTAAATATATGGAAGCAAAGGCTTTCAGAAAATTAAAACGAGAAAAAAAGATAAAAGTAATAGGAAAGTACAAAGATAGCAGACTGAAATACAAAACAGCTACTGTAGATCCTGGTAGATTTTCTGTCTATTAAAACTGAGTCTACAAGACAACTGTCAGTGAAGTTGCTAAGGAATTTAAGTGCAGTGAACTATATTGGTCCATTTCAGTTGTGATACTTTGGATCTGAAAGGTACCACAGAAGACCATATGATAAAGGTACATTCCCCAGCTCATGGTGCTATTGTGAGGTGGTAGAATATTTAAGAGGGGTATCCGAGATAGAGGAAGTTATGTCATTAGGAGTGTGTCCTTGAAGAACCCTACTGGACCCTGGCCCCTTTCACTACCCCACCCCACTTTTCTGTTTCTCAACTGCCACACTCCTGCTGTAAAGTACTGTGCTGCCACAGGTCCAAGCCACAGAGCCAAGCACTATCAGCTGAAACTATGAGTCAAAATATGCTTTTTTTTCCTTATTAAGTTCATTATTACATAAAAGCTGATTAACACACCAACCTAAAGGTTTTTATAACACACAAAGTAAAATTAAAAAATAATTAGAACTGATATTAATTTTATCAGTGATACTTGGACAGAATATATTGCACAGATACAGATGTCTGAGCTACTCTGTTATGTATTTTCACATATTATTCCTAAAGGTTACGTAAATTTTCCCCTAAATTATAATTAAAAAATTATAGGGCAAAAGGGGTATAATAAGGTATGGTTTCCAACATCTTAAGGTGGCAGAACTGTGATCTGGACTCCAAAAATTTCACTTACCTTTATATAATAAAAAAGAAAAAACAAATAAAGCCTTTTATGTTACCCAGAGAGATATATTTTAATAATTCATTGATAACATAGTGCAACCTCATTTCATATAATTAAAATCTTACTTTGTTTCATGTAGTGTTCTTTTCCTAAGTCGAAGAGGATGAGTAGTTTCTTGTTTCTCAGTGGTTACATTTTGCTCTGGATCACTGATGACAGCCCTACACAGGAAAATATGAAGTCTAATAATCAAGGTGATAATGCATTACTCTAGCATTCATATATTTTTAAGCAGCTGGAAAAGATCAAACACTAAATGAAATTTAAATCACTATTAGAATAACATTTTGCCAGAAATGAGTAAATTTAATTATTAAAAATATTGGCCATAAAAATTGGATATTCCTATCTCTTATTCCATAATTATTGTCTAAAAATAAATTGAAATTTTGAAGGATGCTAAGTGCTTCATGTCTTTCTTTTACTACTCTTTAAACAAATAGATACTACACTGGTTTCTGATAGAGGAAAACACTGGTAAAGAATATAATAAGAATAAAAATGCAATAAGAATAAAGTAATGAGTACTATAATAGAAATTCAATGGGCAAACAGAAGATGACTTAAATCCTGGAAAAGAATATGTAAGAAAGATTCCACCAAAGCCCTCAAAGAAGAGATGTCTGCACTGCCTCTGAAAAGGTTAGTAGAAGTAGCTGTTCAGAGGAAAGGGAGTCAGGATATCAAGAGAAGAGCAACAACAAATACAAGGCCGCAGGATTAGAGCAGCACAGCACACCTGAGCAGCTGCACAGAGGGCAGGGATAAGAACACACACTCTGGGGCTGGAATACCTGGGTTCAGCCCTTGCCTCTTCCAGAAATTAGGCGTGTGGCCTTATCTAGTCTTTTGACTTTAGGGTACAGTTTCTTCACTCATAAAAGAAACAATAATGAGCTGGGCATGGTGACACACTCCTATTATCCCAGTAGTTAGAGAGGCTGAGGCAGCAGGATCACAGGCTCAAAGCTAGCCCCAGCAACTTAGCAAAATTCTAAGCAACTTAGTGAGACCTATCTCAAAATAAAAAATAAAAAGGGCTGAAGAAGTAGCTCAGTGGTTAAATACCTAGTTCAATCCTCAGTACCAATAATAATAATAACGATGATAATAATAATAATAGTACCTCTTTCAAATAACTATTATGAAGATTAAATAAATTAGTTAATACATATTATTTAGAGGAGTGTCTATCATCTAGTGTTAGTGAAGTGCTCACTCACTGAGCTTATGCCTCCCTGTTCCCATTTTATTATGTTCTGCCAAATATGAAATATGAACAAACACAGAGTCATGACAGGCTATTAGGTAACACTGCAATAGGCAGAAAAAAGATAGCAAGATGGCATTAAAAGATAGCAAGGTGGCATTAAAAATAGATGCAATATAATGGATTTGAGAAATACTGGAAGAACTAGGAGATTGACTGGCTTTAACATCATTAAGTAGAAAAATCTACCGTAATCTTACAATGTGAAAGGAGTTTCATTTAATAATGTAAGGAATATGGGAGTCATATTACAGTTTTGGTTTGTCATTATTGGTAATAGTATTTTAATGGCAGAAAGGTAATCTATCCTTACTTCTGTCTTTACCCAAATACAAATTTATATAATCCTTAACAACCTTGTTGCCCTCTCTTTTTTTCCTATTTCCCTGGCAAAACCCCAAGTCAGAATGAATTGATGATGAACTGGTTAAAAGAATAAATACATAAGCCTTTTTGAAAAAGGTATCATGAGTCTTCAAAAAAATACAAAGATAAACAGCAAGTCAGAGATAGAAGAATTTATGAATTTTTTCAGTTTCTTCAATCGCTTAAACATTCAGGAAAAGCTTTAAGCATTTCTACCTTACACTGTAGGTACTTTCTATTTGTGTGCCAAGTTATGAACCAAACAATTTTAAGCTGAGTATAAAGATAATTTTTTTTAATTTTCCTGGTGAAGAAGGCTGGCATTTACCAAAAAATGGCACCTATTCTGTTCTCACACCTTCACAGGTATCAGTTCTATGTTAAATAGACACATAAAGAATGTTAGAGTTATAGAAATCTTAAATGTTCTTTTGGAAGAGGCTAAAATCAAGACATACAGAAGGAAAATATGAAGGCTCAAAAAGTAATTTTAGTCACATAGCTAAACATAAAATTCAGTTCTGCTGACTTAATTAGTCCTTTTTTCCAGTTCATTCATTCATTTGCCCATTCAGCAAGCACTTAGTGTACAGATACTCCACTAGGGAACAGAAATGCAGCAAAAATGAACAAAACTTCCAAAGAGACCTGCTTTATGGAGCAAGCAGACAATTAACATGATGAATAAGTAAAGTAAGAGGTAAATTACATATTGATAATTCCCATGGAAGGAAAAACAAAGTAGTAAGAGGCTATAGAGATTTGAGTAAGGGAGTTATAACTTCTTATTTGGTAGCCAAGGTAGATCTCAATAAGGTGACTTCTAAATAAAGGTAAAGTGAGTAAGCAGCAATATGGATTTATGGGGAAAATGCATTCTAAGAAGAGAGGAAAATATATGCAAAGTACCTGAAACATTAGTAGAACCTGATATGTTCCAGAGCAGGGAGCAAGCCAGAAGGCTGGAGTAGAGTAGACAGATGAGAGGAGCAGGACTCCAAAGTCTAACAGTAAGCAGATCAATGGTGGGACTGAACACTATATTACTGGCCCCAGTTTTTCAGCACTCCTGATTCACATCCTTAACATGGCTTTATTATAAGTGAAATGTACTTCCTCTCCCCTTGACTTTGAGCTTAGCCACTTGACCTCCTTTGGTTAATTATATATAGTTGGATGATTCTGCTAATCTTAAATGCACTGATTCATGCAAGTGTGGATGATCTACAATGATATACAAAATCTGCCAATCTACAATGGTCCAAGCTAAATAGTCCCTCTGCATTTATAGAGGAATCTTTTACTTGAGACTATTTGGCTATCCAAGTATTGTTCTGCTCTCATGTATGGTAGATGCACAAGAGGGTAAATTGAAATATATGAGGTCTCTTACAACCTAAGCTCAGAATGATGTGATCATTTATTTTGTTCATATATAACTGGCCAGAGGAATAAGTAAAATCCATCCATCTAAGCCAAGTCTGGACAGCAAATCTAAAGACACATTAGCAAAAATTAAATGCTGTTTTTTTTCTTGAGAGAGAGAGAGAGAGAGAGAATTTTTTAATATTTATTTTTAGTTTTCGGTGGACACATCTTTATTTTATTTTTATGTGGTGCTGAGGATGGAACCCAGCACCCCACAAATGCCAGGTGAGCACGCTACCGCTTGAGCCACATCCCCAGCCCAAAATGCTGTTTTTTTTAAGCTCCTAAAAATTACTTATACTTACATATAAGCATTGTAATTTTATTATTATTGGTTTGGTTTAATTACTGGATGGTTTGATCTGTCTAAATAATTTTAATAATTTCATTCTAGCTGCTGGGTTGAGAATAAACCTACAAGAGGCAAATGCAGACACAATAAGAGCAGTTAACAAATAAATGAAATAATCCAAGAGATAGAAGGTAATGGTTGAAACAAGGATGGTGGCAAAAGAAGGAATAAATTTATTTTAATGGTGGAACTGAAAAATGTCTGCTGACAGACTGGATATAGAATTTGAATGAAAGAGATGAGTTAAAGGCAACACCAGGATTTAGACCTAAATAATTTCAAGAATGGAGTTTCCACAGAGGAAAATTAAAGAGGACTGGGTCATGCAGAAGAACCCAGACTGGAAAATAAAATTGTTAAATTGAAATCTTAAATTAGAGCTGCATCAGGATACAGAATGTTTTTAAGAGCATGATTCTAGATGAAATCACTAGGAGGCAAATACAGAAAACGTCCTAGGCAGTGCCATATTTAAAGACTGGGGAGACGAAGAAGAACCAGAAAACAATTAGGAGTGGAAAGTAGGGGGAAAAAAACAGTCAAATGTGGTGAGCAGGAAGTCAGTAGAGAAGAGAAAAAAGTGTTTCAAAAAGAAGTAAGCTTTCAAGGGAGCCAGTGTTGCTGATGGGCCAAGTAAATGAGAACTGAGAAACCACCATTTGTCTAGCAATACGGATGTGACTACTTACCTTATGAAGAGAATAAGGTAGTAGAGGTAAAACATAAGTCAAGTCCATGGGATGATAGACTATAAAAATAATTGTTTCAAAGAACTTACTGAAAAAATATGCTTGTAGGATTATCATTCTTTCCGCTTCCTAAATAAACAACTTTTTCAGGTTGATCTTAAGTCTTACTTTTTCCTTGAAGAGTTCCTGCATTAGTCCAGCCTCTTCTAAAATCTTACCATATTTACAAGCTGTCATACTATTTAGCACTGCATGTAATAGAATTTTATATAGTTTTCTAAGGAGCTTTTAAATTCTTGAAGATTACTCTCACAGTTCTCAAACTGCATAGGGGAACTGTGGGATATTAATTTTTAAGGGAAACAGGCATTCGCCATCTTTTGGATATCATATAAACTACTAGCTGAAAGTAGCTGACAGCTTCAACACAGGATTATGTTATTCTTTCTTCAATGATGTTACATCTTTACAAGAGTTCTCTACAACCACTGTAATAAAAAAGCAAATATGTGAAAATCAATGCAGAATAGAAAGTGATCCTAAATGATTCTAAGATTTAAGAGATTGTTCAGTGCTTAAAAGATGTATACAACCCATTAGTAAGCAACTGTGACAATTTAAGAATGAAATAAATATATTTTCTTCTAATTTATCAGCATCATTTTTTCATGTGGCCACAAAGTTGTTAGGAAATAGATACTTAGTAAGTTGTTTAGAAAAAAGTTCTTAATAAATAGAACTATTATGTATTTCTATTGGTCTAAGGGTGCTCTGAAAAAAATTACTAAGACACTAAGAGTGCAATGAAGAGAGAGCTTGGGAACCTCTAAGTCAGCCATGCCTTGAGTGACCAGGGACATGTATATCATGCATGAAAATGAAATTCAATGAAAACTTTTGGAATGGATTTCTATTACCAGTTACTAACTCTCACCTAGATAAGTGGTCGATCATCATTTGCTCTGTGACGGTCTGTTTCTTCTTCTCTGCAGCCACAATTTCCTGAGAAGATAAAAATAAAAACATTTTTATTATCCATAAAGCAGAAGAATTAATACCAAAATCCTAAAAAAATAAACATTTCTAATGTTGCTCTTAAATACAGATTGTTATCCATCATTAACATACTTAAGCTTTAATTATTTAATCTTAACTTACCATTTTCTAAAAAGTAAAGCACTTAAATTTCAATACAAATCATCAGACATTTCCAACAAGCTATGGAGTCAGAATAAAGGGTAAGAAGCATATGACATGCCCCCCCTTATTACTCCCAATAAGATATGTCCTACCAAATGTATCTTAACCTGCTACAAGAATACCAATACAGAAACAAAAAGAGTGCAGTCTAAAACTATTCACAGTTGAAGATGCTGAAACTGAAATAGAATCATTCAACTTTACATCAAAAATCTAAAACTGAAACAGGCACGGTTGTGCATGCCTGTAATCTCAGCAACTGGGGAGGCTGAGACAGGAGGATTGCAAGTTCAAGGCCAGCCTCAGCAACTCAGCAAGACCCTAAGCAACTGAGCAAGACCCTATCTCAAAATAAAAAATAAAAAGTGCTACGGATACAGCTCAGTGGTAAAGCACCCCTGGGTTTAATTCCCAGTTAAAAAAAAAAAATCTAATACATAACAAAAGAATTCCCATCTTTAAAAGGAAAATAATCTTTTCTATGTCTGTCTTATGGTTTCAGTATGAGGTGTCCCCCAAAATGTTTCTATGCTAATGGAGGAATGTTCAAAGGTAACATGATTGAACTGTGAGAGCTGAAACCTAGTCAGTCCATCCTAGTTTGAATGACTGAGTGGTAGCTATAGACAGGTGGGTGTGTGTAGAGGAGGTGGGTTACTGGGCCTGTGCCCTGGAAGGGTGCTTCTTCTTCCCTGAAGCCCCTTTTCCACCCTCTGCCCCTCCCTCTCCTTCCTAACACTGCCATGAGCTAAGCAGCTTTCCTCCTTGGAGCTCCGAAACCATGAGCCCTAAATAAACTTTTCCTCCTCTAAGTTGTTCATGTCAGGTATTTTGGTCACAGTGAGGCAAAAGATGACTATAATAGTATATAATACCTTAATAGTATCTAACCAATTTTCCTTAATTACTGGTTTTATTAAACTGTCTTCATACTATTTTTTATTTTTCCAACTCATCTAAAAGCATTTTTACTAGTTTTTAGGTCATATCAAATTGGAAGATTTGCAATCATTCAATTCTAATTAGAGATTACACAACTATAAACACTAAAATATTTCTTTAGGGGAAAAACAAAAGAAGTTAAAAATTAAGAGGTCAAAACAATGCATGTCCTATTCTTAGAATATAGTTACCATATCTCTATTATTGACTCTAATAAAAAAAAATCAACTAAGATAATGTTGTTTAAGACAGAGGCTTTGCAACTTCAGGGAAGGTGTTCAATTTAAAACTAACACAAAATATCAAGTAAAAGCATATTATAAAAATAAAAAGTGAAAATTTCTATGAATGTTTATATAATAAACACTGGGAAAAGTGGCCATTATTATATAAACATTAGCCTATAATTGAATTTAGTGTTTTTTAGTAGAAATTTAAGATGTATTGTTTACATATCCAAAAATACCCAAAATAGCTTTTATATCTTTTAATACATGACTGTTTCTTATGCTATTCTCTAAGTACATAACACACTATAATGATTTTTTATTTAATAGTAAATTTAAAATGGCAATTAAAAAAGAAAATTATATAACCCACAGCTAAAGCAAAGAGTATTTTATAATACTTGAGGATGATTCAAAAAGCAGACAGTAAAACACATTGAAATTATATACAGAAGAGATCCACTCCAGCCAGAATGTAGATGAAAAACTCAAAACCTAGACAAAGACGAAGATTAATGACTCTCCTAGAGCCCATGCAAAGGGCCACCTTCAGTGCTAAAGTTCATGGTGGTTTTTACTTTGTAGGGAAGATTGGAACCACCCCCAGTCACATTGATTTAGAGGTCTGTGAAAGCATAAAGCAGATTAGAAACAGAAGTCACAGGAATACAAAAGAGCTGACAACACTGAAAAATAACAACAGCATCAGGAGAGGGGCATAAAAACCATAGTGTCACTACTTGTTGTTCCTTTAAGTAGCTAAAGAAGTTTGTACCTCCATCTTTAAAACACATTGGTGATCATTTCAAATGTCTGAAAAGCCTACCCATATCCACATTGCCATGGAGAAACAAAACAGATAAACAAGTACTACAGCAAAAAAGCAACTCAAATTACTTGATGGTCAATTTATATACATCGTCACTAATAATGTCAATTCAAAGAAAAGAAATATACTACCACCCGGATGGCTTTGGGTTATACCAAGAATAATACCCAATGGGCCCTAAGTATAGGTGATATCCATCTCAAATACAACTTCAGAAAATAAACCTTATTGGGGACACTATTTTGCCTCATAATTTTGTTATTTTTACGATGACCCAAGTAATACTACTAAGCATAAATATGTGAATAATAATATGCATAGAAAACTACATGCATGTGATTTTAATGGAAGAACTGCAATAAATTTGAGACATCCACAGACTATTAGCCTGACTGATCCAGAGATTAATTACACATCATTATCAATTCATAATATATTGATTCTAGATGACTGCAACTCAAGTTAAAAAAAAGTATATACACATACACACATATATATATACACACACAATACTTTATCTATACAATTGTATGTGTATATATAGTGTGCATACATAAACATATGTATATATATAGTGAATATATATATCTATGTATATACACAGATATATGTACATATATTGCATATATATGTTGTGTGTGTATATATATTTTTTAATGATAATGTAAAATGTAACTAGCTAAATCCATGTTGCTTTATTATTATTTGGGTTATCTAAGCCAGAGCTTTCCCATCTCGTAAGCAGAATCACAACACTCGTATTGCATGACCTTTTCAGGATGTCTAAGATACTAATCACCTGGGGTTCTAGGGGATGAGCACACTCCACCTTCAAGCAGTTTGGTCCCCTTACCATGGGATACTACAGAAATATTATACTTACCTGTGTATACCAGAACTGGTCTAAGCACCACCTATCAATCTATTTAACTGTCAAAAATACATACTCGAAAGTTAATATTGAAAGTCTGGAGTTTTGCTTCAATTTTATTAAAGAAAACATCTTTAATTCCTGGCTTTTTCCACAACTGGCAGAATCTCTGTAATGATAGTAGCCTATGAATTTCAAAACAATAACTAGGCATCTGTTTGAAGGGAGGATGTGATACCAAATAAGCCCACTAACATAAAAAGTGGCCAATTAATATTTTGAACAATATAAACTAACTTTTTGTAAATAAAATGCAAGACACTTTCCACAGAAAATATACCAAACACAAGTTAATCATTTATAAAAATAACAACTCAATTTATACATCAATGAATACTCATCTCAGTCCAAATTCAATTGTTGCAATTTTTCTAAGTCTGTAAACTCTTGGAGGGTAATGATCCTAATGACTTATCATATAAGAGAGTGCTGAAGCCTGACCGCATCTGATTTCCTTGCGTTGTGCTGTACATGTTGAGAGTTGTGCACATAGTCACTCTGCAAGAGGGCTTTCCTATCCAGAGTTGTGAGGTCATCCAAGCTGTTTTCTTCACCCTGTATACACTGTATAACGAAGCAATAAATGGACCATTATACACATATTTTGAATATTTGTATTTTTACAAAATAAGCAACTAGATAATGACTAAATACCTCAGAGATTACTTTTATAGGAGTTTTATAGTACAAACTATGACAATCTGATTGCCTCTCTTTGAATCCAGCTCTTCTACTTTATCTTTGTGCCTTGGTTTACTCAGATAAAATAGGAACAATAGTAACTACTTGACCAAAAAGATTAAATGAGATGGTACATGCCCAATTCTTATAAAGAGTACCTGACTAGTCAAGTGCACTGGCACACACCTGTAATCCCAGAGTCTCAGGAGGCTGAGGCAGGAGGATCACAAGTTCAAAGCCAGCCTCAGCAAAAGCAGGGCTCTAAGCAACACAATGAGACCCTGTCTCTATAAATAAAATACAAAATATTTTCCTTGGTACCCAGCCACCCCCCCCCAAAAAATTACCTGACAAACTAAACATTAAATAAGAGAATGATTTTAACTATTACTGTCCATGTTGAGTTATTGTGAAATTAATAAATTAAATTCAGAACCAAAATACCAAAATATGGTGGTATTCTCTAAGGTAAAGAATTCTTTGGGATTGTCAAAAAGACAGAACGACAAATTTTTCTATGAATATGAGATATACTTATAATGACTTAACTAAAAAAAAGTTTCATTATGATAGCAACTTGTCAAAAACTTAACAAACTTCAAGAATTTTTATCCTATGGATTATTCTTACTTTAGATCTTCCTGAAAGATCACGCTTCAATTTCATACTCTGTTCTTTCTTCATGACCTTTGGTGGGCTACATGAAATTTTATTACATATGTGTTCATGATTTATTGCCTGTGTCTTCTATTATAAGCTCCATGAGGTCAGGAACTTTTGTCAATTTTATTGCTGTATCTCTGGTGCCAGAAAAGCATTTACTACTGGGAAATCAATCTATGAGAATATTGAATAGTCTGATTTATTTAACTGCCAATATAATTCTTTTCCCTAAATAATGATTTATTTAAATGGGCACCAAAAAGATGCTTAGCATTAGACAAAATAAACAAAGTAATTTAGTAGATACATTTAAGCATAAGCAAAGCTTTTTTTCACCTTGTTTTTAACACTTTACCAAAGGAAAGCAGTGAGTGATATTTCTACTTGATACATCAAATTTAACCTCCCCAAATCATACTTCCATATAGTCTTTCCTCAACTCTACTGAAGGTCAACTGCTTAGGCCAAAAGGCTCAGAGGAATTTTTTCATTTTAAATTATTTAATTGATAAAATTGTGTACATTCAAGGTATATGATGTGTAATAATTACCACAACCAAACTCATTAATGCATCCATCATCACAAATAGTTATGCACACAGGTGTGAAAAAACTGAAAATTTCAATCAAATTGAAAGTGAAAACTACAATATTAGTAACTATAGTTACCAACATTACAATAGTTCCCCAGAATTTATCATGTAAGTGAAATTTTGTACCTTTTGACCAACATCTCCTCATCTCCCTGGCAACCACACATAAGCAAGCACATAGAGCCCTTGTCTTTCTGCTCCTGGCTTATTTTAATTAGCATAGTGTCCTGCATATTCATTCATGCACAGCCATTCTTGCTCTCCCCTTTCTCTCAAGCCTACAACCCATCTGTAGCCAATCTTCTTAGCCCCACCTTAGCCAGAATCTGAAGTCATGAGACCACCTCTTATCCAATTCTGTTGCTACCACCGCCTAGATCCAAGTCGTCATCTTTATATCCTGCCTGGTTTACTGTGACAATCTCCCAGAGGTCTTCCTGTTTCCAAAGTTGCCATATTCTTAATTAAACCCTTTCTTGACAGAACTGAGCAGCTTTCTGCCTCAGGGTGAAAGGGCAAAGTCCTTACCTGTAAGGAGCTACTGTGATCTGGCTCCCAGGCTCCCTTTAACTCTCTGCCCAGTCTCCTCCCAACTCTCCCAGCTCTCCTTCCTCCTCTGACCACATTCTGCTCCTCAAGATTTCCTAAACCATCTCAGTTACTCCTACCTCATAACATGAGTTTCTACTGACTGGTTGGTTTCCATCTCTCAGGTGAGAGCTAAAATGCTATCTTATGGAAAAGGTCTCCCCTGCTGACCCTAAACAAATTACTACCCCATACCTACATCCTGGCTCTCCCTATTCTCTTCTATTCATAGCTCTTATTATGACCATCTGTGATGCAAAAATGGGCTGGTTGGTTATGGAATGCATTGATTTATTATGTTTTCTTCTTACTATCTCTTTCCTTTAGGAAATAAGTTCTATAACAGCAGAAATTTTTGTTTGTTTTATTCCCCTATTCCCAGAACAGTTTCTTGCATATAGTTAAAACATTCAATAAATTCAATAACTATTTGTGGAAAGAAAAAAAACAGTACATTAATGAATTAAATCATTTCTATAACCAAAAGGCATTTGTCTTTTAAAAAGCTGATGAAAAAGATATATCTAACCTGATTAATAAATACAATTAATGAATTAATATGATTTTCTTAAAGTTGAAATTTAATAATTTCCATATTTTATTTAAAGATGTTTCAGTATTTCAGATAATATATACATGCACACATGAGAGTACATTTTCAGTAGAAAAAAAAATGGGTAACTAGAAATTCACCACCATTTTATACTAAGTGGTAATAAAACTCAACAAAGGAAATTTGGCATTAGAATCAAGTTCCAACTGATGATTTGTCAACTTGTGTATCAGCCTGATAAGTCAGTACCTATGGCCTTCTGTTAATGCCCTGGATCCTAAATACATCTAACCTTAACTTTTCTTCCTCAATAAAGAAAGTCAATTTACATGTTTCTTTCTGCTCTAAAAAGAGGGGATCCCATTTCTAAAATCAAGGACTTCTATTTCCAAACATTATAATGTTAACTCATGTAATTGTAGTAGAATTTATCAATAACTCAATTATATAATAGTCTTGATAATCACAGTACTACACATTTTAAAAGACCTTTTGTTTATAAAAGCTCTTTTGCAAAAACACCAAAAATGTGTTAAATAATTTCACCCTTTTAATGTATGTTTTAAAAAAAATCAAAGAAGTCAAACAACATCTTATCTAAGCAGAAAATACACATAGATTGGCTTCTGTAAAATATCCATTCTAGATAAATATTTATCAGTCATATAGAGAGATTTGCAAATAATATTTGTTCCTCTCTTCAAACAAAAAGTAAACAAGTGTCCTCATCTGAACTTGTGTTCCAAGAAATTAAAGTTTCACTTTAAAAATATTTTGAGCTATTTTTCTGCCACTCAATAGAGCATGTGCTTACAGGAACCTACAGTCCCAGCATATTTACGGTGATCTTAATATTACACTTTGCAAATAATACAAGGCTGCTTGGTAAAGGTTGTGAAACTATCCTATAATAATATTATAGATATCAACTGATAATGTTTGCATATGTTTAGGTCTGGAAATTTGTTTTATGATAAAAAGCAACTAAATAATTTAATTAATTTTGTTATTCTTTCACCTAAACATGATTTATTTAGTCCTAGATAGTTCATACATGGATTTTTAAAAAATAGTTGCAATGCCACACCTACTTATAAATTTCAATTTTTTTAACCTATGGAAAATAAGCAAGTAAAACCACTAAACTTCCAAAAATACATAATTCTTATAGAAGGTTAACTAAATTAAAAATCGTATCCAAATATTCTCTTATTTTTGGCCTGTAGTACCATAAACTGTTTTCAAGCCTTCCCAAAAATAAAGATTGACTTCCTGAATGTTTATGAAATACCATTAAGCTTATCACGTTTAATTTGCTCTTATATCCATAAATGCTGAATTTTTACCTAATAAATATTAATGAAAGCATAACAATTTCAGCAATTTGTAAGGTTAAAAAAATCTAAAAATGAGGCAAAAGTCAGTCAGGAAATAATGGCAGTTTTAGAATAAAATAGGTCCCTATATATTCTGAGGTTTCAACTTTAAAACTTAAAGACTATACTCCCACAGAATATATATATATATGCACATACATATTCTTACTCCATTCTCAAAGCAAGTAAAAAGCTTCTAACAGAAAAGATAATTCTAGATAAGGCTAGAATTTCTGCATTCAGAAAATGGCATAATAACCCATTATGTTTTGTAGAAAAAGCTAGCTAATATAGGTAAAGTAATTACAATAATATTGGCCTGGCCTACTGAGACAAATGTTGGCTATTGTTAGAAAGAGATTTCTATAACCCATGAATTATTTGCTTTAAATTTTAAATTTTAAGAACTCTCACTTATTACCTTTTCATCAGTCTTGTTTCTTGAAGGCTGTTGATGTGTGATATTTGATTTTGTCTTTTCTGAACTTCTCTGACTATATTGTGTATATCCCTCTTTCATTTCAGTTTTATATGGTTGATATTTTAGCTTGTATTTGCCTGTTGGTGATGGCAAATTTTCAGGTATTATGTCCTGTTCCTAGAGGTAAAAAGAAAAAAGTCTGTTGTTCTCAGAAAAAAATAAATTACTATAACTAAATTTCCTTATTGATATTAACAGGTTTACCATTTACCTCACCATTTATGTTTAAGAAATGGACCATTATAACCTATGGTCTAAACAGAGATGATATTTAAAAACCTTGAGCTTATATGGCATTGCTGACCAATAAGAGCCAACAGAACTGCTCAGAATGCGCATTTGAATACCAATAATCTTACACTTGATTTCACAGCTGAAGGTCAATCCTGGTTTCAAAAGAATTTGAGAGAAGAAAAAGAAACTTTTCCTTCTTCTGACAAGTTTTAGGTAGACACTTTTTTTGTTTTCCATTGTCAATCATGTCTTCCAAAATAGTTATAGGAATTGGAGATCACGAATGCTGAGAAGCACTGATTGCCATTTCTGAAATATTGAGATATTCTGCCTTCTGATATTATTTGATTCCATGCTACATTTTCATGGGAATGAGAGATAATAGATAAGAGGAACCAGTGGATAAGAGGAACCAAAAAGAAGTTTTAAGCAAATACAAGGGCATACATATTGATCCAGAGAGGCATAGACATTTCAAAAGGAAAATATAAACCAGTCCATTCCTTGAAAATTATTAAGGATATCCAAATTTAACTCAGGAAAAAAAAAGGGATGAGGCAAAACTTAAGGACAAAATCTGTAACAACATACAAATTAGGATACTTATGCAGTTTTCAAAAATGAGACTGAGAAAAGCATGAATAGAACCAGCTATATGATGGAGATATGCAAAGATAGAAAGGTAAGTACTATTCATAGAATAATACTAGTCAGAACCTGCATTCACTAGATATTGTTTAAAATGTAAACATGCCCCAAGGAGAAACATTGGATTAAGTATAGTTATTTATGTACTCCATAGTATTCTAGTAGCCTAATATATTAGAATATAGCTGTATTTTACCAATTTTGCAAAAGAAAATTTTAAAATATCATTCCAATGTGTGAAAAAAATATAAAACAAACTAAATTATTTTACCATCGTTATTGTTTGAGATTTTCAAACAAAAATTTCTGGATCAAATATGGTGCTAATAATGCATACTATAATTCTTAAAATTAGTAATAAGCAAATATATACTAACCAGTTCATTTAGATGATGCTGAGCATATGGTATTTGACCTGGTGAGACCCAACCAAGAGCAGATGACTTTGGTGGGTTAAAATGATTATGCACCATATTAAGTGGAATATATGAAAAATCATCCTAAAAAATAAAATTTAATTGTATTTTAGTATATGCTATGTGTAATATAGTGGTCAAGTGTTTATTATGTTAAATAGGAAGTAAAAATTACCTCATCATCAGAGCTCACAAGGCTTCCCAAATCAAGTGGTGGGACCCTGAAAGAAATAAGTATATATCTTATAACTTTTTCAAATGAAACTTTGATAAATGCAAATCACATATGTTAGATCACATATAAAGCCACACTGAAGCTAATGGTATTCTGGCTCCCACCAGACTGTGATTATCTTTTGTTAAATGTACAGGGATTTTTCGGCTGATGGTTAAATGCAGTCAATATTAAAAATAAAATTATATAAATTTGTGATTAAATAAATTATATTAAGAACAAAGGTAATAAATACTCAAAGTTCATCGGTTCCTAATGATTTCACTGGACTATACACTCCAGAGGCTGTGTGTACTCTTGTATCTCTATTGTGATATAATTGTGCCCAACTTTACAACTTTGCATTTACTGATTTGACATGGACAGTCTAAAATCAGTCATGATGAAATAGGCAAATGCTATGACTCAGGGCTTGATTTATTACTTTGTTGATTTCTGAGACTTGAAAGTATGGTGGAGAAAATGTTAATAATGCGGATGAAATTAAGAGTGCATCATGTCCACAGCTGTCAAATAGTGAATAACAAAAAATTATTTCTATATTCAATATTATTGATTTTACCAGGAAATAACTCATATCATTTTACAGTAAAGAAAAATAGCTTGAAAAATCACTTTAGTTCACATGGAACTACAATGGTTCATCATAGTGAAAACAGGTTGGCTACAGTTCAATAAAAAACAAAGAAAGTATTCTGTGACCAACAATTGGCTAACTGGACACTACAATAAAGAGTTATATGTTTTACTAGCATTTGTAAACTTCTTGCTACGTATACCTCTTATCATTAAGTTATAATAAACTTAAAATACACTTAAATTTATTTATAATAAAAAAGTAAAAAAAAAAAATTATAGTAAACTTGTAATACACTTTTGGAACACCAGTCGTTAAATATTTACCAGTATATAATTGACTACTGCTTCCCACATATTCAGTACCTTGTATCTTAGTACTCAATACCTTGTATCTGAACATAATTCTTTATGTCCAGATAAGCAGCAGATATCTACTAGGTAGAACCACATGAAATTATAGATATTGGCTCATTTTAAATGTAAAATACAAAACATAAATTAATGTATTCTAAACCAAAACTCAAATTTTAATAAGTTTGTTTAAGTTGTAATATACCTCAAAATAAGATTAGAGCATGGGTATATTTACCATTAAGTTAAATTTGACTATACCAATTATAAAAATAAAAATGTTATATATTTCTTTCACAAATTCATTTAGTGAATTATTTGTTATTTATGGAGTCATAAATATATTTAACTTTTATGATTTTACATCTCAATTAAAAATAAACTGAAATTTTAAAATATCATAATAAAAATGAATTTTTTTTAATTTTTATTATTGGTTGTTCAAAACATTACATAGTTCTTAACATATTTCATACATTTGATTCAAGTGGGTCATGAATTCCCATTTTTACCCCATATACAGATTGCAGAATCACATCGGTTACACATCCACTGTTTTACATATTGCCATACTAGTGTCTGTTGTATTCTGCTGCCTTTCCTATCCTCTACTATCCCCCTCCCCTCCCCTCCCCTCTTCTCTCTCTACCCCCTCTACTGACCTTCATTTCTCCCCCTTGTATTATTTTTCCATTTCCCCTCACTTCCTCTTGTATGTAATTTTGTATAACCCTGAGGGTCTCCTTCCATTTCCATGCAATTTCCCTTCTCTCTCCCTTTCCCTCCCACCTCTCATCCCTGTTTAATGTTAATCTTCTTCTCATGCTCTTCCTCCCTGCTCTGTTCTTAGTTGTTCTCCTTATATCAAAGAAGACATTTGGCATTTGTTTTTTAGGGATTGGCTAGCTTCACTTAGGATAATCTGCTCTAATGCCATCCATTTCCCTGCAAATTCCATGATTTTGTCATTTTTTAGTGCAGAGTAATACTCCATTGTGTATAAATGCCACATTTTTTTATCCATTCATCTATTGAAGGGCATCTAGGTTGGTTCCATAGTCTAGCTATTGTGAATTGTGCTGCTATGAACATTGATGTAGCAGTATACCTGTAGTATGCTCTTTTTAGGTCTTTAGGGAATAGGAATTTTCTTAATAAGTAAATATTTTACCTTTTTCAGGAAAATAATATTAAAGACAATAAAACAAAAGAAGTTTTACTCATAATCCTACCATTCTATCACAAGATGATTTTGGCATAATAATTTTTAAAACTTCCATATACAAATAGGTTTTTCTGTAGTTCCCAAACATAGGTACACACATAATTTTTCTTTCATTCTTAACTTGGCAAGGCATCATAAATATTTGCCCATTAACCAATTCAAATGTAAAGAAATATTACTTACATAGGTGAGTAGGGATTCGGAGTTGCCCATGATCTGGAAACCCATCCTTGCTTTAATTTAAAAATAAAAATTAGAATCAGTATGCATATACCCTTTATGTTTTAAATGACAAGCAATGGATCAATGCGAAACTAATTATAATTTCTTTCAATAAACTCTCTATAAAAATACTTATTAAGCTCTTCCTTGCTGTCTATGAGGCGTAGATAAAACAATATATGCAAGACAATTATTACCCATATAGCACTGTCTGTTAGAGAAGACATCACTCAAACAATAACAAGAAAAATAAGTCTATGACAGAGCAACCGTGTAGCAAGTGTACCCATCCTACTCTAGGGAATTAAGGAAATTTTTGCAAACCAGAAAGCAACCCTTAAAGGGAGTTCTGAAGAATGAGGAGATAGCCAGATGAAAAGAAAAGGGAGAAAACCACTTCCACCAAAATCAACTTACTGCTGAAATGTTATCTAATCGGGTGTTTTTTTATAATATTGATAGAAGCATGGGCTGTTATATTCAAGACTGAAATTTATGACTATAATTTACCATCAGAGTAAGAGATACAAATTTAACTCAATATCAACTTTAATATGACATTGTTTCAAATACTATTCTAATATTTAAGATATGGAAATGGCAAGATTCTAAAAGAATCATTTAAATAAAAAAATAAACATGTAATAGAGGCATAAAGGTATCATGTTAACTTATATCCCCTTGCCTAACCTGGGATCTGAACAATTTTTCATGTTCTTATCTCTATTTATCTGTTGTTAGTGTTTGTAATGATGATACTTGTACTAATAAGTATCAGATTTTTTTTAAAGAGCTTATATGTTCTCATTTTTTAAATACTATTCTTCTTAAAACACTCCAGAAATAGCACCTAGTAATTAGGCTTCAACTATATTGACACCTGGCTAATAAACTGTAAGAACAATCTGGGATTAATTAAAAAAAACACAATAGTTCAAGATAAGCATAAACATGTCCCCTAACTCTACCACTAGATATAGTTAGTAAGATATAAGGCAGGTTTTATTTTTACAGAAAAAGGTAATTACAGAAGCTATTTTTTCAGAATTTAAACATTGATATCTTCCTAATAATTAACCAGAGGGGGAAAAAACCCTGAAGTTTCCATAATCTGATAACCAAGTAATCAGGGGAAAAGGCTGTAATATCATGCTTGATATTTTAACTAGTGAGAAGGGCTTCGACCCAAATTATCAATGACTTGAAATTTTTAAACTGTAAAATAGTAAACCATAAGAACTCCAAAGCATTCACCCATTCATATAGGGAGCTGGTTTAACCTAAACTAAAGATCACAGGTCTTGAAGTCAGAACTAGAGTTCAAAGTACTAGCAAGTCACTTAATCTCTAGAAACCTGAGTTCTTGCATATCTAAAAGCAGCAGGCAAATAATAGTGCCCACCTCTAAGGTTCACAGTTTGATTTATATGTTATTCAGACTTTTATTATGGTCAATGATAATCAGTAGGTATTCAGTA
Source organism: Marmota marmota marmota (assembly GCF_001458135.2). Classification (NCBI taxonomy): domain Eukaryota; kingdom Metazoa; phylum Chordata; class Mammalia; order Rodentia; family Sciuridae; genus Marmota; species Marmota marmota. The sequence continues at coordinate 32,988,802 of NW_025999853.1, read as the reverse complement.
TCTATAATAAAAATAGCAAAGAGATGTGTATCACTTTCATATACCTTTAAATTAAATGTCCCATTTATCCAATTCTATGTGGATGCAGGGACAAAGTAACTTTAAGATTTCACTTAATTAATTGATGAAATCTACAACAGTAGTATTGTGAAGGCTGAGAAGAATAAAGGTCCTAATAATAAAAGCCTGGATTCTCTTCCTGCATTGCTATTAGAAAATGTAATATTCTACAAAAATTTTAATTTTGGTTTAAATATAAAAATTGCAAGTTGGATATTTGTACTTCTATCCTTTTGAGCATGCAGTCATCACGACCCTGCTTCCCTTCTCCACCTTTTTTGCAAATCAAATGCTAATTCTAGTGCATACAGATGTCATTCTTCACTGAAACCTTCTCTACCTTTGCCAAACCAATCTTCTTTCTGCCTTTACACTTTTGTAGCTATTTCTTTAGTTGAATTTAACACTCAGAATCATAAATCTTAAGATTAACTACAGGATCATTTATTACATCTCATTTATTGTTGGGTCTTTAGCACTTCGAATTGCACTAAACACATTATAAATAAAAAAATAAAATTCAAAAGAATGTAGTCACAGAGATTCTATTTTAAATAAACCTAGTGTACATTTTTAAAAAGTTTGGTTTATGATCTTCTAAAACTTCCTCTGAATATAAATTATGCTATATATTATATAACCACTAAACACATTTTTAGAGTTTTTAATAATATAGAAAATGCATTTTAAAAGTAACATAAAATTATATTTGCAGTTTGCAATAGTGTACCAATTATACATAAACCCATCAAAATGTAATAGGGCACATACTCATGAAGGAAATATTGATATGTTCTTCTCTCTACTATTGCTTCTTCTTTTAGAATTTTTATGGACACGTGGATAATTTTTAAGTAACAATAATAAAATGATCAGCATGATTTAAAAAAAAACTAACTCAGTGAGTTTTCAAGTAATAATTAACTTCAATTTCGGTGGTTCCATTTTTCAAATCTAGGAAACATTAATCTAAATATTTGTGAATATAATTAGTTATCAAAGCATGAAGAAAAGACTCATAAAATTATTTAATGAGTCATCATGAAAGAGAAAAACTAGATTATTTACATACTTGTAGTGGCTTCTTTCTTCTCAGGAGTAGCTGAGATTGGCTCCTAGGAGAAGTAGCCACTCCTTTTACCTCCAAATCCATTCAAGTTCCCGTATTTTTCATGCAGTATCCTGGTACTTTCAAAAAGGCAAAACAAATGTAAAATGATAATGCCTATCTGTTTTTAAATAAGTCATACAACTTACATAATAATACTTCATAGAAGGAAATCATATGGTCAATCACTTTTACTTCTTTCATCAGAATCATATTTGTATAGGGCAATTACATTATACCCTGTGGTAGTCTGCTCCCAAAGAGATCCCCATTGAAATGTCTGGACTCTAAATATGTACCTTACATGGCCAGAAGGACTTTTCAGCAGATTATGCTAAGTGAAGCTAGCCAATCCCTAAAAAACAAACGCCAAATGTCTTCTTTGATATAAGGAGAACAACTAAGAACAGAGTAGGGACAAAGAGCAGGAGAAGAAGATTAACATTAAACAGGGATGAGAGGTGGGAGGGAAAGGGAGAGAGAAGGGAAATTGCATGGAAATGGAAGGAGACCCTCAGGGTTATACAAAATTACATACAAGAGGAAGTGAGGGGAAATGGAAAAATAATACAAGGGGGAGAAATGAAGGTCAGTAGAGGGGGTAGAGAGAGAAGAGGGGAGGGGGATAGTAGAGGATAGGAAAGGCAGCAGAATACAACAGACACTAGTATGGCAATATGTAAAACAGTGGATGTGTAACCGATGTGATTCTGCAATCTGTATACGGGGTAAAAATGGGAGTTCATAACCTACTTGAATCAAAGTGTGAAATATGATATGTTAAGAACTATGTAATGTTTTGAACAACCAACAATAAAAAATTAAAAAAAAAAAAAAGAAATACAGAATTGAGAATAAAAAAAAAAGAATTTTGAGATGGAGAGATTTTCTTCTACTATCTGGTGAGCTCAATGTGACCCCCTTCATGTCCTTATAAGGGGGCGGGGGGGGGGAGATTACAGTGAACAGAAATGTAAGGATGGAAGCATAGGTCAGAGAGGAGCCACAATGCTCTGTGGCTGGCTCTAGAACTAGCTCTAGGATGGAGGGAGAGGTCACAGACAGCTTCCAGAAGGCAGAAGAGACTAAGAATGGTTTTTCCCCTGAAGCCTCCAAAAGGAAACAGCTCTGTTGACCACAGTGGTTTTAGATCCTTTAGGCTCATTTTGTACTCTGACCTCAAGATGTGTAAAAGAATACATTTATGTTGCTTTAAGCGACTAGTCTGTGATATTTTTTTTTACAGTAGTAATAGCATACTGCTATATCTCTCTTATCCACACAATGAGACATATGTTTATTCAGTCATTTACCCATTTCCCAAAGCTTGGTGGATTTTCCTTGTGTCAGAGTAGGCTGATGAAAATATTTTTAGCAAACAGTATTCTTTACTTAATACAAAGAATCAAATAGAATGAATGATCCAATTAGTAACTATGTGGTAACTATGTTTTCAAAAGACCATTGAAAATAATCAACTTTCAAATACATACAAAATAAAATCAGATTAATATATCTGTCAACAAAATTGGGTGTATTTTAGTTTATAATTCATCTTTATATTACCAATTTAATTTAAGAATTCATTCATATTTCTTCTATCATTAGACTTGGATTTATTTTTATAGCAAACTATTTTTAGTTGGTTTTTTTAAAAAGAAAGGTAGTATGGCATAGTGCCAGCTTGCGTTAGATAAATTGTATTAAAATCCTGATTTTTGCTACTTTCACATAATTTAAGCTTGGATAAGAACTTAATTTCTAAGCCAATGTTCCTAATGTATAAAATAAATTTACAACTTACTCATTTGCATCTTTCTCATTTTGATGGAATAAAGTAACATTCAATAGATTAAAACTATGGTTATTATTAAAATTGTGCTTTTATTTCAGGCCCACTACATTCTTCTTACCTGAAATCTCAGTTCCTTTCTAACTCATCTGCGTGGTTTCCTTTCACCCCTAAAAAACTGTTGCCTTAAGCTTGAAATTCTACTCTTTTTTTTCCCTTTTTTTTTTTTTTTAGTTGTAGTTGGACACAATACCTTTATTTATTTATTTTTATGCGGTGCTGAGGATCAAACCCAGCACCTTGAACATGCTAGGTGAGCATACTACCACAGGGCCACAACCCCCCTGTAATTCTACTCTTAAGAGTACAATAGATGAATGGATAAAGAAAATGTGGTATATATATTCAATGGAATATTACTCAGCTTTAAAGAAGAATGAAATTATGGCATTTACCAGTAAATGGATGGAGTTGGAGAATATCATGCTAAGCAAAATAAGCCAATCCCAAAACAACAAAAGCCAAATATTTTCTCTAATATGAAGATGCTAATTCACAATAATGGGGTGGGGAACACTAGAGAATAGAGTTACCTTAGATTAGGTAGAGGGAAGTAAAGGGAGGGGAGGGGAGGGGGTGTGAGGATAGGAAGGATAGTAGAACAAAACAGACATTATTACTTTATGTATATATAGGACTCCATGACCAATGTGATTCTACAACATGTACACTCAGAAAAATGAGAAATTATATCCCACCTATGTATGATATATCAAAGTACATAAATGCATTCTACTGTCATGTATAACTAGTTAAAACAAATAAAAATTTTTTTAAAAAAAGTAAATTCAAGCTGGGCATCTTGGCTCAAGCCTGCAATCCCAGTGGCTCAGAAGACAGAAGCAGGAGGATCATAAGTTCAAGGTTAGCTTCAGCAACTTAGAGAATTCCTAAGCAACTTAGTGAGACATGCTCTCAAAATTAAAAGAAAATTAAAAAAGAAATGGGAGGGGGGTACTAGGGATGTAAGTGAGTGGTAAAACACCCATGGGTTAAATTCCCAGAGCCCCCCCCCCAAAAAAAGAGTAAATTCAAAATTGATCAACCAAGAGTACACATATTCTAAAAATATCACAAATCATCTGATTATAGGAGTATTTTCTCCTATAATACTGCAAATGGCTTTCTTTTCAGAGTTATCTTTCAAAAAGAATCAACTTTTTAAAGTTGTTATTTGTTTGTGTTGTGTGGGTGCTCCCCACCCCCATGGGTAGTTTGTTTAATAGCATCACAAAAGTTATCCTATTTGCTACGATGATTACCAGCTAACAAATCCAAGTTGAGACTACACTGAGCAGTCAGCTAAGTGATTTTCTCCACTCTTTTTCTTATTTTTCTCCCAGCCTCTCAACTTTGTACCTTAATAATTATCACAGCCAGTTCAAATCACTATTGGTCATCTTAAATCGCTACAATTCATTTGCATAGTAATAAAACTGGAAAATTTAAACCTTCAAATATCCTGTTTCTCCTAGTCCCTGTGCTTCCCCAGGAACCACAGTCATCACTCTTCATTGTAATTAGCTTATTTCATTTCTCTAATAAACTGTCACGACCACAAAGTTTGATATCTCTTGCCCTTAGTATAACATAGGCACCTAACAAATATCTACTTAGTTAATAAATAAGTTAGTGCACCACCAAATACCTGTACATATTTTAAAGATATTCTTAGGTTAGTTGCACTTCTCTGAATCTAGTTATGACAATCATAATGCCAACATATAAATCCTGTCTTCAAGCAACTGGATAAGGTGTTTGAATGGAAGCAATTATTCATAGCAATTATTACTCAATATCGAACTGTAAGCCTCATAAAGGCAAGGACTACTACTGGTTTTATTTAACCTTATCTCAGGACCTAGCAGAAAGCCTAGAAAATAGTAAGAACTTGGTATTTGTTGAATAAGTTAATTCAGTCAATTCAGATACAAGTTAATTCAGAATTACATAACTTAAAAAAAATTAATTCAGATACAGTTAAGAGTGTTCAAAAGGCAGTGCCATCACACATGGAACACTGGCATCTACAAAATTAGTGCGGTCAGGTCACCAACACCCTGGAGACTCTTAAGATTTGACCAGGGCTTCAAAGGTAAAACAGCCCAGCCTTCTGATTTTCAAAATGAGCAAACTGATACCTGGAAAAGTGAATCTTACTTTGCCAAATTGTTTGCCAGTTATTGCAGAGCCTGAATTCGTAAGAAGGTTTCAGACTTCTTCACAGTACTAAACTATGCTGGTACATACAGATACTAGTTGCATCAGAGAGGAATTTTGCTGCTGGGACTACAGAACACCAAAAACCTAAACTTGGGGACCCAAGAATCAGCATTTCAAACAAATGGCTGGGAATCCATCTTTGGAATGCATACTGAGGCAGATGGGTGGGGATTGAATAGGAGTTGGCAGGAAGAGGGAAGAGTACTTTTGAATGGCTTTGGTCCCCACTCAAATTGCTACAAGTTATAAGATGTTTTTGCTAGCATGTAATAAGTGTTGTTGACTAGTGTCTTTGATGCAGCCCAAAAGAATTGAACTCATCTCCCACTTCCCTCACTTTTAACAAGGATTATTTCCAATTCCAATTATCATCATTTCTCTCTTGGTTGCTGGTGGCTATTAAGTTGCATATGCAAAATCAGAACACAATAGAAAGCAAAGAATAAACTGATCTACTCCAGGAGAGAAGGAAGAGATTCGTCAATACAATTCAGTATTTCAGCTCCAGGAGGGTAGAACTAAGTCTTTCTTGGATCCCAGGTGATAACTGACGCTGGTATCTGAAATTGAACCTGAGGTCATTGTTAATGTGAAACAAAGCACAGCAATCTTCCTTTCCCAAACATCACTGCCCTCTCCCCACAGTTAAATTATACTTCAGAGCACCTGCAGTGTACCATAAGAAATTTCTCATCCAGTTCCATCTGGGAATCATGAAGAGGCTAGGGCCACAGGGAACAGCCAGCCTGACTTGACCTAACAAGTTCAGTAAAGCCCAGGTCCGGACCAGGAGGGCTGGAAAAGGCATAAACTAGGGAGATTCCCCCAGAACCCATTCAGGCGGCGGTGTCTAACAGCACTGGCTGGAAGGGGCAGGTCCCTGGAGAGGCGACACAGCAGGCCAGCGTCTGCAGGTTGCCCGGCAACAGGCGCCTCCACTGGGGCCTCTAACTGTCGTCTTTCGCTTCCAAGCGGAAAGACGGTCAGCAGCCCGCCTCTTTAGCTCCTTGCATGCCAACTGTCACCCCCCAAATGTGTCTGCGGTACCTTCGCCCCGCGGGCCTGCGCCCCGAAATTCCGCTGGGCAACCTTACCCCGCAGTACGAAGTGCACTGGCTGGAAATCTTCTTAGGCCCCGCCAGCGCCACACCAGGGACCGGCTCTGGGAGCCCTTAAACCCAGGCGGGGAGCTGGAACGGACTCACTCCCAGCGCTTCTCCCGCGCAGGGAGAGCGCCATAGCCCGGCATGGATCCGCCGCAGTTGTGCGATTAATTGAATAGAATTATATTTAATATATTTCTTAGGTAACTACATTTTATGCTTAGCGCCCAGATCTGCTGTCAAGGAGCTTGCAATTATTCAAAAAGACAATATTTCAGAATAACATTATAGAGAAGTATAGATATTAAACAGATTTGGATATTAATTTAAATAAGTATGCACGTATGTACATTTACATTATCACATATATGTTGCATGTGTGTGTGTGTATATATATATATATATATATATATATATATATACATATATTCTATATAATATGTAAAATTGCATTTTAAAATGTTGGTGTAACCGAAAGGGTACAGGCCTAGAAATCAGGAAACCTCGTTTTATTTTTTTACCGTACTAAAATTTTAGCCTCACTCTGTACACAATGTCTTTGAGCATCAACTCCTTACTCATAAGGTGAAAAATTGGTTTCATATATCATTAAGGTTCCACTCCAATATAATGTACGACAGCTTTCCTAAATTACACAGCCAAATGTCAGATACCCAAATTAGAATTAAAATGTTATGAAGCCTAATCTAATTCCCTTCGCACAAAATCATGTTGTTGTTGTTGTTTTGTAATCTTTAGTATCTTTTCAAAATTAGCATCCCTCAAAATATGTATCCAAATTTACAAATTGAAGGCATTTTTAGAGTAAAAATATACATATATTTTTAAAACATTAAAATAGTAAAATTGATGGATATAACATAATCACTCCATTTCTTCTCTACACTCCATAAAATTCATCCACCCATTATCCCGAAAGAAAGAAAAGCAAAAATCAACTGTTAAAAAATTAAACAGAAACAAAAAGCTAAACTTTTAAAAAATGACTGAAAAACTATAGTTGTCAAGTAATCTTAGTCATTCCACAAACCGATCAAGAAAACATCTTTAAGACACAACCTTGACTATTCTTGGCACTTAGGCTTAGTACACCTCAATTGTTTCAGTATTTCTAAATATAATTCCCTAAACCACTAGAAACATGGTCTAAAATACCACACCTATAAAATTCAGACATTTTGTTAAGACATTTCTTTTTCTTTTTTTTTTAATTGACTCAAAAATTTGTACATATTTATGGGGAAATTTGTTACGTTTTGATGCACATATACATTGTGTAGCATTCAAATCAGGATAAACAAATCTATGTCATGAAACACTTATCATTTCCCCACAATGAGAATATTACCAATCCCCTCTTCCATCTTCTCTATCACAATCTCTCATCACCCTGCAATAGAACACCAGAACTTATTTCTATAACTAGAAGTCCCTAGGCAGTCTCTTTGGTAGGAAAAAAAAAAAAAAAAAAAGAGGAAAGAAGAAGAAGAAGAAAGGGGGTAGGGCGGAAAGAGGAGGAGGAGGAAGAGGAAGAGGAGAAGACAGCAGCAAATCAAATGTTTAAATGTTTAACAAGGTAATAACTTTGGATCACAGTATGACAGCGAGTTTACAAATCGCCTACTTTAATCCCGAGTCTCTGAGGAAGGGGGCAAAGTTCTGCAGTAGTTTATTTAAAACAATACGAATGCTATACACAGATGCTGAGTCTGTAAAACTAATGCATAGGGTTTTCCACAGGGCATCCAATTGTCAGCATACAATACACCTTGTTCTTTGTATAATGTGGTGCCGCCTCCATGTTGCAACTGTATTACAATCCAGGCAATGACTCAAGATGATCAGAGCCTCAGAAAGCACTTAGGATCCTGAGTCAAAACTCTGCAGTGCCGCGCTGCGCTGGGCAGACTTGGTGGGGGCGGATCCTGCCTCGAGCCCGCCCTGCCCCGAGGGCTTTGCCCAATGAGCGGGGCTTCCCCGCGCCGGCTGGAGCTCGTGCAGAGGATGGAGTCCGGCGAGAGCGTGGTCCCTGGGGCGGCAGAAATCCAGCTTCCCCAGCCGTTACTGGTTGGTGCTGTTGGGACATGGTGCTTGTCCCTCCATGGCTCTTAAAAATCTTATTAGTTTGTGGACCTTAAGTCTATGTGTAGCGGCCAGCAAACTTCCTCCAGTCCCGTCCATCACAGACCCACAATTTATAGACCAGTGCGTCCAAGCCCACAACGAATGGAGGGGCAACGTCAACCCCCCAGCGGCCGACATGAAACATATGGTGAGAAAAGAACCAGAACTGGTCTCCTATTCTTCTTGTTCATCCCAAGGTATCCGGGCCATACGTTTCGTGGACTTATCTCAATACAGCCAGGACTCCACTTGTGGTTTATAGAAAACTCACACCTTGGCTGGGCTGTCTCCTCTAGGGTTGTGATGGAGTGGAGGAGATGGGAGCTATTCTTTCTGTTCCTTTTGCCTAGACGTAAGCTCCCTGGGGGCAGTGGTGGGGGGGAGCAGATGGTGTTTGGAAGTTGCATGGTCTTCACCTCTAAGGTTCGTCCGTATTTTGCAAGGGTGTTTTTGTTTGGTTCTTTTGTTTTTCTCTTCTATTGGATAGTGCCTCCCATCCTGCACATTCAAGATTCTACATATAAAAGATACATACAGTAGAGTGATGGGAATTCTCTCATAATTTTATATTTTAGAAACCCAAGTTTAAAACAACACAGTGGTGTAGTATTCATTTGAAAAATAAAATGTTCTACAAGGATGTGAAAATCAGCTCTTGAACAGTATCAGATGGTGATTTTCATGAAAAAAATAAATAAATTTGTGAAATTTAATCCCCCAAACATTGCACTGGTTGTATCTTTCTTAGACCTCCACAGTAGGGCCAACAAAGGGAAAAAGAGTTCTGTATGGAAGAAAAAGCAAAGAGAACATTATGTTATTAAAATAATCATAGATTTTACCCATTTTTAACAAATTCTTGACCATGTATTACTTGGAATTTCCTTTGCATTGTAACCTTTTTCTTGCTTAATACCACCACAATGAACATAAATGTATAAATGTTGTTAGTATTAATCTCTCTTACCATGCTATGTAAATTGTAACTCACATTTATTCCAGGGGTTTTGCTTTGTTGTTTTTTGGTACCAAGGACTGAACCCAGTGGTGTTCAACAAGTGAGCCACATACCCTGCCCTTCTGCCTCAATCTCCTCCTCAGCCACTAGGATTATGAGCATCCACCAAAATGTGCAGCCAGTTTTCTTTTTTTCTATCTGGAAGAAAATAAAATTAAAATTTTTTCAAAAAAGAAAATACAGTGGATGCTATTATAAAATCATAGCTCAAGCACTAAAGTTCAGAACTATAATGTTATACTATATAGGAGAGTGAGAGTTTTTTTTTTTTTGAGTGAAGGAAATTTTAAATAGATTTTTGAAAGTCAGACAAAAACAAACTGACCACTTTAAGAATGCAAAATTTTTAAAGTATTTTCATGTATAATGTTTAGTTTAATCTCCAACTGATTGGGGTAGTCAGGAGTATGTTATTTGCTTGTAGTATTTCCTCTATGTTTATTTAGACAACCCTCACTAAAAGACTATTTTTTACTATAAAAATGCTATGTGATTTATATTTGTGTAGGCAGAAGAGAGGAAAAGAAGGAATAAGGTGAAGAGACATGAATAAAATTTGAGTCTTCTTTAAATGTATCTTGTTTTATAATTTGACTCAGTAAACATGTAAAATTATTATGTCCTTCTTGTATTTTAAACAAAAGGAAAAGTATCCCTTAGACACAAACTTAAAAAAACTAATATATAAAATTGGCCTCCAATCTACACTTTTAAAAATTTTATAAGCATTTCTGCAATATATTATTTCAACTGTACATTTCTAGTACAATGAACTTTGAGGAAAAAAATAGCAACAAAAAAACCTGAATTCAGAAATGTTAATGCTAGTGTGATTTTTGTGAAGTCTTTTGAAAGAATTCTATTGCATATTGTATGATGAAGCAAAATTTTATAATTTATAGGAATTAAGACTTTCTGCATAAAAAAGTGGATACAAGAATATAGTCAAAGACATTAAAACACTGTAATCTTTAGAGTGAAAATCACAGCATGAATTCATGATTTCTTACTTAAATAGTTATACCTTAACCTTATCATCGAAGAAGTATACAAGCAATGATATCCATTAGCAATGAGAATTCACAGCAAAATATTTTCATAATAACGCATGATTTCCTTGGAAAAAATGGCTGAATGTAAGTGTGAGGCAGAAAACATGCAAGAAGAATCCGGAACACTAATAACTTATCAGAAAGAAAGGAAGACCCAAAGATTAATTGATTCATAGTAAAAAGACAAAGGACTCTTATTAGGATGAAGTTTACTAAGTACCATTAGTCTTACTATAACAATGAGGGAATACTACAGAAAGTAAAAGGGGAAAAATAAAAGTTATTATCTTTAACTGCATTGAAGAACTACGGATGCAAAATGATTAAATGAATTACCTTTAAGAGAAAGGTGGCCCTTACTAGAATACAGCACGTATCTTTGTTTTTGTCACTGGGAAAGTTATGGAGGCATGAGGCATTGGTAGGTAGAAAAACCAAACCTGCCATAAGCCAAGCAAGGTGGTGAAGTTAATGGAAAACTGGACATCTTGTAATGGCTGTGTGGCTATTATGGAGGACTGAAACCTAGAAGACACCCAACCACAATAATTCTTCAATTCTTTATGACTTTTTTTTTGAGAGAGTGAGAAATAAGTGCCAGTATTAGAAAGCTGGATTTAGGCATCCAAAGCAGAGTGCTTTAACAAAGCCCTGCTACACTTAAAGCCCAAAAGGATGCATCTTACTGCACCTTCAAAATTCTTGAAATAAGAGCTTAACTAAAAGTAATGTTCAGTGCCAACTGAGAACAATCACACGTTAGACTAAGCAAATAAACTCCTAACCATAGCTACTCTTAACATGGGCAGACTAAAGGACAAAACTTTGAAAGGAAAATTATTAGTTTCTGGCATACAATCAAAATACAGAGAAAAATATTTAAAAGCCAGTAGATGTAAATCATGCTAAACTACCAATTGAACTAGAACAAAAAATTACCCAGAATTTTTAATTAGTAGACAGAGTATGTTAAAGAACGTGTGTGTGTGTGTGTGTGTGTGTGTGTGTGTGTGTGTATATATATATATATATATATATATATATATATATATATACACAATTAAATAAATACACACACACACACACACAGTCCCTGAAAGGAAGTATTCATTGGGTGGGTTTACAAGAAGACTGGACATAGCATAAGAAATTATTGGTAAACTCAAAGATAAATTATTAGAAATTACCCACACTGAAGCACAGAGGAAAAAAACAACCCAATAGCAACGGTAGAAATAACAGAATGCTGGAGACCTCTGAAACAAATTCAGATGATTTAACATACACATATTTGAAAGGGACAGAAGAAGTATTTGAAGAAATAATCAGCAACAATTTTCCAAAATTTATGGGAAGACATCAAGTCACAGATCCAGTGTCTCAAAACTCAATCATCTAAGCACAACAGCTAGTCACACGAGAGTCAAACTGGTGAAAATAAAAGACAGGAAATCTTGAAAGCAACCAGAATGGGATCAAATAAATATTTCATTTTGTAAAATTTAAATATAAGGCTGAATTCTCTTCCTGCAAAATTGAACTCAAAAGACAATAGAATTTTAGCCTATAAAGGTCAGAAGGGACTGAAAAAAAAAAATAGAAGGCTAAAAACACTTTCAACATATGATTACTTGCCCACTGAAAGTATTCTTCAAAAACAAAAGCAGGTAACAGTGGCGCATACCTGTAATCCCAGTGGCTCCAGAGGCTGAGGTGGAAGGACTGCAAGTTCAAAGCCAGCCTCAGCAACTTAGGGAGGCACTAAACAACTCAACTAGGCACTAAGCAACTCTAGCTGAGTTGTCAGCTAGACCCTGTCTCTAGATAAAAAAGGGGGGCTGGGGATGTGGTTCAGTGATTAATCCCCAGTACCAAAAAAAAAAAAGTAAAATAAAGCTATTTACAGGCAAATAAAATACTGAATATGAAAATTCAATTCAAAATCAGAACAGCTCTGTAAGAAGTACTAGAGAAAGATTTTAAGCTTTTAGGAAAACAATCCCAAAAGGAAACCCAGACCTAAGAGAAGAGTCCCAAACAGACTAGATGTGGGGTTAAATATTTTAAGTTTTCTTTATATTGCCTTCATATTGTTGACTACTTAAAGCCAATGTAAGAATTTCAAGATGCCTTAATAGAGGTACCCAGAACTCATTCTTTCACAAAGAAAAACTGAAGCAAGAGGTATGTAGCTCCATTTTATGGTGCGTGACCATGGGAGAATGCTGGAAATGAGTGAGAGAGAAACTTGAGCCTTATTAAGAGTCAGAGACCCACTAAAACAGCATAATAGGGGAAACAAAATACCCTGGCTCCAGAGCCTGCATGGAATGGGTCTTCATTCTGCAGGAGTGAGGGTGAAAGTCTCAGCCAGCCCAATCAGTATGTACGGTTGCTGGCAATCCTAGCTATTGGAAAGCTTCACAATCCCCACAGGCTTTCGGCCTCCTTAAGTAAATAGCTTGAAATCTGCACAGAAGTCTGGCTTTGTAAAAAGATCTCCCATCATCTCCAGTAAATCCCCAAGATGCTGAAGCCAGGACCCATCTTGAGAAGGGACCTATTGTCTGAATTTGGACTGGACTAGGAGTCAGAAACCTTTGGTCATAGTTTCAGGACCCTAGAGATATTCCACTGCACTCTGTAGCTGCCTTCCAAACCACTCACAAGAAGGGCTCTGACCTAACCTGCCATGTGGCCTGCACAGTATGGAATCAACACATTGATTTGGAGGAGAAGGGAGCCACCCACAAGAACCAGGAGCTTCTGGAGCTTGCCCTCTGAGACTAGGGGCATGGCAGGTTACATTCAGATTCATACTGATGCCACAACTGAGTCACCTACCTGCTTCCTGCCACCCCTGCACAAGTACCAAACACAGGTACCTGTAATGAACAGGGTCGGGAAAGAGCTCTGTGGATTCACTGCTAGCATGCCAAGTTAAGGCAGCCTTGAGCAAAACCACAGCTTTAGTTATTACCCTGGTCCAGGACATATGACCAAAGGGGATCTGAAGAGAAACTTTGCCTGGCTCTGGCCATGTTCCACCCTAATTCACTCCTGTGAGCACTGCACCTGAAGGAATTGGAAGGAGAAAACTTATGGCCTACATAGCACCCAGAGGCAGGTGCCTCCTCTCCAAAATACTAGCAAATCAAGTACAATAGCACGTAAAAAGATCATATACCAAGATTAAGTTTGTTTCAATCTAGGGATGCAAAGATGGTTTGTATCTTTTGCAACATACACAAGTCAGAATTTGAAATTCAGTAAATGTAAATCACATCAACAAATGAATGATAAAAAGTGTATGCTCACTCAATAGATGCAGAAATGAGCATATGATAAAATTCAACATCCCTTCATAAGAGTCCTCAAAATTAGTTATAGAAGGATCATACCTCAACATAATAAAGGCTGTACATGACAAATCCACAGCCAACATCATACTGAATTGTAATAAAATGAAAGCATTTCCTCTAAGCCTAGGTATAAGACAATGTTATCTACTTTCACTACTCTAATTGAATATAGTACTAGAAGCTTTAGCTAGAGCATTTAGGCAAGAGAAAGAAATGCAAGGCATATAGATAGTAAAAAGAAGGAAATCAAATTACTCCTGTTTGCAGATGATACTATTCTATACATTAAAAAAAACACCTAAGGACTCCGCTGAAAAGCTATTAGAACTAATAATTAAACAAATGCATTAAAGTAGCAGGATTCAAGTCAACACAAAAAAATCAGTAGATTTTTCTATACACCAATAACAAATTTGCTCAGTAATAAATTATGAAGGCAGTCCCATTTACAATAGCCACACATCCAAAAATTACTTAGCAAGAAACTTAACCAAGGAAGTAAAAGACTCCTACAATGAAAATTCTAAAATACTGGTGAAAGAAATTGAAGAACACCCACACACACACACACACACACACACACACACACTAAAAAGAAAAGATCTTCCATGTTCATGGATTGGAAGAATTAATATTGTTAAAATGTCCATCTACCCAAAGTGATCTACAGATTCAATGCAATCCCCACCAAAATATAATGATAGTCAGGCGCAGTGGCACATGCCTGTAATCCCAGCAGCTCAGGAGGCTGAGGTAGGAGGATCACAAGTTCAAAACCAGCCTCAGCAACTTAGCAAGGCCCTAAGCAGCTTAGCAAGATCCTGTCTCAAAATAAAATTTAAAAAGGGCTGGGGATGTGGCTAAGTGCCCCTGGGTTCAACTCTAGTACAATAAACAAACAAAAAACCCATGACATTCCTCACAGAACTAGAAAAGCAATCATAAAATATATATGGAAGGACAAAAGACCCAACATAACCAAAGCAGTCTAAACTAAAAGGGCAAAGCTGGAGGCATCCCAATATTTGATTTTGATTTTAAAACATTCTACAGAGCCAAATCAGCATGGAATTGGCATAAAAAAAATAGATACAAAGGCCAATTGGGCAAAAATACAGAATCCAGAAATAAACCCACACATCTATTGCCAACTGTTTGTCAACAAAGGTACCAAAATCATACTTTGGAGGAAAGACACCTTTAATAAATGGTGCTGGGGAAAGTGGTTATTCACACGTAGAAGACTGAAGCTTGACCACTGTCTTCACTCTGCAAAATCAACTCAAAATGGACCACACATCTAAAATATAAGATCTTAAATTCTGAGCCTATTAGAAGACAATAGGGAAACATTTCAAGACTTTGGTACAGGCAGGAATTTTCTGATAGACCTCCAAATGCATAGGTACAACAACAAAATGGATAGATAGGTTAAATTAAAATGTTCATATCCATCTAAAGAAATCATCAACAGAGCCAAGAGACATTCTACAATATATGAGAAAATATTTACCAAGTAGAGGGTTAATAACCACAATATATAAAGAACTCAAAAAAAAAAAACTTAACAAAAACAGTCCAATTTAAAAATGGGCTAATGGTCTGAATAGACACTTCTCCAAAAAAAAAGAAGAAGAAGAAGAAGAAAAAGAAATACAAATGGTCAGCAAACAAATGGGAAAAAAAAATCTCATTATCATTAGCCACCAGGAAAATGCAAATCAAAACTATAATGAGATACCATCTCACCCCAGTTAGAATTAGCATTATTTTTTTTAAAAAGGAGGACAAGAATGTGGAGAAAAGGAACACTTATACACTGATACACTGTTGGTAGAAATGTAAATCAGTCCAGTCATTATGGAGAACAGTATGAAGTTTTCTCAGAAAACTAAAAGCAGATGTACTATATTATCCAGCTATCCCACTTCTGGGTATATATCCAAAGGAAATTAAATCAGCATATAAAAAAAACTGCATACCTGAGTTTATTGTGCTACTAGTCACAATAGCTAAGAAATAGAATCAGCCTAGGTGTCCATCAACATATGAATAGATAAAGACAATGTGGGAGGTATACACAATGGAGTATTATTCAGTCATAAAGAAGAACAAAATTTTGAAATACTCTGCAAAATGAATGGAACTGGAGATGTTCAGATAGACAAGTACCTCATATTCTGTATCATGTGGAAGATTGCAAAAAGCTGAATTTACAGTAGAATGTTATTTTTTTATTGGTTGCTCATGACAATACAATGATCTTGACATATCATACATTTGATTCAAATGGGGTATGAATTCTTATTTTTCCATGTGTACAGATTGCAGGATCACATTGGTTATACAGCCACGTAAATGCATACAGCAATACTAGTGTCTATTGTATTCTGCTGCAGAATATGTTATTAATTATTAGAGATTGAGAAATTGGGGTAAGGGTAATAAAAGGGTGTTGGATTGTATCCATACTTGCTGTATACATGTATAGAAATATATTGAACCCCATTATCAAGTATAATTATTGTGTGTTAATAAAATAAAATGCAAATTCAAAAGAAGTTTGCAGGGTAGGGAAGAAAGACAAACCATATGCTAACTCTAAGAAGGACTTAGCAGGTATGGAAGGTGCTATGGAAGCAAGGTTTGGTAACTAGGGCCCTACACACTTCCACAGCTAACACTGAGGAAGGAAATCCCACCTAACATGTACAATTAATATGTGCGAATTTAAAAAATCATTAAGAAATTTATCCTTTACTCATAATAAATTTGCACAACCTTCTGAATTACTAAATTTTGAACTACAACTTATTTTAATCACATTCAGAATATTGGTTGAGTGTGTACCAGGCCATCCACTAGGTACCAGAAATACCACTAGGTACCAGAAATACAAAGATGAACTGCCAGAGTGAGTATTAAGTGTGTATTTCTGAAGTAGATCTAAAAAGACGTGACCAACTTTAAACGTAATAAATACCAAAGAAAAACTATAGTTGTATTAAAGTAAACAAAATGTAATTGATTGCAAACAAAACAATTACATAAAAGGTATGCAGAATTCAACTTACACCATTTTTGTTTTTCAGTTTTGGGATGAAAGCTTGGCAAAGCTGGCTAAAGAGTGGACAACCAAGTGCAAATTTGAACATAGAAGTTGTTTATCAAAACCATATGAATGCAATGAAGACTTTGAATTTGTTGGAGAAAACATTTGGTTAGGCGGATTTAGATACTTTTCACCAAAAGCTGCTATCACTGCTTGGTATAATGAAACTGCATTTTATGACTTTGATACTTTAGCATGTTCTAAAGTTTGTGGCCATTATACACAGGTAATATTTGGCAGCACTGACTAGTTCTTATTTATGTGTGTTACAATTGTCATAAAAAAAATATTTTTTGAGTTTCAAGAAAATTCACCTTCATTTGGGACATATTTTAATTGGGTACAGACCTCTGTGTAGTAAGGTGTGTTTTTTTTCTAAACTTAAAAAAAAAAAATCATACTTCACTGTCATTTTATTTGTATTGTTTCCAACAAAAAATCTACTATAATCCTCTTCTTCTGCATGTAAATGTCTGGCTGTCTGCTGTAAAATTTTTTGCTTTTATTGTAAGTCTTGAGCAGCCAATAATAATGTACATAATTTTCTTTGTGTTTCCTCTGTTGTAGTTCAATGACCTTGGAGCGAGCTCTTGTCTATAGTTTGAACCAAATTTGTTGTTTTTTTTTTGTTTTTTTTTTTTAAATTTCATTTATTGCTCCTAAACCGTTTTTCTTCCCTTTGGCAGGGTTGGGGATTGAACCCAGGGCCTTGTGCATACATGGCAAGCACTCTACCAACTGAGCTATATCCCCACCAATTTGAACCAAATTTGAAAAAGTGTTAGCCATTGTTTTTGAAAATATTTCTCTCACTCTCTCCTCTTTTCCCAGTGTCCAGTTGTCCATGTAGAAGACCACTTGAAATTGTCCCAGTTTTTTGGTGCTCTTGTTATTTCTTGAAGACATTTCTCTGATTAATTTCAGATAGTTTTACTGCTGTCTTTAAATTTGCTAACCTTTTCTTCAACACTATTTATTCTCCAGTTAATTCCATTTAGCTTTTTTTTCAATCTTAGACATTAAAGTTTTTATCTCTAGAAGTGTGACTGTGGGTTTCTCATGAGTTCAATAAATATACCTACTGCATTTTATCTTTCAACTAGCTTTTTAAGCATATGAAGTATAGTTATAATTGTCATTTGATTGTTTCTCCTGATTCTTCTAGTATATACATATTAGCTGTATGTTAATATCCATGGATTGACTTTTTCCATTCATGATGGATCGATTTTCCTTTTGCTTATCACATTGTGTAGATACTATTATATTTAGAAAATTGCAAATTTCCCTTGTTGGTTATTGAATCTATTTGTATACCTGTACATACTCTTTTGGTATCTCCAGGGATACAGTGAAGTTACCTGAAATTTATTTGAAGCTGTTGGTTCCTACTTTTAAAATATACTAGGTAGAATGAAAGCAGTGTTTAGTCTAGGGCTGATATAATCTCAGTACTGAAATATTCTTCTGAATACTCTACATAACACCCTGAGAATTATGACATTTTTCCAGTCTGGATAGTGAGGTGGATCCTGTTCCAGGGTAAACCTTGGTATTGAGTTTTTCTAGTTCTTACAGGTGTATGTGTATATATGTATATATGTGTGTATATATATATATATATATATATATATATATATATATATATGCTAACTAGCCTAACAATAAAATTAAGATGCACAAAAATAATTTAAAAAACAAATTACTCCAATTTCACAAATATAACAATAGAATACTATTTATGGGATCACAATAAGTTATTATAAAAATAAATAGTTTTAAAAATATAATGGCATTGCATATTTTGAGCACAATGAAACCTTTTGTTGATGTGATTTTTAGTTGGCCTTTTCATTGCTGTGACCAAAAGACCCAACAAAAACAGAGGAAGAAAAGTTTATTTGGGCTCAAGTGTTCAGTGGTCTTAGTTCATAGAGTGCCAACTCCGTCCCATGAGGCCTTAGTCGAGGCAGAACCTCCTGACAGAAGTGTGTAATAGAGAAAGCGGCTTTGGACATGGCCATCATGGAAGCAGAGAGATTCTGCTCTCCAGATACAAAATATATGCCCCAAAGGAACACCCCAAGGGACCCACCTCTTNTTTTTTTTTTTTTTTGCCAGGCTTAGAGCAACTTCCTGACATGCATGCTGTTTAGTATTCTGCTGAATAGATGATGAGGACCCTTCACAATCCACAACAGTGTGTCAATGTATAAATTCTCATCTCTCCAATACTATATTCCCTAATCTCCTGCCTATTTGGTCTCGTTAGATTCTCACTTCAGACCTCCTCAAGAATCCTTCAAGCTTTTTCTGAGTCATGGTCTAGAAGCTCTCTCAAGGCAATAAGCTGGGACAACTGTATGGGTCACATTTTCTCCTGCAGACTCTCAGTGTATTACTTTTGTTGCCTAATGTCCAATGTCTTGAAAACCAATATTTAATATTTTCAATTACTTTGGAGGTTTGAGGTAGGTGTGCAAATCTTTTCCCTGTTACTTCTTTTTGATCAGAAGTGGGAAGCATTTTTGAGCCAAGCTTAATTTCTAGGTATAGTATTGACCTCCCGGGAAGACCTGTTCAAGCAATAGAAAGAGCTAACTTTCATCTCTAAACTTACCTATCTGTATAGGTTGAATTAATATTAATATGTAGTGTTTTCAAGAAAATAATTTATCAGAGGTTCAGTGTACAAGGAAATTAGCAGTTTCCATGTTCCCCTTCTGTTTACTCTTTGTTCAACAACAGGATGTTCCTCTAAGTCTGGAAACCCTCCAGGACATCAGAACAGATGTTGCTGGTAAAGAATATGGTTTGGCTACTACTGGGAAAACTGAGAGAATGGTCAGGTTTCCTTATAACAAGTAAGATGTAATATCCCGAATATGGTATCAAAGACGGGTCACGATACATGATACATGCATGGCCTGTATCAGTTCTTTGCCTTTTGTTGTAAGGAAAAAGGGAGCTGTTTTCAAACATTGCTTCTTCCTTAGCATTATTACATTAAAAAAATAGAAGCTAATTCTTCATTGGATAATTTACATATAGTTCAAATAATTAGGAATATATACATCCTTCTACTTGATTGAACCACTATATCTTGAGCAGTGTTCTAAACAAAATGTTTTGTATTTACCACTCACTAATATTCATACTGATGTTACATCTAATATATGTATTAATGTTATATCTAGTCTATTTCATGAAAGCCATACATTTTTAAACTGAACAAAGCCAATATTTATTTTCACCCTTGCCAAAGCTAAAAAACAAACAAAAAAAAATCACCATTTAAATCACAATTTAAATATATTAAGCCAATAAAATTTTATGGTGCAGTTTTCCGTGAAACAAAATTGTAAACATGATTTCTTAAAAATTATGTACACTTTCAGTTGTATAGTTTATTAGCTTTTCATAATATTCAAAAGCATTTTTTGAATAATCTGCTCAATCTTATTAAGTGAGGCAATCTCAGATCAGTCACCTCCAGCTATACACACAATGAGAAGCATAATTCATCTCTTAATCCTCAGAGCACCTGGCATTTTATGCCACTGTGATGTCCCAAAAATATAGAACCACTAAAATGTACTTTTCAAATTAAATTTTGATTACATGGCAGTCATAAAAAAGGTTGCTGATATATCATTTTATGAAATAGTAGTATTTTCTTAATGGAATTGTCAAAGTTGGAAAACTCACTTGTGTTGTCAAAAATTTTCCTGGAATTATTTTGCTTTGTAAATAGAGTAAATTAAGCATTTCCTCCTTTTTCTCCACTCATAAAATGGAGACAATTCTACTCTCCCATTGTTAGAAACGATAATGATGTTCTTCACATTTTTTATTACTCTTCCATGGTTTGTTTTCCATAGATATCTTCTTATTTAGAAATGTTTGCTATTCCTTACAACTATATAAAAATGATTCACCATACATATGGCAAACTTTTTTAAAAAATAAGATCATGGCCGGGAGCAATGGTGCACACCTGTAATCCCAGCAGCTCGGGAGGCTGAGCCAGGGGAATCGCAAGTTCAAAGCCAACCTCAGCAATGGCAAGGCACTAAGCCACTCAGTGAGACCCTGTCTCTAAATAAAATACAAAATAGGGCTGGGTATATGGCTCAGTGGTCAAGTGCCCCTGAGTTCAATCCCTGGCACCAAAATAATTAATTATTAATTAAATGTTTTTAATCCATATAAAGAATATGCTTAAAACTGCAAAATTCTAAATGTACTAATAAGTACATTTTTCCTCAGAAAAGCAAAATAATCACTTAAAATATTAGAAAAAATATAGTCAAAATATATGCATGTATATCTTTTCAATAGCATAATAAAGATATGTCTACTCCCATAATGCATTGTTTGAATAGAATTATTTTGAATATGTTACTTTATAATTCTTTTCCTTTCCTTATAGGTAGTTTGGGCTAAATCACATAAAGTTGGTTGTGCAGTTTCAATATGTCCTAATCTTGGCGGACCTACAACTTCAATATTTGTGTGTAACTATGGACCTGCGTAAGTTATTTTTCTATATAAAATGTTTATATTGAAATAAATGTTAATAAGTGTTTACAAAAAGAGAATCTTATATTAGAAACAAGTATTTTTTGATAAGTAAAGTCTCCCTCTAAAATACTAATAAAACAAGGTAGGTGAAAATAAAAAGTAGTAGTAGAACATTCTCTTGTATAAAGTAGAACTGTGTTTGTTATGAAATGTTTAAGCTTGAGAGTGAATAATGGCAATTGTTAAGTAATATGAAATAAATTGCCCAGTAATATCTAAATGCTGGAATGCAAAATGGTTGGCAGATGATTCTCTAATATAATATTAACATAATTGGAATGAGAAAATGATTGAGAATAATGGCAAAAGCACATTTTTCTGAGAAAAGAGCAACATACTTTTTAATACCCTCCTGATAATAACTTACCTAAGAGGCACTATAACATAAACATAATGGGAAGCTCCAAAAATGAAATTAGACTTTAATCCCTATGGATCTGTATAAGGAATATAAAAAGTTAATAACAAAGTTCTTCAACAAACAAAACCTTTAAAGCAAAATGTACAAAAGGTAAAAGTGTAGACAAAGAATAAACATACAGGATTGGCAAAAAGGGGGTAGGATATGCCAAAAATACTATGGAAAGATTATGTTTCTCTCTTTTTGTATTTTCTTCTACTGCCTCCCACTTAGAAGTAAAAGCAAGAATGATAAGTACATTGAGTTAAATTTGGGGGCAGAGAATAATTTTGTAGATATCAAAGAAATTACAATTATCAATATTTTCTCTTAAGGAGACTAATCACTGAATTTGGAAGAAAAATATAAAAATAATAGGAGATTAATGCTCAGTATTTGATTTTTTTTAAAAAAAAGCTAAATAGCATAATGTTGCTTTGAACAAATTAAGTTTTGGGATCCAAACAAATATGTTCATAACAGATTTCTTATTGGTCTTGTGGTAATATTCGGAGGATGTTGTTACATTACTCCTGGCCAAGTAATGGAAACAACTATACTCTAACCCTGAAACAACAACAGACAAAATACATGAAGCGACAATTTTGAAGTCATTGCCTATCATACAACAAAAGATTGGCACATGGAGTGGGGGAAAGAGACAGAGGTTGTTAGATTCCAGTTGAAAAAACAGCTAAGAGTGCAGGGAAACTAATACTGCTAGAGTTCATGGATAAACATATTAGAGAAAAGAGAACACACACACTGAACACTCAGCATATAGTGATTAGCATATGTTTGTGAAGAAACTGATGAAGAACCCAGTAAAGAATTAGAGGGAACCATTCTGGCACTCATACAGGGAGCAAAGCAGACGCTCCAATCTCCCTATCAATTCACAATAAAACCTGAAAGAATCCAAAAGTTCCCAATTAAGTGCACCCCAGAATAAAAAGATTGATGATTTATAGAAAACATGATATACAGGAACTAACACTTAACAGTGTGGGGCATCTAATTAAATATCACCAGGCATGTAAAGAAGCAGGAAAATTAGACTTAGTACAAGGAGGATAATCAGTGGAAATTGAAATTAACGCAGAACTAACAGAGATTTAGAGTAGAAAGAAGACAAAATTGTTATGATTGTATCCCTTATTTTCAAAAACTAAGCAGATAAGATACTAAAAACAGAAAACTACCATGTCTGAGTTGAAAAGACAAGGTTCTTTTCTACCCTAAAGTTCTACTCCTTATGAAATGGAATAATTTAACTTGACTATGAAAAGTAAAAGACATATACTATAAACCCTAAAGTCACCACAAAAACTAAAAAAAAGAAAAAGAAAAGAAAAACAAAACAAAGAATAATAGCAGATAAGCCAACAAAGCAGTTAAAATGAAGTCTTACAAATATTTTGATTAAGGGCTGGGGCTGTAGCTCAGGGGCAGAGCGCTTGCCTAGCATGCATGAGGCACCGGGTTTGATCCTCAGCATCACATCTGTCCATCTACAACTACAAAAAAAAAAAAAAATTTTTTTTAAATGTTTGATTAACACAAAGGAAGGCAGAAAAAGAGAATGGGAGAACAGAGAACATATGAGACAATAAAATAAGCAAGAAGGTAATAGACTTAAACCTAACTACCTCAACAATCACCTCAAATGTTAATGGTATAACTGCCCTAGTTAAAAAGCAGAAATTATACAATTGGTTAAATTTGTTTAAAATATTTGCTATTCAGAGACATTTGTTAAAAGAATGAAATGACAACCAACAGACTAACAGAAAGCTCATAAAACATGTGTCAAATAAGGACTTATATTTATAACATAAAAAGCACTCTATAGTCCAATATTAAGAAAATTCAATTTTGAAAAATGAGCAAAAGACATGCAGGTGGTATATAAGTCACCTGCAAAATGCTCAACACTATTAATCGCTATGGAAAAGTAAAATCACAACAAATACTACGGTACAACTATTAGAATGGCTAGAGATGGGACATTCCAAGTACTGAGGAGGATATGAAGGACCCAGAATTCTCACACCTTTTTTATGGGTATTATATTTAAGGATTTGTGCATGAATGATTGAAATGTTCAAAGCAACTTTATTTGAAATAGCCACAAATTTGAACAACCCAAATGTCCATCAGTGGTTGAAAGGATAAATTGTGGCATATTCCTTAATGGAAAGTACTTATATTACTGTGTTTTTATTTGTGTATTCTGGGTAAATAATACTTTTCAAAGTCTCCAAAGTACTCGAAGATTTTTTTAAAAAGACATTTGTTAAAATGCATTGGCTTATATTATCAAAAATCAGGCATAAAAGCTGTGAAGTCTTCTTGATAACATTAACAAGTAGAACTAGATGACTATGGTATTGTTTTACATATATATATATGTATTTTAGTCATAGGTAAACAAAATGTCTTTATTTTACTTTACATGGTGCTGAGGATCAAACCCAGTGCCTCATGCACGCCAGATGAGTGCTCTACTTTTGAGCCACAACCCCAGCCCCCCACCATTGTACTTTTAAGTAAAGCCATATAGTGTATTCTCATTTGCAATTTAAATTTATTCCATTTACAAAGGAAGAAGTAATCATGGTGACTATTAAAAAAATTGTGACTATAACATGCTGATAATTGGGTTCAATCCAATTTGTGTTTTATGTTTAGGAATAACCTGTAAAGAACAGTTTTAATAGTTTCCTTTTATAAAAGAAATTAGCATAAAGTTGGGACAAAAGTTGGTTGCTATTTTTCCCTTTTCAACATTTATGATTTAGTGAGTGACCAGAACAACTTTTTCAAATGCACAAAATTTGAAAAATAATTGCCATTAGGGTAACAATTTTTTTTTCTCTTTTTCAGAGGAAATTTTGTAAATGTGGCCCCTTACACCAAAGGAGCACCCTGCTCCATGTGTGCTGAAGGAGAGAAATGTGTCAATAAGCTGTGCCGTAAGCATTAATAATAAAAATCATAATGTAACGTGGACCTGGGCAATTGGATGGGTCCTTTGCCTCATGAATTCAAGGAATGAGATCCAGGGATAAGCAAAGGGTAGAATAATAAGATTTATTTAAAACAGAAAAAGAGAAGGGCTCCCAAAGCATGGGAGAGGTTCCTAGGAAGCGTTCCACTGTCTTCTGTCTAGGGGTTTTTGTGGGCTTGATTTTTCCTCATAGTTGATTGGTAGGACAATACCTACAAATACAATTTAGAAAGGGGCCAATCAGCCAGGTGCTATGCTGCAGGCTTATAGTCACAGTGGCTTGGGAGGCTGAGACAGGAGGATCGAAAGTTTAAAGCCAGCCTCTCCAATTTAGCAAGGCCCTAAGTAGCTTAGCCAGACTGTGTCTGAACTTTTTTTTTAAATTAAAAGGTAGCTCGGTGGTTAAATGACCCTGAGTTCAAAGAAAGAAAGGAAGAAGGAAGGGAGGAAGAAAGAGAGGAAAGAAGAAGTCAATAAACTCTCCCCTACCCTCTCCTCCCCTTCTCTTCCCTTCTCTTTTTTTCATCCTTAGCAAATCTGGAGAAGCTTTTCTAAGCATAATCAGCACAAGAAGAGGGGGAGGTCTTGTAAGAGGAAGTACTTTTTAGGGAATATTTTGCTGTTAGTTGTGGTTAGGGGTTATTAAGGGACCATCCTTGTGGATAGGACCATCTGGGGCCAGGTGCTTGATTTCTCAATCTTCTCTTTCTCCTTTTCTTTACCAAGACCCATTTCCTGGCTGCCTGGTGTGGTCTGTCGTCCTGTCTCAATCATATTCTATTTGAACACTAATGTTTCCAAAAATTCATTACATTTAAAAATGTCATCCTTACAATTTGTAATTTATGGATGAGATTTGATTGTTTCTATAAGGTAACAGAAATCAATCATCATAAAAAATTATATTTAAATTCTGATGATCCCTCCCTTCTTCACTGATTATTCTTCCTTTCAAGCTAATGGACAGAAAGAAATGAGTTACTACTGTGATCTGGTTTTCTACTGCACTCAAGTATTGGCTAAAACGTTTATTTGCATTTGCTTTCATACCCCTTCTCTAACTTATCAGAATAGTGACTCATTCAGAAGTAAACACTAATCAATGTCCTTAATTTTGACTTAAAAATCATGTGTTTCTCTTCCATTGTGAAGTTTTTGGTTCTCAAAACAAATATCCTTTTAAGGGTATATATGTAAGTTCTTGGTGGAGAAAGAGATAAATATAAAGATATATATATTTAACATATATAAAGAGATTATATATAATATATAAAGACTATATATATTTAGAATATGTAAATATTCTACATATAAAACATAGATATGTAATATATAGATATTATATATAGTATCTTCTATATTTATATTTTATATATGTAATATATATTATGTATATATATATATGAAAGAAGACAAACACAAGGAATGCATATTGTTCCATATGAAATCTAAAATCAGGCAAAATTAATCTATTTTAAAGTTGGTATAGTGGGTACATACACATTTGGAGAGGAAAGAATTAGTGATTAGAAGAGGACATCAAAAAAGATTCCCTTGGACTTATGCTGTGGTTACCTAGGAAAGTGCACTTTTAATGATACATCAATCTTTCCTATCATAAGATATGAAGTTTTTTTACATTCAAATCATACTTCAATTAAAGAATGTACTAGAAGTGAGTTCCTTCTAATTTCAGATTTAATTGGAAGCCATTTTTAAAATATATTGACTGTTTACTTCCTGTTTGCAAACTAATGCTTCCTAGTCGATGGAATATGGACTAGATACATGCATTTATTCACTCCCATTTCCTGCCCAGTATTCAAGTCACTGTTGTTTCTTGCTAAAACTAACGTAGTCACCCACTTCTTCCTTTACTACAAACTGTTTTATACAAAGAAAATCAAATCAAATTAGTTCTTGTCTTAAATCCCTCATTACAATGAAAGAAAAATCTAATTTTGTACCACATGACCAACAAGTCCAAGCGCGATCTGGCCCGTGCCTCTTCTCTGCTCTCATATATATATATATTTTTTTTATCTTCTCCTTGAAACAGACACTAAGCTCCATTATCACCACCCTCAAATATTCCAACTTGCTGGGAGCCACCCTGAACAGGATCTATGCACATACCCTTAAGTCTTGAGCAAGGAGGTACTGGAGTGGCATTCCATCTATTGCAATGCATGTGGACTTATCTCTGCTCAGAAAGGTGCCCTTCGGGAGTGGGCGTTACACACTGGAAGTGGGCTGCCTCCTTGTTCCTTTGTAATACTACCCCTCCTCCTAATTTGGACAGAATGTTCCATTGAATAGTTCCCCCCATAAAAGCCAAGCTTCAGGGCTTACTCCCTCTCTGGCACCAGCCTCCTGGGGAGGGGGTTCTCTTGCCCCCCTCCCCTTGTGGGAGCTTGCGGCTGGGGGCAGGGAAGCCGTCCTGAACACCCACTGAAAGGTATTTTGTGTGTCTGCGTGGTCATTTCGTGTCACACCAAATTCACTGGAGTGACCCCGGTTCAGTAGCCAGTGCTGGACAGGAGGCTACACCAACTTCTATATAAAACTCCATTATCCAGATCACTGTAGATCTGTTTCTTATGGCCGGATTGTATGGTTTTCTCCTGGTGGCAAACTGTCTTTAGAGATGATTATCAATAATCCTTTACCTCCAAAGCAGAAACTTTTTTTTCTCCTCTGGAATAAGGACCTGTATCAGCTCTGAGCCTAGCCTTTAAGAGATCTGACAGATTTGGCTGTTCCTGCACTAGAAGCCCACCCCTTACCCTGTTTTATATAAAGAAAATCAAATCAAATTAGTTCTTGCATTAAATCCCTCATTACAATGAAAGAAAAATCTACTTCTGTACCATATGATCTCCCCTGCCCCCCCCCCCACTCCCAAACATGTAAAGAAATGCGTGTTCTCTTGCTTGGAAAGGCAATTTTGAGAAAGGTCTTAGAGGAGGAGGGGCTATATTGCTGTTTCAACCCCAGCTGTGCTATATGTAAACACAGCCCCGATGTTGGCCCCTGATCATGCACAGCATAGCAAAAGAAATACCTAGCAGAGTGAACCAACCAATCCAAATGACTGTGAGAAACGATAATAAATTGTTCTGGTTCTAAGACATTAAGTTTTGGAGACATCTGTTTGACAAAAGTCGATAACAAACATTGTCCACACCTTGTGATTTTTTTTTCATTAAGCATATAACACATGACAAAAATATAGAAGTTTCTACGTTTTTCTTTGCTGAGTAGACAAGATTCAGGGTTGTCTTGGTCCAAATGAAATTTAGTTACTGCCCAGTTAGAATTTATGGAAGGCTTGATTTAGACTGCCTCTGCTGTCCCTGCTCCAGGAGTGTAAACTTCCACTCATTTCTGACAACCAGCTGGTGGGTTTCACCCATGCCCCCTCTCCAGTGGGTTCTGGACTCTAATCCTATTGAAGGATTATAAGATTGCTGAAAACTCTGCTTTGCTTTCCAGACTCTTTCAGCCTCTTGCTCCTCACACCCTCCAAATTAAACAAATAAGTACAAATGGGTATCCCTTTGGCTCATTTCCCTCATCTCCTCTTCCCATCTGGCCCTTGACCCCTCAGTTCTCTGAGCTTTTATCTGTTTAGGCCTTCAAGCAGAAACCCAAAATACTGCTAGTTTCTCTGTTTCCAAAAATTGGCCTCCACCCACACAAAGTTCAGATTTTCAGCCTTAAACCTAGGCCCAGAATCAAGAGGGTCCCAAGGAGAAAGTTGCTTTCATCATACCATCTCATCTCTGTATAGATCTCCTACTCTGAAATTTCAGGCCTGTTGCTACAACAAATTTCTGATGCTCTTAAACCGTGTTTTGTTGTATTTTCTTTCTTTCTTTCAATTTTTTTTTTAGTTGTAAATGGACACAATACCTTTATTTTATCTATTTATTTTTATGTGGTGCTGAGGATCGAACCCGGTGCCTCATACTTGGGAGGCAAGTGCTCTGCCACTGAGCCAGGATCCCAGCCCCTGTATTTTCTTTTCCATTTTCTAGTTGCATTTGATGAGTACTTTTTATTAGTGCTTTATAGTTATACATAATAATGTGGTTCATTCTGACATAATCATGCCTGCAGGGAATATAATTTGCTCCATTTCAGGCCCTAGTAACTTTCTTTTTCCTTCTTCTCTTCCCTCTCCTGTTCCCCGTCCTCTACTCTGCTAGTCTTACTTCTATTTATTCATTGTTGCTGTTTTGTTTTTTTTTTAATTAATGCTCTATAGATATACGTACAGGAGAAATTCTCTGTGATATATTCATATATGTAGATAGCACAATTTGGTCAATTTCATTCTAAAGAACTTCCTTTTTCTATCTTTCCTCCTTCCCCATTTCCTTTCTCTACTCCCCTGATCTACCTTCTATTTTCATGGGATCCATACACACCCCACCCCCACTTTTTTTGTCCCTTATTTTGCTTTACCTTCTGCTTATGACAGAAAACTTTCAACCTTTGACTTAAGTCTGGCTTGATGAGAGCTTTTGTATCACAAAGTACTTTATCCGGGAGATGTCAGCCACCACTGACAACAGGCTCCAAGACATCACTTATAGTCTGCAAAGGCCAAGATAAGCTTTTTGATAACTGGTTGGGGGTACTTTCACGGCATGTCTTTTTTCCAAATTATTCAGAAATAATTTGACTATACTTGACCCTTTGATGGTGCAAATTAATTTTAGGGAAAGCTATCAATTCTGAAGAACTGATTTTGATTAGAATTGCCTTAAACTTGTAGAAAAATTGGGGAGAAGTTATAGATAAATTTGAAAGAATAAACATCTTTACAACACTGATTATTTCCATTAAGAAAACTGGCTTATTTAGATTTTTTTAAATGTCTTTCAGTTAAGTTAGAAATTTTCTCAGACTTGCTATTAAAAATATTTTAAATTCCCTAATTTATTTTGAAATTTATAGAAACATAAATGTTTTTACATATTAGTCTACTCTCCAGGAATCTTACCAAACTCTCTTATTATTTCTAATAGCTTATTGATTCATTTGGATTAGCTATGACAGTCATATTATATGAAGGGAAAAAAGCAAGTTTTGTTCTTTCTTCTAATCTTTACATTCATTATTTATTTTACTAATAGTAATAGACATTGTCTTCTCCAGTGCAATGTTGAACATAAGCTATAATATTTTCTTTTTTTTTTTTTAAATATTTAGTTTTTAGTTTTAGGTGGACACAACATCTTTATTTTTCATTTTTACGTGGTGCTGAGAATCGAACCCAGTGCTTCACGCATGCTAGGCGAGTACGCTACCACTTGAGCCACATCCCCAGCCCTATAATATTTTCTTGTTACTGGTCTTAAATACAGTGTTTGAACATTATGCAAATTTATTTTAGATTGCTTTTAATTTGGCTTCGTAGTTAGGTTATGGAAGTATTCTTTTTTTCCTAATTTTGCTAATGCATTTAAACTTATTTAAATTTAAATAAATGTTGAATTTTAACAATTTTAACAAGTTACCTGCATCCCTCAAAATGACCCTAATTTTTTCCCTTTAATGTCTTAATATTAAAACTGTATCAAATGATTTCTAACATAACACAGCAACACTAAAATCTTTAAAGATAGTAGGAGTACGGCAGTGGCCCACAAATCCAACTTTAAACCATTTTTTCCTTCCTGTTATAAATCCAATTTGAGCATGAGATTTCCTTTATAGATAGTTAGAATTTTGTAAAAATTCATTTAGAATTTTTGCATTTAATTTTAGAATTAAAATTGGCCTATAATTTCCCTTCTTTGTTTCTCCTTGTGTGATTTTCAACTTCAAGGTCGTAGCAGCTGCAAAGGAAGTTGGAAGCTAGGAACATTATTTCTTTTAATATTTTGGTTATAGTTATACAACATTCTGATTATTTCACTTTTGGAAGTTTGGGAGACTTTCTCTGGAAAGCTACTTTATTTTGGAGTATGTGTGTGTGTTTATAAATTTTAATTACTCATTTAATGATTATATGATATCCAGGTATGGGGAAAAAACAAGCAAATTCTCTTATATTTTCATCTCTGCTATATCTATAGTTATGTTCCATTTAAGTCCTGTGTCTTTTGATTTGTGCTCTTTCTCTTTTGGTTGAACAGTGTTTATTTTAAAAAAAATTAGCTTGATTGACTTCATTTTTTGAGAAACAAGAGTTATGGCAGAATGTTTAAATATAAAGGTCTTGGAGTCAGATGAAAGGTGATTAAAAGGATTAAATGTGATAAATCATACAAAGCAATTTGAGTACCAAACAAGTTAAAATCTCAATATATTTAGCTATTGCCAGAGTGTGGTGGGGCACCATGTAATCCCTGCAACTGGGAGATTGAGGCAGTAGGATCTCAAGTTTGAGGTCAGCTTTGGGAACCTAGCAAGACCAGGTCTCAAAATAAAGTAAAATTAAAAATGAGAAGGGCTAAGTATGTATCTCAGTGGTAGAGTACCCTTAGTTTAATCTCTAGTAGCATAAAAGGAAAAAAATATTATAGTGATTATTATAATTAAATTCTTCATTATTTTCTATCATTTGACCCAGTTTATATTTTTCTTGCCACTTATTGTTACCGCTGTTTACCAGTGACAAGTCCTTGCTTCCCCAATGCTGAAGTATAACACCAGAGAAACACTCCAAGGCATGTTTAGAGTGAGAAGGTAGAAGCTTTATTAAAGGACAGTAGAAAAGACTTCTCCAGGGAGGAAGAAGGGGACCCAAGAGGTGGAATCCATGGAAGGGGGGGGTCTTCTCTCTTTTATAGCTAAGGTCTACTTTCTGCTTTCCTGCATTCCTGTCACATTCCTATCCTTTGTTCTGTTATTGTACAGTGAAGGAATGTAGGTGGAAAGGCCCAAAGGGTGGGAGACAGGGGAGGCCAAAGGAGTAATCTGTGCAGGAAGGGCTTTTGGATTAGCATCTCCATGTTTGCTGGGAGCTGCTTCATTAACATTTCCTTGGGGTGGGCTCCATCTTCATCTTACTTGATATTAGACCCTATGTACCTAACTACACTAACTACCTATCTTTAAATCTGACTTCATTCCCCCCCTGTAATTTTGGGAACTCCTTACTGCTGTAAGGAAAGGGGGCAATGACCGTTCTGGCTTCTTCGACCTGAAAGGGGTGGTGTTGAGAAAGCAGTTTTGGAGTCCCCCTTTTAAAAATCAGGTCTATCCAGTGGTCCATGATAGAAGTCCGATTGAGAAGTAACAGGTTGGAGGGCCATTTGAGTGATGGGCGGTCTATAAAAGAAACAAGAAGTTATTAGTACTGGAACTAGATTAACGCAACAATAAATGTCACAGCATAGGAATATCTTAACGAGTATGATGATAATGACAGAAACTAACAATGTTTTCCACCAGGAAGAACCAGGAGCTAAGATATTATTCCCATGACAAGGTTGGCGAGGACATGGCTTCTATCTGTAAATCTTTAAGGATATTTGTCACATTGCCAGAATTGTCAGAGATGTAAACACAACATTCAATTTTAATAATGCCATAAGTAATGCCTTGAGCTGCAGTGAGGACATATAAAGCCATCTGGTTTTGTAAGATGGCCTTCCTCATAAGTGTTATTTCAGTGTTAAGGAGAGAGATAACTTTCCTCAACATCATGGAGGGCAGTTTGAGTATGATTGTTTAAAGTCTCGACATGCCACATTACATCTTTTAAACCAATTTGTGGGATAAATAGTGAAGCTAGATGATCATACCAACAAAACACAGATTGTCTCCATCTATGTTTGAGATTGGGGAGGTTTGCTGGCTGCTGAGCTGGTCCCTTCTTTTGTGTGACCACTCCTAGGGATGTTCCTCCTCTCTCAGTGACAAATAGGTTGAACTTTTGTTTAGTAGGCAAGCTAAGGGCAGGGGCTTGGAGTAAGGCCCCTATCGATGCCTTAAAGGCTTTAATCTGTTCTGGTTCCCATATCAGGGAAGTTGTTCCTTGGCATAGTGTCTCTTTGAGGAGGCTATAGAGAGGCTTAGTTAATTCCCCATATCCAGGGATCCAAAGCCTACAATATCCAGTTATCCCTAGGAAGCCTCTAAGTTGTCTTATGGTTTGAGGTAGAGGATACTGTCCTATAGGAGTTATTCTTTCTGGTCCTAGTTTGAGGGTTCCTTGAGACAGCTGTAATCCTAAATATTGAACTTGTTTTTGGCACAATTGAGCTTTTTTCTTTGATACTTAATAACCCTTATCAGCTAAGAAGTTTAAAAGTTCTTTAGTGGCTGCCTGACATTTCTTTTGAATGGAGGCACATAAAAGTATGTCATCTATATATTGTATGACAGTCAGAGATGTTTTATCTCTGATCTCTGTTAAATCCTTAGCTAGGGTTTGGCCAAACAAATGAGGGCTATCTCTGAACCCTTGGGCCAATACCGTCCAACTTAGTTGAGATCCGCTATCTGGTTCCTCAAAGGCAAACAGATATTGTGATTAGGAGTCTAAGTCCATACAGAAAAAGGCATCCTTTAAGTCTTACACAGTAAACCATGCAGCAGCTGCTGGAATCTCAGATAACAGAGTGTATAGATTAGGAACCATAGGGTGGAGAGGAACAACTGCTTCGTTAATTATTCTCAGATCCTGAACTAGTCGCCATTCCCCATTGGGTTTCTGAATTCCTAAAATGGGTGTGTTACATGGGCTGTTGCAGGGCACTAAAAGTTTCTGTCTTTTGAGGTTCTGAATGATCTTCAATAAGCCCTTTTTTGCCTCTGGGCGTAGGGGATATTGTCTCTGATGTGGAAAGACAGAAGGATCTTTTAAGACTATTTTGATTAGAACTGCACTTTTTGCCCGTCCAATTTTGCCTTCAGTAGCCCACACTTCAGGGTTTATATTACATTCTAATAAAGGCAAACATAATGGCCCTCACGGTCCCAAATTCATTGTAATGGATGTCTGAAGTTTTGAAAGTAAGTCTCTTCCTAATAAAGGAGTAGGACATTCCAGGACTATCAGAAATGCATGAGAAAACATCATCCAGTCCCACTCACAACTCAGTGGGGGAGTAAACTTTCTGGTAATAGGCCATCCAGACTCTCCTTGTACTGTTATAGTATTAGAGGAAAGAGGTCCGGGGTAAGAGGTGAGCACAGAATAACTGGCACCAGTATCTAAGAGGAAGTTGACCTCTTTGCTCCCTACAGAGAAGCATACGTGATAGGAGTTACATGAGGGAGCCAGAATTGAGCCTGGGCCCATCAGGCTTGTGTGGAGGAGTCTGGCCTCTAGGACCTTCGCCCCTCAGGACAGTTGCTTTTCCAGTGATTGCCTTGACATTTAGGGCAGGGCCTTTGCAGTGGTCACTTGGCTACTGGGCAATCCCATTTGAAATGTCCTTCCTCTCCGCAATGGAAACAAGTCCCTTTTGTGGATTGAGGAGCATTTTGTCTTCCTTCTTTTTCACCCTGGGAGCTTACTCCTCTAAGAGCAAATACCAGTGTTTCAGTCCTTTTTCTGTCTCTGAGCTCTTTCTCCTTCTTTTCCTCTTGATCTCTATTATAAAAAACAGAAGTGGCAAGCTGGAGGATGTTATCTAAAGATTGATCAGGGCCATATGCCAATTTTTGTAACTTCCTCTGAATGTCTGACTGAGTGATAAATTTGTCCTTTAAAAGTAATTGGCCCTCTGTGGATTCAGGATCCATGGTGGTGTGTTTTCTTATTGCCTGAGTTTCTCCATGAAAATAGCTGGGCTTTCCTGGGGTCCCTGAATAATTTCTGAAACCTTAGAATAGTTAATGGGCTTTTGCTTGATTCTCCTGAGGGCCTCAAGGACCAACATTTGGAAACGTCTAATTTTCCAAGCATCCTGCTCATCATTTGAGTTCCACTCAGGATCATTTCTGGGAACTTCCTGTGCTCCAGATGGATGATTTGGTTTGCTCCTAGTCTGTTCTGCTGGGGCAAGAGCAAGGTGTAGGTCCATCTCCAAATTCCTCAGCTGCTCTTAGGGCTGCTTCCTTCTCATTGAAAGTCAAAGTCTGGTTGAGTAATAGCATAATATCTTTCCAGGTGAGGTCAAACACCTGGCATATGTTTTGAAATACCTCAATATATTTATCTGGGTGCTCCGAAAATCTCCCCAAGTCTGTTTTTATCTGCCTTAGGTCTTGAAGGGAGAAGGGAGTATGTACTTTGATTGGTCCAAGTTCTCCTCCTGGCATCTCCTGGAGAGGTAATATATTTGATCTGTCTATTGGGGCAGATGCAGAGAGGCCAGGAAAAGGAGGACAGGATGTCCGCTGTTGCACAACAACAGCAGATGGAGATTTTGTGGGTCCTCATGATTCTTTCTCCTCAGTAGGTGAGTCCCCAAGATTTTCTCTCTTCATGGCAGATATCATAGCTAAGTCTACTTTACATTGTTGGCATAATTTGGGGTTTTCCCTTAGGGCAAAGAAAACCTGGACATATGGCACCTCGCAACATTTCCCTTCCCTTTTGCAAAATTTATCAAGCTGTAAAATTGCATTAAAATTGATACTTCCCTCTGGTGGCCAGGTTTCTCCATCAGGGAGTTTGTATTGAGGCCAGGCATGGCAGCAGAAGAAAATGAGGCACTTTTTCTTGAGCATCTGTGGGTCAAATTTATCCCAATTTTTCAATATGCAGGTAAGTGGTGTACCTAGCATATTGGAGAGAGAAGCTCCTATCTGAGTGAGAAGAAAAAAAAAAAAACAGGACTCAGGGGGCCGCGCCAGAGAAAACTGTTCTCATTAGGGACGTCTCCCTAAGTTTGAGCTTCCTTATGGTCCAGAAAACCCCTCTCTCACCTTGCTTTGCCAAGGGTGTTTCTGGTCCCCTTTGGCAAAGTGCTAGGGTCTCAGTTTGCCCTGTGCCAGAGACCCCGGGAGGATTCAGACTTAAGGGCCTTACTGCTTTCCTCCCTGCCACTAAAACCCACAGCAAAAGCGAATCGCCCACTCTTCTTGTTGCCTTTTGCTCCATTGACTAAAGGAATCTCCTGAGGGTAAGGGATATTTACTGGTTGTAAGGCATATAGTGCTTTCTATTGGAGAGACTACCGGAAGACTTGATTCTAAAAATGCCTTCCTCTGGCAGCTTAAAGAGAACACAGCACATTCTAAACATCGGAGTGGTAATGGAAGATTTTAAAACAGACTAGTGAAAGTTACCTATGTGCATAAGGGAACCTGGGCAACTTTTTACTAATTA
The DNA here is from genome assembly GCF_001458135.2 of Marmota marmota marmota. Lineage (NCBI taxonomy): Eukaryota > Metazoa > Chordata > Mammalia > Rodentia > Sciuridae > Marmota > Marmota marmota. The sequence continues at coordinate 32,952,531 of NW_025999853.1, read as the reverse complement.
TCCCATGTCTTTCTCAGTCCTACAACCTGAATTGCTAGCGTTTCTGACCGGCAAAGAAAGGAGAGCATCCAGGAGGGGATGGATGCGGGGTCAGGAGTGTTACATGGAGGCAAATGTAATTGGGGCTTTTCCTCAGTGCCATTCATCTACTGATCACCCTAGATACCCCTTAGGGCTGTCGGGAGGGGGTTCAAGAGAAAGGAACCTTAGGAATACATCTGAGTGCAGCCCAGACCAGAATTCCACAGTTGTTCCGAACTCCTTTCTCCACCTCCATGCATCCAAGGCAGATCCGGATTAGGGACATCAGGATTAGGGACACTGTGTACTCACGCCAATTGCTCTCCAGGCCCAGATAGAAAAGTGGGAAGCAGCTTTGGCAGAACCCAACATGCCTGCTCTGTATGGAACAGGTGATTGAGAGCTGCCTAGGTCAGGAAACCTCTCACCCAAGTCTTGAAGAGTGGCGGCTGCACTAGTTGTATTTAAGTATTCGTTGGGTGCCCACATCACCTTCCAGAAAGAAAGAGAGAGAAAGATGCACCTCAGACAGACATGGGGTGCATGGAGAGGTGCTTACCTTGGTGCAGATCTCGGTGGGGAATCGCCAATCTGTTACCACCGCTGTTTACCACTGATGAGTCCTTGCTTCCCCAATGCTGAAGTATAACACCAGAGAAGCATGCTGAGGCAGGTTTAGAGTGAGAAGGTAGAAGCTTTATTAGAGGACAGTAGAAAAGACTTCTCCAGGGAGGAAGAAGGGGACCCAAGAGGTGGAATCCATGGAAGGGGGGAGGTCTTCTCTCTTTTATAGCTAAGGTCTACTTTCACCTTTCCCACATTCCTGTCCTTTGTTCTGTTATCTTGCAGTGATGGAATATTACTCAGCTTTAAAGAAGAATGAAATGATGGCATTTGCTGGTAAATGGATGGAGTTGGAGAATATCATGCTAAAAGAAATAAGCCATTCCAAAAAACCAAAGTCTGAATNGGGAGGAGTAATCTGTGCAGGAAGGGCTTTTGGATTAGCATCTCCATGTTTGCTGGGAGCTGCTTCATTAACATTTCCTTGGGATGGGCTCCATCTTCATTTTACTCAATATTAGACCCTATGTATCTAACTACACTAACTACCTATCTTTAAATCTGGCTTCATTATCATTTTCTGAAATAATCACTTATATTTATTTTATTGATATATTTCATTTTTAAATTAATGATAGATTTTACCACTCTTTATTGTCCTACAGTGAATGGGACTTTATTTTTTCTGATAACCATTATGTACAAAGCTCAAAAACATGCTCAATACATAGTAGAAAATGAAAGAATGTGAAGAAATCAATGAAAAAATAAAAGCAAATTAAATTGATGAATTACTAATAAATTAGCATCCTGTCAGAATGCTAAGCTGAGAAGAAAATTTTGATGTGCAAAGACATTGAGCAAACTTTGGGGCAAGGACCTCTATAGAAATGAAAGTGATGTTTAAAACTCAACACGAAGGAATTACATTTTGTCAGGGACTTAAAATGGATATATAGCAATGTCAAAAACAAAGTTACCTACTTTGTAGTTTTGTATATTTTCGATTTTTGAGTCTTCAACATAAGAGGCATTGTAGAAATATTTGTTGACATGACACTGTCAGCAGAAAGCACTGTAAAGATTTTTAAGCAGTGTTAGGGTAGAAACATTTTATTTTTTTTAAATTAAAAAGGTATTAATTTTCTACATTGATTACCTTATTCTAAAACTCAGAAGAAACTAAGTGAATTCTTTTCATTTTATTTTACTTTCCTCTATTTTAGGAAATCTAGATATTGTTGTACCTAACAGAATGTATCAAAATATTTCAGTGTTGATTCAATTATTTCTTGCCTTTGAAATTAATAAATCAAGCTTTTAATTTTTCTATTTCATTGACAGAAGATGCAAGTTTGCAGTCAAAAAAAGACACATCTCAGCGAACAACATGTAATACATTCAGCCTAAGTTTGGTTGTTTTGAAAACAGTTTGTCATTTATATGCATAAGAAATTTCCAAGTGTGACGATAAAGGAACATCTTCATTTAAATGTAACTCATCATCATTTTGATTCAGTATTAAACTTTCTGTACTCCTCTCTGGTATCCAAATTTAATGTGTGTTTTTAATTCAAAAGATATATTTATTATAGTATGGAAAATGGGGAAAAGTAAAAAGTGTGTGTGTGTGTGTGTGTGTGTGTGTTTGTGTATGTGTGTGTATGCATTAGGGTTCTCTAGATCAACAGAACCAACAGAACGAACCATATAAATATGATTGTAAAATGGGAATTTATTAGATTGGCTCACAGGACCAGAAGCTAAATAGTCCCACAGTGGCCATTTGCAGGCTGGAGAGCTGTGGAGGAATCAGTAGCTGCTCAGTCCAAGAATCTGGAGCCTCAGAACAAAAGGGATCAATGATGCAGCCCCAGTCTGGGGACCAAATACCTGGAAACCCCCTGGAGAGTCTCACCAGAGTCCACCTGGAAAAAGGAGCTGGAGCCTGATGTCCTCAGGCAATTGCAGGAACAGTCAAGCTTGTATCTGCTGCTTCTTCCTAGTTCTTCAAACTTTTTTTCCTATGGAAATGTCTAATCTATTGAACTATGCTGCCTACACTTAGGGTGGGTCTCCACCTCAGTTTGCTGTCTCAAATGCCAATCGTTCCTAAAACACCAACAAGCCTCTTAATTTTAGGCATCTCAAAATCCAATCAACTTGAGAATTCAGATTAATCATCACTATGTATTGAAAAAGTCCCTTTTCTTATTTTCTAATGGGAATGAATTGTAACTTAAGTTACAGTAGATATAAGGAATTAAATATATTTCACACATGGAACCAACCTGGGTGCCCTTAAATAGATGAATGGATAAAGAAAATGTGGTATATATATTAGATGGAATATTACTCAGCTTTAAAGAAGAATGAAATGATGGCATTTGCTGGTAAATGGATGGAGTTGGAGAATATCATGCTAAAAGAAATAAGCAATTCCAAAAAACCAAAGTCTGAATGCTTTCTCTGATATGAAGTTGCTAATTCGCAGGAAGGGTAAGGGTTGCAGGTGCTAGGGAAGAATAGGATTACTTTAGGTAGAAGAGAGTAAAGGGAGGAAGGGGATATGGGGACAGGAAGAATAGTACAATGAAATACATTATTACCTTATGTACATTTATGACTGCATGACCTATAATCACAATATGTACAATCAGAAAAATGAGAAATTATACCCCATTTATGTATGATATATCGAAGTCCACAAGGGCATTCTGTTATGCATAACTATTTAAAACAAATTAGAAAGATTAAAAATATATGAAATAGTTTCTTTATATTCCAGTACTTAATTATTTTAAAAATGTTAATGAGAAACGTTTCAGATAGCATATAATGTTATATATTATGGTCATTATTATTAGTGGCTGGGGAACAAGTCAATGGATTGAAACTCTTGATTTAATAAAAGTGATTAAATCAATGGATTAAATGCAAAAAGAAAAATTAACAAACTTTTAAGACTTCACAAAAAGGTATGGAAAGCTCAAAACTTCTAAATAACACGTCAAAGAAGAATTGTCGAGAGAAATTGCAATATTTTGAATTAAATACAAATGAAAACACAACTTACCAAAATATGTGGGATAGAGTAAAAGCAGTACCCAGAGGAACATTTATAGCACTGAATTGATATATTTAAAAAGAACAATCTAAAATCAGTCATCTAAGTTTTCACTTAGGAAACTAGGGGGGCGGGGGGAAGAGCAAACAAAATCCAAAGAAAATAATAAAAATCTGAGCAATCAAAAAATTAAACTCAGGGAATCAATTTAGAAAATAACTGAAAAAAAAACAGAAAAGATCAATAATATTCATATGTTATTACTTAAGGGGGGAAAGGGAGAAAGAACATAAATTACCAACACCAGAAATGAAAAGAGGGATGTTACTAAAATAATATCTCATGAACATGAAAAGGATAATTGAGGAAAACTATGAGCAACTCTACCACAAATATACTTAGATGAAATGGACCAATTCAATGAAAGACACAGTGTGCCAAAACTCACAAAAAAAGAAATAGACAATCTGCATAGGTATATAGCTATTAAATAAATTAAACCAATAATTAATAACCTTCCAAAAGAGAACACCAAGCCTGAATTAATTCACTGGTAAATTCTATTACCATTTGACAAAATCCAACACCCGTTCATGATAATAATTCCCAGTAAACTAAGAATAGTAGAGACACTCAGGGTCACTCCAGGGGAACTGGGCTGCATAAAATAACCATACAAGAGACAGAGATACCTTTTTCTTTGGGGGTCCAGTGATGGCTCCTCTGACCTTAAGGGTCTGCAGAAAGGAGAGCAAGTGTGTGCTGACCTCTTTTATTGAGGAAAAGCCATTCAAATGAGGCAAGGGGTCAGGTTTCAGGGGGCTGAGTCTAACTTCATGATGTCTGCTGTCAGCAGCTTGACTGACATCTAGGAAGGCCACACCCAAAGGCAGAGCAAGAGAAGGGGACACACAAAGGGTGTTTCCATGGAACATTCTATCCTAAACAGGGCAAGGGGATAATATCACAAAAGAACAGGTGAGCGTAGCTCAACCCATGGGGCTGCAGAAAGCCATACCTATGCATGAAGACACATTCTGCTACTCCCAGGATCAGGGCAGCTGTGTGGGGCCACTTTGAATGTGGCCAGATCACTGGAAGTGACTGACAGAGCCTCAACCGATCAGGGAAGGAAAATGCTGGTCACTCAGCATGACGGCCCCCCACAGAGGACTTCCTAAAGATATTGATAAATAATATCCACAAAAATCCTTAGAATTAACTTCACACTTAATGGTAAGAATCTTAAAGCTTTCCCACTAACATCAAGAACAAGGTAGACCTCTCTCCCCACTGCTTTTTATCACCATATTGAAAGTTGTAGCTAATGCAATAATACTTGAAAAGAAACTAAAAGGCATACAGATTGGAAATAAATATTTTCTTTGCAGATGACAATCATTTGTGTAGAAAATCCAAAAGAATCAACAACAAAAAAGAAAATTAACAAGAAAACAAAACAAAACTCCTGAAACTGTTACTAGGCAGAGGTTCCTTGGTTTTTGTCTTCTTGAAAGAATAACTTCACTCAAGAGACATAAATAGAAAAAGCATAGACAATTACATAGTGAAAATAAATTCCAGGGAGAACATAGGGTAGGCCATCCCAAGGGAAGAAGTGGTCTTTTTTGCTTTGTGAGTTTTTATTATCTGCTTGGGATCTTCCCATTCCATGAACTATTTATTTGGGAGTAGTTACCACAATTGCCTACCATGGCTTGGTGCCAGGAATTTTGTGGGTGCTCCAAAGTTGGAAAGTCCCTCAGGCTGGTTACACACTCATTTCTTAGTTTTAAGAAGGTAGTAATTGGCCATGAGAGGTGGTTTATTGGCAAGGTTTTTTTTTGTCACTCAAGACCTTTTGTTCTTCAAGATGAAGTGAGCCCTATTCTCCCTTTCTCCACCCCCCTGCTCATATCTGTCAATCTACTCTAACAGATCAAATAAGTGATTATAGAAAGGTTGCAGGATTCAAGGTTAATATAAAAAGGTCGATTGCTTTTCTATGTACTAAAAATTCACTAGAATTGAAGTTAAAAACACAATATTGTCAGGCATGGTGGCACACACCTGTATTCCCACCAGCTCAGGAGGCAGGGGCAGGAGGATCACAAGTTCAAAGCCAGCCTCAGCAACTTAGCAAGGTCCTAAGCAACTCAATGAGATCCTGTCTCTAGATAAAATATGAAAAAGGGATGGGGATGTGGTTTAGTGGTTTTGAGCCCCTGGGTTCAATCCCTAGTAACAATATCCCCCCCTCCCTGCCCCGTTGTGGTGTGAACTGATCAATATAATCAATAAGTCACAGACATAGGTTCTAGATAAAAGAAATAAGATAACAAGGATAAGCAACAGTAAGACATAACTTCATAGATAAGTTCATCAGGAATAAGCCTAAGTAATAGTAATAAAATCATGTAACTGTAAGACACAGGATTTAAACCACAGGAAAAAGATATGGGACAGTAAAAGGTGACAAGTCAGTATGCCAGTATAGTTATAGATAAATATAGGCTGATAGGAGTTAATATAGATAAGGTTAATCAATATAATTGTGAACAATTGTATTAGCTTGATATCTATAAACTTATAGATATCAGTAGTAAAATGATGAGTAAATGAGATAACTGCAAGCATCAAATAAGATACTAGTACTGAGACAGTGGGAATGGCGTCACTGTCGCTATACAAACAAAAAGGTGTGGCCAGAGGGACTCCATTTTAGCTGTTCCAAACTCCATCTTAGTTTTTCTGTTATTGCTCCTGTGAAGAGAGATCTGCATGACCCATTTCTGAGAAACAGAAATTAAAGCTGTGTTCTTAAAAAAACAAACTGTTTTTCTGTACTTTGTTCCCCACAGAATATACCAAACTCAGGATATGGTGGTGGTCATGGTGAGCTACATCCTGAGTTTGAGTACATTTATGGGTCTACATGACTTTAAAATAGGTTATCGTCCCTGCTCAGCTGAAACTCAGGATACGGTTGTCTAACACTTGTTTGGACTGGAGATGTGATTAAGCTAACGTCTTTTTTTTTTTTTTTTTTTTTTTTCTCGG
>NW_025999853.1:32933245-32945801 GCF_001458135.2 Marmota marmota marmota | reverse complement strand
TGTTTTTTTTTTTTTTTTTTTTTTTAGCTTTTTTACCTTGCTTTCTTGCATGACACTGAGAAAAGCAACTGAGTTGTGGGCTTTTTTTTTAATCCTTAAATTCCCAAGACACAAGTGAGGAAATTGCTATTCTCCCAGAGTCTCAGTCTCTACAGGTGGGAGACAGTCCCTGGTCAGGTAAATAAAGCTGTTTTTTGTTTGAATTCGAACTTAGAGTGTTTTCTGAGGCAGGCTCCCCATAATATCCCCCCACAACAAACAAACAACAACAACCAACATAATACTATTTATGTTAGCACCCCCCCAAAAAAAGAAGTATAAATCTAACAAAAATATATACAACATCTATGTGAGAAAAACCAAAGTTTTTTTTTTTCAATTTATTATTATTATTATTATTATTATTATTTGGTACTAGGGATTGAACTCAGGGACATTTCACCACTGAGCCACATCCCCAGCCCTTTTTTGCATTTTATTTAGAGACAGGGTCTCACTGAGTTGCTTAGTGCCTTGCTTTTTGCTGAGGCTGGCTTTGAACTCATGATCCTCCTGCCTCAGCCTCCTGAGTTGCTGGGATTACAGGTGTGTGCCACCATGCTCCACAAACCAAAGCATTTTGATAAAAGAAATCATAAAGTGAAAATACTCATGCTACAAATGTTTTCTATATATACCTATATGATGTGTTGTATGTAACCAGATTCCAGAATGAATTGGAGTCCCTGTAAAGAAAGCAAAAGGAGACAGAAGCAAGGTACAGAAACAGCAGGTTACATTAGGTCACTGGCATCATTACTACATTACTATTCATGGTCTCGTTAGGCAAGTTACAGAGTTAGTAACATTATGCAGTTTATTAATCAGTTACAAATTATGTTGCAATGTGCAATGTTAGAAGCTTAGTGTAACTTTCAAGAAAGTCCATTGTTTAAAGTTATTGTTATGTGGATAGGCTTTAGGAGCAGCGGAACTGGGTGCAACATCGTAGTTGTCTAACAAGAAAGTTCCTTTATTCCCAGGAGCTGACTGTCTGAGATCAAGAGGCTGATAAGACTCTAGCACACAGCTTCCTCATGAAAGGCATTACCACAGCAGCTAGGCATTCTGCACTTTTGCAGAAACTTTCCAGGCACGGAGTATGTATTAGTTATCTTACTAGTTCCTGGGATAAACTGCAGAATGTTTCAGCAGTGGAAAACAACATGCCTATTATTCCCTGGGAGTTTGTTCATCAGAGGAAATTCGCTGTCTTGTATATTTCCACAGCTAAAACTCTTACAGGTCTCAGCACCTAAAATACAATTTGTCTCTTTCCAAAGTCAAGGCCATGAAATTGAGCATACTCTGGGAATGTTTATATAAAAATCTCACTCTTAAATATGTATTATTCCTGTATTTTGGGGATCAATATTTAGAATTGATGTAGGAACAGAGGAGGCTGGACACCCGAGGAATTTTCGGGACTGCAGCCAGCCAGTCCAGAGTGTGGCTTATGCCTGAAAGATTCTCTGGACAGAGATTTTGGGAATTTTTTGAACTTTATATCTAGTCTGTGTGTGGGGGGGAGGGTTGGAGCTTCACATGACAAGTGCTTTTCCTTCCATCCTCTAGACCAGGCACAGGTTCCACAAGTTTACCAAGAAAACAGAGATAATATCTTTTTGTACAACAAGCTTACAGACTATTCTCTATCAATCACACCTTTTGTGTGCAAACCTGGCATTTATAAGAAAGAGGAAGCTTCACAGCAAGTGCTTTCTGCAGATATCCTGCCTGCTGATATTCTTTGTAAAGATCTTTCTGACTAGGGAAGCTTAATTATAGCAAGAGATCTTCTGGGTGGGGGTCTGTGGCCTGCTTCAGTATAGTTAAATGTATGAAATAACTCTTTATAATCTTAGCAAGGGACAGCATTGTCCAGCCTAGGTTAACAACTTTCAAACAACGTATTTATAAATTTGGATGCATTTATAAAAATATATTTAGATCTGCTAGTAGTTCATGAAATGAAAATTAACAGGAAATAGTTAAATAAATAAAAACAAACACTTGCAAGATAACTTTAGACAAATTATTTCTCTTTTTCTTAACTTTTCTGTTTGAGAAGGTATTAGTGATAATTATATCTTAAGGTTTTTATGATCTGAATGAGTTGATACTTGCTAACCATTTGAAATACTGAATCACACATAATAGTAAGAATATATGAAATGAATTTTAAATATTTACAAACCATATATGAAATGAATTTGAAATAATATTGACAAACCTATATTATAATTGCTTGAAAATTCATCTATAATCTTTACTTTTTCCCCCCACATTTTTGTATTGGTGCATTATAGTTGTACATATTGATAGGATTTGTTGTTACATATTTGTACATGCATTCAACATAACAATCTAATTTGACCAATATCACTCCCCAGCACTTTCCCACTCCCTCTTTACTTTCCACCCCTTGGTCCCTTTTATTTACTGATTTTCCTTTGATTTTTAGGAGAACCACCCTCACCTTTGTTTTCTTTTTTCCTCTCTAGCTTCTGTATATGAGATAAAACATATGCCGCTTAACTGAGTTAGACTTACATTACTTAACATGATGGTCTCTAGTTCCACCCATTTTCCTGCAAATGTCATAATTTCATTTTTCTTTATGGTTGATTAAAACTCCATTGTGTATATATACCACATTTCTTTATCCATTCATCTGTTGATGGACAGTTTGGCTAGTGTGAACTATGCTGCTATAAACATGGGTATGACTTTAATTCATTTATAAAACTGTATGACTATAATTGACTTATAAACATAAAGATGACTTTAATTTTTCAAGGTAAATACTGAAAAGTGGTATAGCTGGATCATATGGTGGTTCCATGCCTGTATTATCTTTAACCAAAAGTTTCCTATGGACAGACTCCATGTTTGTTAACTTTTGTAACTCTAGTTTCTAGAGTTGGCTCTGACACATAAGAGCTATTAAAGAAATATCTATTAAATTAGTGAGTGCCATGTCTCGTAATGAAATGAGCTGTCCAGGATACAGTGACTTCCCTGTTAATATAATTATTTGGTCAAAGGATGTGATGATCACCAATCACTGATGTATTAGAAAATATGTTTAATCATAGCACTAGTGAAATTGTCTAAAATTTCTTCCAAATCTAAAATTCTATTATTCTATTTACTGGAAAGTGAGGTTTGTATTTTGTCTACTGGTCTTTTTCAATTACCTAACATGCGGCCTGGTAATTTATGTTAAAAGAATAAAGACAAGAACGAAACCATCTTTTGAAGGTCTGCTACTTTTCAATAGTGTGAACAGAAAATAATTTTCATTTTTAAATATTATTGGGGATACCTGTGATTAAACCCAGGGGTTCTTTACCACTATGCTGCAACCCCAGCCCCGACCCACTTTTTAAATTTTTGAGACAGGATCTCCTTAAGTTACTTAGGGCCTCATTAAGTGGCTGAGGTTGGACTCCAACCTGGGATCCTTCTATCTGAGCTATCCCAGTTACTGGAGTTACAAGTGTTTACCACAGTGCTGGGGTATTTTTAAAAGTACTTTGCTTTTTTAGATATTTTTTAAGGCAACCAGTTACAATGTTTTCTTTGTGGGAAATTTATGTCCAACTGTCCCAGTGAAGCCAGAATTAGACAGGCAGTCGGTATAATTAGGTAAATGGAGTCAGGTTGGGTCAAGGAGGCCAATTTTGAGTGAGTCTGGGAAGTTGGAGACTGTCCCCTGAGGGATTGAAATGTTAATTCCTTCAGAGCCCTTCCTCCCCCTTATCAAGAACCTGCCCTTCCTCCTACTAGCCCAATGAGTTGCCCCTCCCTTCAGGGAGCTATCAGGTTGTTTGTTAATGTGGGCAGGGCTGCTCCATCCTGCCCTTCCCCCTTCAGCTCACCTGTTTCCCACCTTTGGGCCATCCCACCAAGCTCCTGGGCCTAGTCACATAAGCAGAAAGGAGAAAGATAAGGAGGAAAAGGCAGGAGAACAAAGGAAGCCTAGGACATAGGGAAAGGGCAGAACACCTCACCTCTTGGGATACCAGGATACCAGCTATGGCCCCCTTCTCCATCCTGGGAGAAGTCTAAATTATCTCTTTTTAAATAAACCCTGCTTCATATGCTTGCCTCTGCATGCTTCTCTAATGTTCAGACTTCAACATGTGGGGAAGCAGGACTCCTCACCGATAACTGGAGGTATCACCAGTGATATTTAATATCACCTTAATGTTGTTGAGTACAATATATACATACCCAAAACCAATGCATACTTTTATTTCACCCCTAGTATTTAAACTCTTCAGAGCAATTTTTTTTTTTTTTTTGAGCAAAATGTTTGAACTAGACCAGGCCACTGCCAAGATTCTAGCTATTTTTACCTGAAATAAAGGAAACAAACAAAAAGTGAGTTCTTTCCTTCTATGAATGGGACAGCCAGTGGCAGAAGAGGAATACTGATATCCCATCCTCAATAGTACTGATGAGAGAACAGAAATATTCTCATTTAATAAGAGTTTTATAATCACTACCTCATCCTCAATCCTGAACTTTCAATTCTTCTATTTGTTTTGTAATTTCCCATAAAGAAGAGAGAAAAATCTCAAGGAAGAAGTCAGGCTTAAAGAGGATATTCTGTCCATAATAAGAATAAATAAATAAAAAGAGCACGCTACACCAAACTCCCAATTCAACAGTTAAAGATGAAAAGGAATTAATTTTTATCAGTATCATAGAAAGAATGGCCATTTCCCCTTGCACAATTACAAAGTCCCTTGAACATGTTAATTATCAGCAACTGGCATTTACCATATCAACCGGTAGTTGGTCAATGAAAGATGACACATCATTCTGAGTCAGAAATCAACTCAGGATAATAATTTGCTACATTGCCTTGTGAACAGCCTCAAATCATTTCACTCAAGTATCCTTTCGATTAGTTCGCAGACATGTATTTTAAGCTTTGTCTGTCGCAAGGCTCTGGCTTTCCTGTCCCACCTCCTTTTTCCTCCTTAATGCTTTGCCAGGTTCTGCTCTCCTGCTTTCTGGAAGATAAGACTTGCTTGCGCAGCCCGGTAGATTGGCAGGTCACAGGGGCGGGCTGGCGCCTGCGCACTGTCCTATCTGTGTCGGGTGAAATATGGAGGCCACAAGGCCCTTCGCCTCCGGGTGGTGCGATCAGTCTTTCCCCCTGGCGCTAGGGGGCGTTTTGAAGCTGTGGCTCTGCGAGCTGTGGCTTCTCCTGTTGGGTTCCGGTTTGAACGCGTACTTTTTGCCGCACGAAGAGGACGTAGACTTCATCAATGAGTACGTGACTCTCCACAATGACCTCCGGGGCAACGTTTACCCCAGAGGGTCTAACCTGCGCTTCATGGTGAGACTCCTGGGCGGTTTCCCAACCTCCCGGCACTCTGGTCACCACGCACCCCTCTGCCTCCGGAAGTCTGGGCCACTGCCATGAGGCTTTGGATTCCTGAGAACCACACTTACACCTTAGGTTTCAAACATAATGTGTAAAATCAATGGCCCTCTAAGACATGGTTATTAAGAGGATTTTGCATAGGACCGACTCTAAGGCCAGTGTGGCACTCAGCTGAGGTGCATATTTTAAGAGGGCACCACTTCAAGAAGATACTTTAATGTAGTAGTTTTCTTTTTTTTAAAATTAAAAAGTCAATCAAACTTATTGACTTATAATCAAGAAAATATCAAAATTTTAAACAAAGACAAGGATCCTTGGAACTGAACTATAGAGAAGCAAGTAAAGCACTCTTAGGGCAGTGCAATTGCAAGGTTAGTCTGTTTTTATTTAAAATTTTGATTTCTTTTTTTATCGTGGATGTTTTTCACATTAATTCCGACTTTAAAAAGTAGTGTTTGTCTTCATTACTGAGTGTACTCTCCACGTTTTGCTCCCAAGGTCTCCTCCCTAGTCAGCATTCCTTAGCTGCCCTGCTACCTCCCTCCCACTTTGGTCTCTTTCCACCTTTTTTTTTTTTTTCTATTTTCATTTAATACCTCATCAACTATTCTCTCCTTGCTAGGAGAATTTCATAATGGTCATTAAAAAATGACCACAAAATCCAACAAGTAAAAGACTGTCCTCTTACTAGGCAATCAGGAGTTTATAATTTACAGTATAAATTATATTACAGGTACTACCTCCATATACATATTTTCTTCGTTCAGGAATAGTTCCTGGCCAAAAAAAAAAAAATAGAAATGGGATAAATAAAAGCATTTGATTTTTAAACATTTGTTATATAGCAATTGCTCTTTTAAAGCCTGTGGCAAACAGCCTATAAGCAAATACCAGCTATATAGAAGTGTTGTTTTCCATATGGTCACTGGCATTTTCAATCATTTGCTGAATTAATCAGAAAATGATACTTAGTTTTAATGTTAATTTTTAAAGTACGATATGGATTAGACATATTTTAGTTTTTTCTTGTTTATTTTCTTTAACTTTTATTTTGCCAGCATTTTCTCATCAAATTATAGGTAGTTCCATTTGCTGAAGATAGTTTTGTCCAAGTCAGATTTTTATCTTTTTAATTCAATCATAGACTTTGGAGATATTTTAGAATTTTAACTACATATTTTCTATCCATTTGGGATCACTTCTGTTCCTTCTAAAATTGGAATTATCCTTCCTCCTGAAAATTAATAAATTCACAATACTTTTTAATTCGACTTTTCATAGGTTTTTATATCTCTAAAAATTAAATTAGATATTTCAAATATAAAAAAGTAGTTTAAAGAATAATAAACCTGGAACTCACAATCCGTAATTTAACATATGAACATTTTTACAGAAATAGTATTTTGGTTATAGCTTAAGACCCCACCCTAAATTTTTTCCTGTTTCTTCTAAAAGTTGGTGTATGTTTCCCAACTATTTCTAGGAAATAAATAATTAGTATAAATACTATATTCTATCATAATAGTATGTTCTATTTAGAAGTTTTCTGTAATATATTAGGAGATCAGATGTTTTATTTTTTATTCTCTTACTAGTTATTCTTAGCATTTTAAAATATATACCCCATTTTACAAATTCCAAAGTTAATCAGATCACTGTCATCCGACATGGGTCAGAAGTAGGCTCTCCAAAGAGGAAAATGAAACCCCAAATCACCCTGATTGGATTCTTGACTTTTATTGCTGGAAAGAATTTCAGGATGCCTCCAAATCAAGGCACAAAGATTTATTTAAGGGCATCAAAGGTATACACACCCCAAAGGCAGGGTGTAGGTGCCCCTTACCTTTTAGAGAAAAGACAAGTGACAACTGCAGGGTTGAGTTCTCTGATTATGTATATGATTTTCCTGGGAAGAAATGTGCAGGTTCTCAGGAAACCTCCTTTGAAAACAAATGCCATGACAGACATTTGATATTTGGGGTTCATTATTTTTTGGGAGGAGGGTTAAGGAGTCTAATCGTAAATCACTTTGGGGCACACTATTTTCATTTTGAACCTGGTTACATTTAAATTGTTTGTGTTCTACTTGATCTGTTACAAGTATATGCTGGAGGTTTTGTCCATACAACTAAAGAAACAAGCATGACTGGTCATGCTCATAGATCCAGTCTTCCTCTATTAAGGGTCTCTTTTTCCCCAAGAATCCACCTATGTTATTAACCTCCTTCCCAATATTAAAATTTTTTATAACACCTAAATTCTTTATATTGCTCTTCTATGTCCATGCTGTTGATGCCAAAGGGACTCTTGGGTTGCTTCCACCCTTTGGCTATTTTGCTTAATGTTACTTTGAATGTTAACAGATAAATATTTGCTCTAGTCCCTGCTTCTCTTCTAGGTATACACTCAGACTAGAATTGCTGTATCATTTGGTAATCTCATGTTGTTGTTTTTTTCTTTTTTCAAAGAACTAGCATTTTGTTTTCCATAGTGGCTGCCCAACTTTTGTTCCTACTGGGAATGCACAAGGATCCTAGTTTCTTCATATCTTTGTCAAATCTTGTTATTTTCAGGTGTTTTTTGTATAATAAATGTCTAATGGGTATGAAATGATAGCTCATTGTGATTTCATGATTAATGACTTTGAGCATCTTTTCATGTGCTTTTGGCTACTTGTTTTTCTTCTTTGAAGAAAGGTCTATTTACACAGAATCTCCCAGACTAATGGAATAGAATATAGGATCCAGAAACAAATCGCTATACATACACACACACACACACACACACACATATGGACAAATGATATGCTGTTGAACTCATTTTTAAAGTTTTATTGGGGACTTTTACATTAATATTCTTAAAAGATATTCATCTTTAGTTTTATTTTGTTTTAGTATCTTTGACTTTGGTATCAGGATAATGCTGTACTCATAGAATTAAGAAGTGCTTCCTCTGTTGGTGTTAAGTCATGTTTAAGTCTTTGGTAGAATTCACCAATGAAGCCATCTAGCTGAAGGACTTCCTTTATTGGCAGATTTGAATTACAGATTTAATCTCTTTACAAATTATGAATTCGTTAGATTTTGTATTTCTTCATGATTTAGTCTTGATGTATGTTTCTAAGAATCTGTCAACTTCATCTAGGTCATTCATTTAATTGACCTACATATGTTAATAGCACTAGTGGTTTTATAATACTTTTTATTTATTAAGATCAGTAGTATTGTCCTCTCTTTCACTTCTGATTTTAGTTATTTGAGGGTTTACATTTCCAGTTTTCCCAGTGCCATTTGTTGAAGAGGCTATCTTTTCTCCAATATATGTATTGACACTTTTGTCTGGTGTGAGGTAACTGTATTTTTGTGGGTTTATTTCTGTGTTTTATATACTGCTACATTTGTCTCCATGTCTGTTTTGGTGCCCATACAATGCTTTTTTGTTATTATAGATTTATAGTATAATTTTGGTATTATACTAAATACTAAATATTTATGAAATATTGTGATGCCTCCTCCTGCTGCTGCTGCTTCTTCTTCTTCTTCTTCTTTTTTTTTTTTTTTTTTTCATTAAGGATCGCTTTGGTTGTTCTGGGCCTCTTAGTTTTCCAAATATCAGGAGCAATTTTCTATTTCCACGAAGAACATCATTTGAATTTTGTTGGGAATTGCATTGAATCTGCATAGCACTTGTGGTAGTATACCCATTTTGACAATATTAATTCTGCCTATCCAAGAACATGGGAGGTCTTTTCATCTTCTAAGGTCTTCCTCAATTTCTTTCTTTAGTGTTCTGTATTTTTTATTGTAGAGTTCTTTCACCTTTTTTCTTAAATTGATTCTCAAGTGTTTTGTTTTTCTTGGAAGCTACTGTGAATGGGATGGTTTTCCTAATTTTTCTTTCAGCTGATTCATCATTGGTGTGTAGGAACACAATTGATTAATAAAGTTTAATTTTATATCCTGCTGCTTTGCTGAATTCATTTATGAATTCTAAAAGTTTTTTTTTTTTTTGGTGGAGTTTTTTTTTTGGGGGGGTGGTCTTCTATATATAGGATCCTGTTGTGGGCAGACAGGTCTTGTTTGAGCTCCTTTTTCTTATTAGTATTTCTTTTATTTCATTCTTTTGCTTACTTGATCTGGCTGAAGATTCTAGCACTATGTTGAATAGAACTGGTGGAGATGGGCATTCCTGTTTTGTTCCAGTATTTAGAGGGAATGCTTTCAGTTTTTCTCCATTTAGAATGAGTTGGCATTTGGTTTATCATATGTAGTTTTTACAATGTTGAAATATAGTCTTTTTATTTCTTTTTTTTTTAGTGTTTGGATCACGAATGGATGCTGAATTTTGTCAAATGCTTTTTCTGCATCTATTGAGATTATCATGTGATTCTTGTCTTTTAAATCTATTGATGTGGTGAAATACATTTATTGATTTCTTTATGTTGAAACTATCTTGCATCTTTGGGATGAAATCCACTTGATCATGGTGCACTATCATTTTAGTGTGTTTTTGTATGCAATTTGCTAGTATTTTATGGAGAATTTTTGCATCTATGTTCATCAAGGATATTGGTCTGGAGTTTTCTTTGCTTGATGTGTCTTTGTCTGGTTTTGGATTTCAGGGTGATATTGGCTTTGGAAGTTTGTTCTAGTTCATGGAATAATTTGAGGAGTATTGGAATTATTTATTCTTTAAAGATTTAGTAGAAATTTTCTGAGAATCCACCTTGTTGGCAGGCTCTTGCTTGATGACTTCTTCAACCTCATAAAATTAACCTGTTTAAATTTTCTATATCTTCCTGGTTCAATTTGGGTAGGTTATATGTCTCTAGAAATTTATCAATTTCTTCAAGGTTTTCATGGGCTGAAAATGGATTTTAGTAATTCATTGGATTTTAATAATCTGCGTTTTTTTCTCTCTTTCTCTTGGTTAGCTTGGCTAAGGATTTGTCAATTTTGTTTATTTTTTTCAAAGAACCAACTTTTTGATTCATTTATTTTTTGAATTGTCTTTTTTAAAATCTTGATTTCATTGATTTCAGCTCTGATTTTCCTGTCTTCTGCTGATTTGGTTTGGTGTTGGTTTGTTTTCTTTTTCTAGGGCTTTAAGATGTAATGTTAGATTATTTATTTGGTATCTTTTCATTCTGTTAATGTATGAGCTGAATGCTATGAACTTTCCTCTTAGAACTGCCTTTATAGTGTCCCAGAGATTTTGATATGTTATGTCATTATTCTCATTACCTCTAAGTATAATTTTTACTTCATTTTTGTTTTCTTCTGTTATACATTCATCATTCAGTAGTGAATTATTTAGTCTCCAGGTATTAGAGTAATTTTTATTTTTCTCTTGTCATTGATTTCTAATTTCATTACATTATGATCTGATAGAATGCAAGGTATTATCTCTTTTTTTACTTGATAACAGTTGCTTTGTGTCCTAAAATATTATCCATTTTGGAAAATGTTCAATGTGCAGCTTATAAGAAAATGAATTCAGTCACTGATGGATGAAATATTCTATATATGTCTGTTAAGTCTAAGTTACTAATTGTAATTTTAGTTCTGTAGCTTCTTTATTTTGTTTTTGTTTGAATATTATATCTTTAACATAAGAGAGAGTTATGTTAAAGTCACTCAGAATTATTGTGTTGTGGTGTGTTTGAATCTTGATATTGAGAAAGGTTTGTTTGATGTACATAGTTGCTCCATTGTTTGAGGCATAGATATTTATGACTATTATTTCTTTCTGTTTTATGAATCCCTTAAGAGGTATGAAATGGCCTTCTATATCTCTTCTGATTAACTTTGGTTTGAAGTCCACTTTTTCAAATATGAGAATAGAAACCTATGCTTGTTTATGAGATCCATGTGAATGATAGTTGTTGTTGTTGTTTTTCCCCCTCTCCTTTTACCTTCAGTCTATGGATATCTTTGCCTATGAGGTGAGTCTCTTGGAGATAGCATATTGCTGGGTCTTTTTTTAATCCAATCAAAGAATCTGTGTTCTTTGATCTATAAGTTGAGACGATTAACATTGAGTGTTACTATTAAGATGATTTTATTTCCTGTCATTTTTATTTATTTTTAGTTTTTTAGTTGAGTTATATTCTCCTTTGATACACTATTATTCTAGTTTAGTTTCACCCTCTCCTATTTTTTATTTGTATTCTTCATTTCGCCTTCATGTAATATTTTACTCAGTATGTTTTATAGTTCTGGCTTTCTAGTTGTGGATTCTTTTAACTTTTGTTTATCATGGAAGGTTTTTACCTCATATTAAAATATGAAGCTTAATTTTTCTGCATATAGTATTCTTGGTTGGCATCCATTTTCTTTCAGAGCTTGGTATATATTATCCCAAGATTCCCTAGCTTTTAGGATCTGAGTTGAAAAATCAGCTGAGATTTAGATTGGGTTGTCTCTAAATGTGACCAGTTGTTTTTCCTCTATTAGCTTTTAAATTTCTATTCTTATTTTGTTTGTTTGGCATTTTCATAATAATTTACTTAGGAGTGCCTCTGTTGTAATTTTGTATATTTAGAGTCCTGTATGTTTGCTATATTTGATTTTCCATTTCCTTCTTAAGATTTGGGAAATTTTCTGTTACTACTTTATTGAAAAGATTGTGCATTCCTTTGGTTTGTAGCTCTGAGCCTTCAACTACCCCTCTGAATCTTAGGTTTGGTCTTTTAATAATATCCCATAATTTTTGAAAATCCTATTCATGGTCTCTTAACCCTTTTTCCATGATTAACTTTATTTTAAAGATTATGTACTTTGTCTTCGTTGCTTTAAACTATGTATTCTAAATGGTCTATTCTATTGGTGATGCTTTCCATTGAATTTTTAGTTTGGTTTATTGATTCCTTCATTTTGAGAATTTCCATTTGATTTTTCTTCAGAATTTCTATTTCCTTATTGAAGTGATCTTTCAATTCTTGTATCTTGTCTCTGATTTCACTCCTTACAGTATATTTTATCTCATAGATTAGTTTAGCTATAAGCTTTGTAAATTTCTACTCTGATATTTCCTTCACTGTGGTGTCAGTGGAGTTTGCTATTGAGTCATTCTGGTTTGTTTGGGTTGGTTTTTTCCTGCTTTTTCATATAT